>NW_027526203.1:483302557-483882557 GCF_048455015.1 Haemaphysalis longicornis
TACCGATCTCAAGGAAAGAAACATCGCGATTTATTGAAGCTCAAAACACAGTATAAAATTACTCACGAATACCAGAAAACCCTCCAAAACGAGAAATGGCACGATCTCTGCCAAGACTATAGGTCAGGAGAGAGGGCTCGCACGCCTTTGGGCAATCTTTCGTGGCCTGTGTGGCAGGAATAAGACCAAGCTCTCAATCGTCGAAGAACTATGCCTACACATGAATTACACGGACGTTGAAAAGGCTATCCTGAAAACCTTGTTTCCCCATGCGACATCCGACGCCAGTTGCCTGCAACCCCTTTCTGTCATTGAGATTCCAGAACCTGACCCTTCTCTAGATAGTCCCTTTACCCATGGGTAACTCCAAATATCAGTCAACCAAGGGAAGCCTAAGTCTGCCCCAGGACACGACGCAGTCACCTGGCAGGACCTCCGGAATCTGCCCCAAGAAGGGCATTCTATTCTTCTTGAGCTTATTAATCGGTCATGGGAATCAGACGAACTTCCTGAACACCTCAAACAACGATGATACACCCTATTCCCAAGGCAGGAAAGGATGCTAGAAAACCTCAAAATTTGCGGCCCATTGCACTTACTCCTACTCTAAGCAAGATAATGGAAAATCTGATAAATAATCGTTTGAAATATCATCTGGAACGCACAGACCGGTTCCACACAGCTCAAACTGGCTTCCGCCCAAATCTCGGAACGCATGACTTCCTATGGCTCCTGCGGCGAGTCATCAACCGCAAATCCAGAAAATGCATCCCAGATTCCGTCCTCTCTTTAGACATACGCAAGGCTTTTAACAATGTTTGCCAAAACGGCATCCTACAGGAGCTGTCCCAGGCTTTTCCCAGTGCCAAGGCACAAGCGTGGATCCGAAATTTCCTGCAACATCGCCCTATACAACTGAACTCTCCAGACCATGAAATCACCACTTACTACGTAGACCAAGGAGTTCCTCAAGGCTCCATACTCGGACCATTGCTGTTCAACCTTGCTATGAACCGTGTGACCCGACAGTTTGAAAAGGATACCTCAGCTCGATTCGCCCTGTACGCCGACGATGTCGTCATCTGGATAGAAGCGGCCGACTACGATGGCAAGGAAGCCATGCAGTCAGAACTTCAGGCTGCCGTTTTTATCCTAGAACGCTCTTTGACCGCCTTCAACCTGGAACTCTTACCCCAGAAGACAGAATTTTTCAGCATCAACGGCAAAAGCAAAACTGATCTGTCTCATATCTTGACCCTTCATTTCGGCGGTACATCAATCACATCCCAAAACGGTACCGTCCGACTTCACGGTCTCCAACTGAGCAGCTGCAATAGCCCTCAAGCATGGATTCGGAGCCTTCGTACCACCTGGCGTGCTACGATGCATCTTATTACTCGCATCTCAAGCAAGTGCGGTGGTTCGCAACAAGCCTCTTGTCAAACTCTCGCCAGAGCAGTGGCCCATGGCCGGCTAACATACGGTTTTCCAATATATAACTTCAGTCCCCGGCATCTGCGCGATTTGGAAATAGTAAATCGTTCTATGATTCGAACCATCACGGGTATCCCTCGACATACCAGAAATGATATTATAGAGTTGGCAGTTCCTCTTCCCCCGCTACAACTCATGGAGGAAACTCAGCTACGTTTTCAAACGCGCCTAGAATGCTCACCGCAAGGACAAACAATATTAAAATGGGACGCGTTGAACAGTGTCTTTGAGGAGCTACCCTTTCAAGGTACTATCCCCCCATGGGAACGTCCACCGCTTGGACTCATCAGACGACGGCCTATACGGCGTCGAACCCGGCAGCTAGAGAGCGTATTGTTAGGCGTATACGCCAAGACAAAGCCATTGACGAACTAAATGTTTTCCCAGACGCAGCAGTGGCCAACAATGCCGCAGCGGTAGCTTGGGCTTGCCCTGAATTTCCACCCCTGGATGGGTACTGCAATATCTCACAAATCCATGGCCTAGTAGGAGAAGCCGAACTTTTCGGAATTCTAGGTGCCCTTCAAAGCATCCAAGAGAATCGCCCGTCCCTTCCTCAAACCAAACTACGCGTTATCACAGACTCTCACGTAGCACTTCGTGAAATGAATCGTTCTTTCACCCCAAACACAACTCCCACTACTATACTGAGAAAGATTCAGGAGCTACGGCAAGAATTCATATCCGTTCGTTTGGTTTGGACCCCGGCGCACACCGAGGGGGACGCAGGGAACCAGTTAGCTCACATGGCTGCCCGGAGAGTCTCTCACATCCTCCCATGGTTTCTTCTGACCCACCCCCACAGGGCGCGACCTGGCCGGAAAACTAACGCAAACCAAAGATCCTTGGTCGTCACCGCCTCCAGGAATCCTATCCCTGTGCGTTTCCTCACAGCTCTAAAACGTCTCCCCAGAAAAGGAGAAGTTATTGCAAACAAGATCTACGCAAACTATGCATATGCTCCCGACATTCTTTTTAAATGGACCTATCCTCGTACAGCATATACTCCAAAGTGCATATTTTGTGGGGAATCAGTCGTTTCTAATCTTTACCACCTTATCAGGATGTGCTCTGCCTTTTTACAAGGACGATTGGAACTTTTAACGCTACACTCCATCCCGTGTGATGAACAGGACCATATTTGTCAAATGCGCGCTAATCCCTCTTTATTGGAGGCAATTGTGGAATTCTCTCTGCAGAATTGTCTCTACAAAGCCGTTTGATTCGCGATTGACTCGGTTTGGGTCAGTGATTATGTGACAAGCGCGAACTGACTTTCTAATGGGACAAGAAGTGCAAATGTGTTTTCCATTACTTTTATTTTCATAATTGTTTCCCTTTTCCCACTCTCCCCCATCCCCTTCAGGGTCTTATGACCTCCTCCAATAAACAGCCAATCAATCAATCAATTACATCTCAATGTATGTTGACAGCCTTGTACTAATCAAGGAACCATGTTCGTACACTGCAAGCTGGATTAAATATGCCAGGTCGCGGGTTCGATTCCCGGCCGCGGCGGCCGCTTTTCTGATGGAGGCGAAAAGCAAAAACGCCCGTGTGTACGAGATTTCGGCGCACGTTAAAGATTAATCCGGAGCCCTCCGGAGCCCTCCACTACGGCGCGCCTCATCGCCTGCGTTGCGTCGGCGCGTTAAACGCTACAATCAATTAAATATGCCGATGACCCATCAACAACTACCTCGTCTAGGAGTTCGTGACCTATTTTTCTGGGAATGAATTTTACTTCACAATTGCTTCGGTGTTCGTTTCTCATTGTGTGCTTACCCCACCCTGAAACACTGCCCGCAATAGCTAAGAGAACAAAAACCTCTAATAAATAAATAAAAAATAAATAAATAAATAAATAAATAAATAAATAAATAAATAAATAAATAAATCCCCGTCGCGTGCACACAGTGGAGGCTAGAGGCCAGCGCAGCTGTGTGGCATAACAGTTCAACCCACTGTAGAAGCTTTGAGCGAACGCCGCATTCACAGGGGTTAAATTGGGATTTTGTTTACTCCAGTGTGGCGGGGTCACGCTATGACATCTCCCTTAATGTAACGTAATGTGCACAACAGACCTCGTAACTATTGCTACACAAAAGCTGGGTATATGGCTCATGCACTCGTCATTTAGGAACTCCCAAAAGTGGCAGTGTTCTCCTCCCGCGTCCTTTAATTTCGGTTCAGCGCCCAGGGCACTGAACCGAACCTGCCGCTGCCCCACTGAACCTGCACCCTTTCAGCTTCCCCGAACAATGCACTATAATGAACGCTGTTTTTTGGAGTCCGTATTTAGAAGTTACGAATCTGAATAACACTAGCTTCATGGAAATAGCCTGCGGATGAGCCATTCAGCAGTGTAGCATACACCAGGGGAAGCCATAAAGCTTCAGCATTGAAAGCATGTGAACGGACTTGAGTGTACCTGGAAAAGTCGTGCTTTTTTTTTTTTTTTGTCGACGCAAAACACCTCGCTCTTAACGCAATTCCGCTTCCTGCCGCTGAAGGCAGATGTAACCGTCATTGGTCAATCCTCTTGAGTGGGCATGCGGCCAGCCCGAAAACCATTCCGCACATATTAATGAGATGGATGCTGTTGACGATGATAATGAATAAAAGAGGCAGGGCTGTACGGGCACAGGGGTACCGGCCTAGCTCTCGCCTCGTGCTCGTGGCAGTTGGTTCCTGATCAGCGCAGCGAAAGGGCGACCGGCTGTCTGGCTCCCTTCTTGCGTCGCTATCCGCGACAGATGCTACCGTTACAAGAGAGATGCACCCCCGACACGTTTGGTGCGATGCAAAACGTTATTTTAAACGTACATATTAAACTTTCTCACACGCTTTTTGGCCGAAAAGATTGTATAACTCTTGTCCCACGGCACACACTTTTGAAAGGTCTTTTGGCTAAAAAACTGAGTGAGGATGAAAAAGGGGTGTGCTTGTGAACAGCCTAAAATAAGGGTGTAAGACTGCTCAACACCGTAAAAGAAGGTGTGGGCAGCGCAGCTATGCGTGACAGTGCGCATCGGCTGAGCGTGTAGCATGGGATACAGACACAATCAGCACACACACACAAGTCACACTTGGACCACGAACGAATTGAGCAAGAAAACCAACGGGAGAGCGAGTACATACTTATTTAGAAATACATCTGCTTTTCTTGCTTTCACAGCCAGCAAAGGAAAGTCCTCTGATACAGTCGATGGGCTTGTCGCATATATCAGATAGTTTAGCGCTAATTTTGGGATTATGCATTTTAATCTGAGCGTGGGTGCTATTCCAGAAGGCCCGAGATAGCTCGTTCCGAGTTTCTAGCTGCTCGAGTTAACAAAGTATTGATAGTAGAGCGTCCCATAAGTTCGAGCGAAACTGGCGCAAATCGCGGAGCACGCTTGGCATTATCAGCGCGCCCAGTTGAGGCCACCCACGCTGAAAAAGCACAGCTTGTGCAAGCGTTCGCGTGCAGCGACGTCTAGAATGGAGTTGCAATATGCACTTTGTTGCGGAAAGTAGATAACCCCGCAATTTCTTTCAACACTGCGGCCGGGCCCCAGCCTTCTTTCAAAGCTCCGCCCTCTAAAAGCGGCGCGGGGCGGCTCCGATTTTCTTGGGGTTCTGTTCTTCCACTGAATTCTGCTTGCTACGTGGTTTGAGGGTGGCTCCAGGGCAGCTCAGTGCAAGCCCAGACGAACTGACCGAAGGAACTCTGCGGGAAAGTGCCCTTCTCCCGACTCTGTCAAAAGCGGCCGACTTTATTTGCGTGGGGACGATGGGCCTAGTATCAGAACGGCGCCCCAATTCACCGTGTCTTGAGTGTAAACATTGACTAGACTGTTTTAGACGTTTGAAACCGTGTTATCTGTCATCGATTGTGTTTTCAGTGTGTATGAAGACGGCTGTGCCGGGAAAATCTTGTCGTGTTGGCTGCTAATATTGATAGTTCGGACCGAACACCCCCGCGACTGTGGCAGAATTGTCTGACGGTGGCCTGGGGACTTCGTTTGTTTATTGTTTTCTGCTAAGCTTTGTTACTGGAGCATCAAATGAAGTGACGATGTGGCTGCGACGCTACCCCACCGGCGAAGTCGACGCCATGGTTAGGTGGGGCTTCGACCGCTACGCCGCGCCAACAAATAGGCTGGGAGTGCTCGATTGACACTAGAACTCGGATGAAACTTATAAGATTGTTATTGCACGGCCGTGTCAAACTCATGAAGCTCGTGATGGCAGCTGCTGCGGCGTGGTTCATTGCTCACGGTCGCCATACCAGGAATATTTCTAGCCCGACCGATCTTTTCCTTTAGTAGAGGAGAAATTTCGATTTCGTTCTCGTCTCTAGAAAAGTACTTTGCATTTGTTGTGCAGTCATCTGGTGACTGACTCGCTTTGCGACTACTTCGAGGCGGCTTTCGCTCCATGACCGCGGAGGAGCAAGTGTTGTGTGCGCTGCGATTTTACCTGACGGGCACATCCCACGGAAGCGTTGCTAGCGACCGTACGAGCTACCGCCACCAGTCGACAGTCTGCCGGTATGTGCGCAAGAGGGTCACTGCCGACATGTTTTTCGCCTTTCTTTAGTTGTTTCGTCGGAGATGGCTTCCGCAGGTTCTACCATCTGCAGCTGGAGCGCGCGCTTCACTTATCGTCTGCTCGCAAGACTGTTTCGAACGAGAAGTTCCATGAGCGGGCGTTTCATTTATCGTTCGCGCGACAGAGTTTCACTTAAGGCGTTACGTGTCGCACCACCTTTCGAAAACGTTACGGCAGGATAGTATACAATCAACGGAGCTTATTTTTATCGCAGACGATCTCTACGAATTTCAGCGTCGTCGTCGTCTGGTAAAAAGCAGAGCATGAAAAAAATTAAAGCTTGGGAAGGTAAGAGGCGGGACCGAAAGTAACCAGTGACGCCAGAAGGAGGGTTCCCGAGATCGGGAAAGGGCGAAGGAAGAGAGGGGAGTGAGGGGATATGATTCTATAAAAAAACCAACGACTGAAGAGAGTTTCGTCGAGCAAGAGCGAAGAAGAGCAAAGTGATATAAAGCAAACAAATTTGAAAAGCTATGGTTGCTATTTCTTTTTTCGTAGCACATGCCCACTTGGGCGATTTGCCCGCAATTGTGAGCATGAGAAGCTAATGGCCCCGGTTTTAAAAATTCACAAAACTGTTAAACAGAAAAGTAGAAGTCATAGAATAGTACGTGACACGTGAGCGTGATGGCACGCGAGAAAGACAGGTGTACACCAGTCGCGCAGAATCCCGATTCTTGGGAGGCTGTGGCGTGTGCCAGTTTGCTTGCTGTCGTACTTCCCTAAGAAATGAAAAAGAAGAAAGTGACGCGAACACGGTATAGCATAGATGAAGCCGGTGAAGTAATTCGCCCCAAAAGACAAATAAGTGAAAGCGATAAAAAAGACGCAAGTACGATGTATCAGTCAAGCAATTGCTACTAAGTACCGCCAAGCGTTCGCCTTCAGAGCGCGCAAGTAGACTTAAGTGCCCCAAGGAAGTTTCGTACGGTAAAGCGGACGAAGGGTTTCGATAACGTAACACCGAGCAGCACTTATTTTGAATGTGCCGCGCTTCCATCGCCAGCTTTCTTTTTTTTTTTTTTGCAGTCAGCCTTCGCTACATTATTGCATCATTTGCCACCGACGGCACAAATGGGCAGAAACTGCTTCTCAATACGAAAAACTTCAAAGAAAAAGCTCATTTGAGCGCCTGAAATAACAAACTAAATAATTTTGTAGTTAAATAGAGATTATTAAATTAAAACCCCTATAAAGTAATGTAGTTGGATTTGCTTGACCCCAGTAGCCACCAGTGCAACAGTTGAGTGAGAGACCGCAATGTAAAATACGCCACGCCCTAGTCACTCCTCCTTAGAGCGCGCAGCCCTGGACTGTTTACGTCACCTCAATAATCGGCAAATAGCATTAATCGAATATTTAAAACGGTTGTACTCCGCCTCGAAATTTTATAATCATGTTACGTGGGCGTCGCTAGAGCTCCTGTCTCCCGAATTCCGCTCAATATCGGGCCTTCTGGAATAGCACCCCATGTACAAATGAGCGTGCGGATTTGCAAAAACTTTGTAATCGGGAGGTGGTTGTTGTGTTCAATGAGTCGTAGAATTTTATTAAATACCAAACACCTATTCCACACCATTTCAACACCCACCAAGAAGGGTGTTCATTATTTCAACACCCTTTTTCCCACAAGGGTGCAATGCAAAAATTAGGGTGTTGGAAACTACGACAAAAAGTGTGAAAGACCACCAACTAAGAAAAAGGTGCAAAATACCTTCAACTTCGGAGATATTCTATACCCGTTTACACGGCTGGGCTAAACATTTTCTACAAGCAGGGAGACTTTTTGTACCTCACGATATTTAAAACAATATGCATTGGCATAGTTTATTATTAGCGGCGCTCTTTAGACTTGAGCTAGGTTCGACGGCGTTAGCGAAACATAGTAAAAAAAAAAAAGAAAGAAAGAACTGCGTCGCATGTAAAGCGTGCAGTACCGCAGATAGGGTATTATAACAGTGAAGCCGGCTGTCGAGACTGCTCGAATGGGAGCACAATGGGCGCATGAGCCTTTCGGTACACGAGCCTTTCGCTATCCGGATGTTTGGGTGCACGTGCGTTTCTGCACAAACGGAGATTCAGGCGCGTGAATTATTGACTGATTTCGGAAGAAAATTCTGAACTGTTCAAACCCAAGGCACGTTTAACGCCTGGCCTGGAAACCTGCGTAGAGCAGCCTTTGCCCGAAATCTCATTGAACAGCGCCTGTCAAGGGCGTTCATTGCTATGAGGACCTGGTAAATCAAGATAGTGCATTAGTGGAAACGTACGAGGGTGATTGTCGGGCGCTTCGACGCACGTACTGGCGCGGGCCCTGGGACGAGCAGCACAGAAATTGAACGAACGT
This sequence comes from Haemaphysalis longicornis, assembly GCF_048455015.1. Classification (NCBI taxonomy): domain Eukaryota; kingdom Metazoa; phylum Arthropoda; class Arachnida; order Ixodida; family Ixodidae; genus Haemaphysalis; species Haemaphysalis longicornis. The sequence continues at coordinate 483,310,995 of NW_027526203.1, forward strand.
GTTGCGCGGCGCCTTGAAACTCCGCATTCCGAGGAAGGTCGCGCCTGCTCGCACCGGATGCGCTAATGGCCACCACATGGGGCTGGACCCCCACGAAGGACTCGCTTTTCCCTCTTCCCTAGCCCCCAGCGGCAGGGTGGAGAGAAGATGAAGACAAGGAGACAAGAGAGACGCGGTCCGGGCGCAGGAGAGCTCGGCCCGTCGTCTTCGAGCTCCGCCTGAGTACTGTTTTTTAGCCGCCCGCCGGGCTGTGAATAAATGTACAGTTTTGTATCGGAAGCTGAGTTTGTCGGTTGAGGATACCCGGGGTCAGATCCTCAGCGCTACTGCGGCTTGGAGGAGAAGCCCCGGGGAAAAGAACATCACAAAGATAACTGTGATCTCGATTCGTCTTTTGTCGCCGAACGAGTTCTTTCATTACCTGGAGAGTTGCAGTTTCCAAAACAGAAGCGCCAGCTCAAAATGTTCCAGCAAAAAGATATTATATGCATTTTTCCTTGTGTCTCCATTGCCGTTAGCTTATGCCTAACTATTCCTGGTAGAATCGCCTAGACTGGGCGCTTGTTTTCACAATAGCTCTTAATCAAAAACTACTTGTGCTCCCCTCTCGGCGAAATGAAGTTGAATTCTTTAGCTATGGGTCCGATCAAAAAGAGATATTCCTTTCGCTGAAGCAACGCAGCAGTAGCCCGTTAATTTGAACCGCATTGGAAGCCATCTCAGATTGAACTATTGAAAGTTCCGGCTGATGAAGTGAGGATTAACAACAGTACGTATACACTGTGATTGGGAAGAAGTAGGTCATGTCAACCGTTTATTGCTTGAGTCCGGGATTATAGTCTACTTTTTGTCCGTGACGCCGACAGCCAGCAATTTTTGCTCTAATGAACGAATGTACCGGAACGTCCACTCTTCGCCTTCTTCGAAATAAATAAGAGACGCGTGACATTTAACGCGGTCATCACTTCCGCGCGGATGGCCGCGCTGGCGCCGCGTCCTCCTCTTCCCCGCTGCCATTGGCAGCGACAGGTTCTGATCTTCTGACCCGAGATATGATGCCCTCCTTTGTCAGCGCAGCCCACACCACGGCACTCGTTTCCACAGTTACGTAGACCGCGAAGACGACTTCCAAAACATCCTCCGTGGGCGGTTGAGATTGATTTTACCTGATTTACCTTTCTCTGTGATGCCTTCACTGTTACGCAGGTAGCGGGTGCGTTTCTCTGGCTGTGCACCAGGCGGCAAGATGCTGGCGCGGTGACCTGTAGTTTGTTATCCGTGGGAGAACCCGTTGGCGTCCCAATTAGCAGGCATGTTTATGCACAGATTTCTATGGAGCTTGGCCAGACCAAATCGCGCACTTATAAGTATCCATAAATTCGAATTATCGAAGTCCGAATAACCAGCCTTCCCTGTATGGGAATTTGGGACTTTCACAAATCGCAAGTGCGGCTTTAAATGTGATGTTTGTTTATGCTTTAGCTTAATATTAGTTTCTCTCACTTGTTTTTGATCAATGTACAGCGTAAAAGAAGCCGTTCGTTGTTCCCAATTGGTCCCCAGTGATGAAGTTCGAGTCCGACATTACTTATTTTCTTTACGGTATGGAGTGTAAATATTAAAGGGACACTGAAGTGAATTTGTCAAGCTCCCGTTTTTGCTTGCACTGCGTAGACTGGCTCAAATTAGCACACTTTTCATCGTTTATCCGGTTGACTAATCGGTAATTATTTTACAAAGCGCGAAAGAAGAAAAACTACCATGCGCGGTTTGCGGCGGCCGCACCAACTAAGCTGCGACTTTTATCTTTCCCTTTCTCCCACCTATCCTTTTATCACTCCCTTTCTCCTCTAATCTTTATATACCCCTCCTCCCCCTCCCCCCCCGCACTGGGTTGTATGCAGGTGAGCCCCCAGCTGGGCTCAATAATATCCCCAGTGCATCTTCTTTTCCTTTTCACTCGAACCACTTAGTAGTAGTAGTAGGGAGGAGGGGGCACCGTGATTGGACGATGCACAAGGTTAGCAATCAAACAAGTTTCGGTTTCGGTTTCGGTTCTGTAAAACAACATGTTTGACATCTGATGGCATCGTTGGATGGGCATTCTCAATATCACAGTAATCGCAGTACTGCGCTTCTGCCATGTTGTCGATTGTAAAATGCATAAGATAAGCCTCCCAGGACGGCTTGGGATCGTAGCATTCATTAGCTGAGCCCTACGCAGTGCATGAACGCCCTCCGCGTCCCCGCAGACGCTCAAATGCATGCGCTTTTCCCCCATATTTGCAGCTTGCTTCACTCATGCCTGTATCGTAAAAAGCGTGTTCGCACCAGTCCAAGGGTCTGTTGATTCTGGCCTGGGCCCACTGCCTGCATGCAGTCGGTGCATATGGCAACAGCACGCCAACGAGAACTCGCTAGCGCGCCAGTGCCAGCCTGCGCGAGTTCTGTGGACTAGTTCGTAGAGCAATGAACGTTGCGGCCCAAAAAAATGTGAACCCAGCATAGAAAACATCGGCGAAAAACGATAAAAAAAAAGCACGTACCCCCGGGGATTCGAACTTGTGACTGGCAAAGCAATTCGGGTGACATACCTAGCGCTCCAGAATACTAGGCTACGGGCGGGTGATGCCGACGGTGGGAAAATGAGCTCTATAATGTATAACCAGTTTACACTTTTATTTAGTTTTAGTATTTCAAGCAGCTTCGGTGACTATTTGTTGTATTGTGCTCGTGCAGTAAGCGTCCCCCGATTTTCCACAATAGCTTACGTCTAGCAATTGCATTTCGTAGACGGGAAAGCGTTCGCAGATGCGTAGTCGTGCTGCTGACCGCTGTGCTTGCTCGCCCAGCGCAAAAAAGTGCTTCCCGCACCCTAGTTTTACGCTGTACGATAAAAATATCAGTTGATTTTATTTCCTTAGTACCTATATTGACTTCGCTGACTCTTCTCCCCCTTCAAGAGGCCTTATATCTTCCTACTGGCGTACACTTCAGCGAAGCGTCGCATGTGCGCTTGTGCAGCGCTTGTGTGAAGCGACCCTGACTTGGAGCTAGATACAGTGTACAAAGTAACGAAGTAAAGAAAGGCACATTCTCCCATTCCCAAACGTGTTGTGGCTTAGTTTCAACTGATCGAGCGAATTGCGACGACCCGTCGGCGGCCGGCGGACTAAACGCTGGGCCGACTGACTCGGTCGCGGAAGGTCGGTGAGCCGTGCAGTAGCGCAGCCAATTGCCAGCTCCTCTCCTGCTGACGTCACACGAAAACGCCACAGAAAATGGGCGAGCGTAAAGAGAGGAGGACAGCATTTTCGAATTGATTTTTCTGCTAAATAAATTCCCGTAGACGCGCTCAGAGTGGTCGAAACAGGGCGTAGGGACTCCGGACTACAATTTGCGCTCGTAATCCCGCATTGTTTACAAATCACTTCAGTGTCCCTTTAATTGGAAAGTGAAATGATTGTGCATGATTTGTATGGTTATGAAATGCTCAAAGGTTTGACTGTACAAATGTTTTGCTGAATTTTAGGTGTTCATAACTTAATGCTTGAATGCTTAAAGAATGTTTCTTGTTTGGAGAAAATGATCTTCCTTTCTTTGGCATGTGCTCCACGCCCATGCTAAACTTTGATTAATTATGAATTTGAAAAGGTGACGAGTAAAACGTACCGACGAGCACGTCAGATAATAACCGTTAATAAATATTAGAAATGAAACCAATAAATTAGTTTACCGTACACATCAATATTTTGTGTACTTTATCAATAATCAAAGATCATAAAACATGGGCTTCGAAAAATTCCTCGCCTTAAACTATTCATCCTCATCTTCGCCATCATTTAGGGGCCCAAAGACGCAGGTAGTCCTGGGCCCCGAGATTTCTCAATTCGGCACTGGGCGCGTTCATAGCAGACAACAGCGGAAACTACTTCAGCTTTGCTTGACAGTTGGCTGTAACTGCGAAGTTGGCTTTGCGCGAAGCGCACTTGAACGTTTGAGTGGACGAAAAAGTTTCTTACGTGCTCAAGTGAGTGTTTCAGTGCTTTTTTCCATTGTAGCACCTCTGACGACCGGGATGGGGGCTTGGACCCAACCTCCCCTATCCTTTCCGGCTCCCCTGCACTGGGAGGCCTGATTTTCGGTGGCTATATCTTGTCTGTGCTTCCGCTGACGACGGGCGTGGTGAGCCCGCCGGGGCCAACCTTCTGGATGTCATTGGGTAGCTGCTTTCAAAGCACCAAGTCATCGCACGGCCAATCACCGCCGGGGAAACGTTATAAAATTCGTCAACAGTGCCCCAATGGGAGACTTTCGCGCATGAAGGCAGACGCCGCCCTGCTGGCGCCTGCCGCTCATGTTTATGCACGAAGGCATGCCGGGCAGTCCCGTGGTACGCGGTGCGAGGAGGGAGTGGATGGATTTTGACTTCCGTGTGAATACCTTTTTGCTTATAACGCTGCAGCAGGCATTCTCCCTAACCCTCATTAGTACACAGTTTAAAACACCTGCAGCTTTCATATCCTGACACCACCGGAATCAAGCCTTTCTCTCAGCCGAGGCGATTCCTTTGTCCTTGAAGATGAGAAATGTTCCTCTCTTCACCGTCGCCGTGCAAACACACAGCAACGTTGAGGGCAGCAGTCTGGCAGGCTCCTTAGGTGTCCCTGCAAGAAAAAGAGAGAAATAAATTCGCAGGAATTAAATGTGTAAAATAATGATCAATTACACAGTACTCACCTGTGAAGCTACCGTACTTTTGAGGTATTTCATTTTTAGTACCATTGTTGTGCAATTAAGCTAAACATAAAGAAGCAAGCTGTCTTGAGAGGCACATTGAGCTTGCACTTGGTTCTTCGCTTCTGCTTCCTTTTTTCGCTTCGTTCAGGCAAACCTAAGGTCTCGGGCCTCGTCTACCGACTTCCCTATCTGGCTTTGCGGATACTCCTACTTGGCCGAGGGCCAACATTCGGAAGGCTGTGTGCCAGGGAAAAACGTTTTCCTTTTGAAGAGAGGGCCAAGAGAAGAAGAGAAGGATGGGGACAGTATCGATCGGACGAACTGTCCCGGTGACATCCTGAATGGGTTCCCAACCGGTCATTAAGCGTCAGTAGATTCGTACTCGTTTCCATTGCGCCGCAACTCTGGCGGGTACGCTGCTGATTCATTGTTAAGTCAGAAACACAGTTTGCTGCGGTCGCTATCATTATCCGATTTTACGCGCCGTTACAGGCTATCTTTAACTCTAACCTGTACACATAGCTGGTAGAACTAAAGACGGGTCATCCTCAATACACGACTGAAATAAAGGTCCAAGAGCAATGACTTGTACAACGGTGGCAAAAAAAAAAAGCCTGTGCCCTCGCCCACTCTTAAGGATTGAGAGATCGTGCACGACTGGGCGCAGCCAGCCCCACCCAATAGCTACCATCTTTCGTCTATGGGAATAAGTTGAACTTGCTTCACTTTCTTGCCTTTCAGCAATAAGAAGGCATTTTGTTATTCGGTTTTTCACCAGTTTGCTACACGTCCGCATGCTGGAATATAACGGAGCAGAATAGAACAGCACAGAGTATGTTTTATTATGCACGGTAAAGGCAGTACCTGTGAGGTGAAGCAAAATTAGGCAGCAGGGCCATACCTTTTGAAGATACCTCTACTCCCTGACAAAACACAGGTTGATAATTCTACACCTTCACAATTACGAACAACATCTTGTGGCCCAGACATGTTCAAACAGTCGCAAATCCGAAACTCACAAACTTTGCTTTTTCTCTCACCAACGAAGCGTGGACCCCATGAAAAAATTCACAGCCCTTAAATCACTTTCAAGCGCCGATCAGTAGCCGTGATGAACCCTTCGTAGTCTCACCGGACTGACACTATGTCATGTAACTTCATATTTCTTTCTACCCGTACAGTGTCGCTTGTGGTGCTGCGGACAGCCATCGTTTCTCTTCGTGCCACTTTGTGGCTCCTGGTGGAGCGAGGCATACCCCACCGCGGAATCAATGTCCGACGCAGCCGCCAGGCTGCATCAATCGCCTCTCCGGGATGCGAAGGCCTGCGCACCCGCCACTCACACGCTAAGTCCCGGTTTAAGTGGTTGCCGTGCCAAGGCAATGCGCCAACACACAGTTCTTACGTTGTCACTGCGCATTGTTCCTAGGCTCCGCATGAAACATTAGGCGACTAGGAGCCATTAGGAGCGCTGGATACCGGCCGCAGTTATTCCTTTTCCTCCCCTTGTGGGCGCCATCCGGTGAGCTAATTCGTCATATCTGGCACGAGACACCGAACCGCCGCGGCTAGAAGGATAGCTAAACTTTTCCATAACATAATATTCAGTGAATTACTGAATGTGGCTGGTCTTCTATCGCAGATGCCCCGAAGCATCACCGACATGGTCGCGGCTATAATCACAGGAAACGGCCATTAACAACGAAAGCGCACGCATCATAATTCGTAGCGCCGAAACTCCGCATTTCACTATACGACGCATACGCTTTATCAAAAAACCGCCAACGAACACTTGCGACAAAATTATGTAGCGCCAGGATAAAACAGCGCACCCATAAATGGTGACATTCAGTGGAGAGAGAGAGAGAGAGAGAGAGAGAGAGAAAGCGAGAGAGAGAGAGAAAGAGAACGCCATTTAATGAAAGCTGAAGAGGACAGCCCCACTACCGGTAGAGCTTGCTACTCCAGACGGGGTGAATACATTGAGGTGACAGGGGAAAATAGCGAGAAAAAGAAAAGGAAAGAAAGGGGAAGTCGAGGGGGAGGGTAAATGCACACATATGAAATGTATATGCTCAGAGGGTTCCCTCTTCTAGCCCTGTTTCCGCAAGAAAAGTAAGCAGAGTTTTTGTTCCCAGCACTGCCTCATCACGATTTCGCCAGGGTCCAAGAAAGTGTGAGGGTTCTAGAGGACCTCCGTGTCGTAGTCGCACAAGTGCCTTCGATGCTGTTGCCCGCTGACTGGCATATAGCGGGCAGTGGCTTAAAATTTGCCTGATGTTGTCGGTCGTAGAGCACACCGTACACAATGGCGACTCTACCCAGCCCAACTTAAACAAGAAGCCGTGGGTGTATGCAACGTTAAGTCGGAGCCGGTTCTCGCACTGAGTGCACACTAAACTTTCTTACACCCTTTTTTTATACCCTTCTTACACCCTTCTGACACCCTTCTTAAACCTTCTTACACCCTTTCTTACAATCTTGTCCCATGGCGAACACCTTTAAAAGGTGTTTTGGATAAAAAAAAGGTGTACGGATGAAAAAAGGGCGTTCGTGTGAACACCCTAAAACAAGGGTGTAAGGTTGCTCAACACCCTAAAATAAGGGTGTGGCCAGGGCAGCAGCTAAGCGTGGCAATGTGAATCGGCGGAGCGCGCAGCAATCAACACAAACAGTCAGATCGCAGAAGTTACACTTGGAACACAAATGAATTGAGCAAGAAAACCAACGGGATGCAAGCGGTACGGGGAGTGCATACTTATTTAGTAATACATGTGCTCTTCTTGCTTTTATATTCAGCAGAGGAAAGCCCTCCTATCGAGTCGGTGGGCTTGTCGCAAAAAACAGATATTTTAGCGCTAATTTTGGAACTATGGATTTTACAAATGAGAATATTCAAATCCACACGCAGATTTGCAAAAAAATTTAATCAAAAGGTAGTTTTTATGTTCCATAACTTGTAGAATTTTATTAAATACCAAACAAATCTTCCCGGCCACCTCAACACCCTTCAAAAAGGGTGTTCATTATTTCAACACCCTTATTTCGAGAAGGGTGTAAAGCTACAAATTAGGTTGTTCGACACTAAGAACAAGGGCGCAAAGAAAAAGGGTGTAAGAAAAAGTGTGTAAGAAAAGACCGCCAACTAAGAAAAAAGGTAGAGGCCTCCAACTTTGGAGCCATTTTGTACCTGTTTACACGAGTGCACTGAACATTTTCTGCAAGCGTGCGGTGTTTTGTACCTCACGATGTTTAAAGCAATATGAATTGGCATAATTTATTACCAGTAAAGCTGTTTAAGCTTGAGCTAGTTTCGCCGGCGTTAGCAAAAAAATACAAAGAAAAAGAACTGAGGCACCTGTAAAGGGTGCACCACCGCAGATAGCGTATTGTAACAGTGAAGTCGGCTTTCGAGCATGTTAGAGTGTGAGCACAAGGGGCGTATGCGTATGTGAACCTCTTACTATACCATTTCAAAGGTACTAGTCATTTTTGGATTCTAAAAGGCAAAAAAAAAATGGCGCAGCTTGCAATAGTGGTGCAAGGCTGGAGAAACAGCATAGCTTCGGCTCGACCTAGCTTGTTTCCCCCTTAGATCCCCTGGCAGAAAGGGGGGACACACTAGAACAGCCTTGTAAAATCCGGTTAAACTTGGCCTCACCCCTCAGCGGTCATCCTAGCTTAGCAAGAACATTGCAAAGCTTAGCAAACATAACAAAATTTAGCAACACCAGAAGAAACTAGGTGGACCCCCAGCTCCGCTGTTCTTTTTTTTTGCAACTGAACGCCTATTTCACACCATTTCAACACCTTACAGAAAGCCAAGCGTGTTGCAGTCGGTAAACACCCTTTTCGCCACACGACTATAGTCTTTAATTTTGAAGGGTCAAATTGGTGTTTCACGAGCCAAAGCTAAACTTGGGGCATGAGGTGCACCGTATATGGAAACGAGTGATCACTGCATACGAGCAATTATTTTTTTTTGCGTTTGAAAATATCTAGAGAGTAGAGAAGTATATGAGGGGATCTCTTGTTCTTTACAATGCTAGTATGCATCCAAGCATAGCTTTATTCAATGAACAGCTGAACACCATTTCCACACCCTTTCAACACCCTAAGAAAAACCAAGGGTGTTGAAGTTGATCAACACCCTTTTCTTCACACAAAAAGGGTGTAGAGAGATGAAAAGGGAGATGGTATTCAAGAAAAAGGGTGTAAAGGCCTCACAACACTCTTTTTCCACTTGTGCTACACCCTTTTTGGCTAAAAGTGTGTAAAAAAGTTAGTGTGTGTTTATAGCATGAAGAGGCGCATAACTTCTCAGAGGATCCTGCCAAGCCGGCAGCTGGAGTTTTCATCCTAGGTCGATTGCAGCTGCTTTCCTATCCTCGTTGGAAAATGGGATTCCAACGGTGAAGTTGGGGTCGTGGGCTTCTCTGGCGACGTCATCGGCGATCTTGTTGCCCGTTATACCAGAATGACCTGGCCTCCACTGAAGGAAAACTTCATGTCCTTCGCGCACCGCACTTGAAAATATTTCATTCATATCGCAGACAAGTTGATTGCGACAATCAGGCGTCTTATTTTGTAGTTACAAGGCTGGCCGGGGATCGGAAAGAATTACGACCGCCGAGCAGGACTTCCGGTCATGTAAAGAAGTGCTGCTCTGACAGCTGCTAGCTCAGTGGTGGTGGAGGATGTTCTGTGGCTGCGCTTTTCTTTAATGGACCGTTCCGCTGACGGAATCCATACGCCGATTGCCGAAGAGGCCGAAGTCACGGATCCATCCGTGTACACTTGGATTTTTGCGCATCTGCCTTGACATATTTTGTCCTGGAGCACATTCAGTAGTTTTCCTCTGCGCAGAAGGCTGTAGGGCACATTACGTGTTCCGCGGTAACAAAGTTACTGCGCTTTCAGCATTGATCCAATAGTAAAATCAGTTGAGGTAGTCACTGCCAGTAGCGTACTCAGAGAAGGAAAGAGAGGGAAATCAGTTTATTGAGCCATAAACTGGTTTAGGATCGTGATGCGGCCGTCGGTTTAAGGCCGGAAGCGACGTTGGCAGCGCGGGTAACCAGAAGTGTCTGGACCTCTGGGCCTTACTGCTCTTCTACACTCTAAGAAGTACCTGTAGTCACCACAATGCTCCCGAATGACCAATCAAAGTGTGCAAATTAGACGAATAACGTGGCCGAGCATTCTATTTGAGTGAAAAAGGGCACCTGCGCTGGGGCATCCCGCAATCAAAACGGCATTTACGCCTTGCGTGTTGGTTCTGCCCACATGCACTTTCTTAAGTGAAATCATATGTAGAGCATCGTCCTTCGCCGAATTTGCGCACTTCATCACTTCAATTGGTCATTCTGGAGAGCTGTGGTGAGACGGCCTACAGATGCGGGAAGCCCTCTCTCCCACTGCTGTTCATTAACTATGGAGGAAAACCGATCTTTAGAGCAGGCCCGCGTAGAATGAATAAGCGTGGCAAAGTCCCCACAGTGTGGACAATTTGGCGAGGGGAATTGCGAGTGGTGAATGCGGTGCAGTAGTGCTCGGCAGGCAATAGAGTTTGTCTTCAGGAGTCGCCGTAGGCGCTTCTGAGGGTTGGTTAGCTCAGGGTGGGCAGGAGGGTATCGACGGCGAGAGAGGCGTTAATGCGTAGTGATGTAATACGTGAATAACTGATCTCTGGCTGACCTGGCGCCGTGGTAGGGGAAGAGGCTGGCACCGGCGCAAATTGTAAGCCGTCTTGCCCCACGAGGATTTGCCCCACGATAAAGTATTTCCCAGGCATGCGCAAATAGATAGTAGGCAAGAACGAAGAAGGGGCAGGCACTCTGCGAGTGAAGAGGCAGAAGTTTACCGGTAGTGCATAGCTGGTGGGGCACAAGTTCGCCTTGCAAATAAACGCTAAGCACCTCTTAGTCGTAGCCATCGTACAATATGTGTAGGGAAGTACGTGCTTGTTGTCATAGGGTCATGTAATGTGTGTAAGTTACTTCGTTTATAATCTTGAGTTCTCGCGGTGCAGACAAGCTCAACCATGGCACTACATAACACGCTTCGAAACGCACCCACACAAATTGTCGTGGTGTGGTGAAATCGATTCCCGGCACAGATGCGCATTTACAGAACGTCCGTGCACGCGACTTATATGCACCTTGCAAAGAGGACCACAAATATCCAAACAAATCACTTTATGACTGCATGCTTTACCGTCAGATTATTGCTTGGGATAGTGGCAGTTGAACCAATCGAGTGCGCACTCGCAGCAGCATGGTGCCGTGGGCTATGCGCTATGCGGTCGTCGTTATAAGGGAGCGCAGGCTGCCACCAATGTCAAGCGCGTTTAGCCCGCCGGGCTGCCTCCCTAAACAGAGGATTGCTGACGGCGTGGAAATTGAATCCGAGCCCGCAAAATGCAACCTGACACTCCGAGGCACCAAAAGTCTGAATGACGTGCAAAGTTGAGTGTAGTCTTTTCACCGCTATTTCCTGTCTGTCACAAAGTACGACAGCCAAAATTATTATTTTCTTATACGGACAATAATCGAAATTCTTATTTTCTTATACGGACAATTCCAGAAGTACGCATTTGCAGCGTAATAACGTAATAACGCCTCAACTTCTCCGCGCAAGTGCGGTCTCGACAGAATCTCTTCTGGATAGAAACCTGCACCCACGAATGGAATCAGTCATTTCGCCCAGGGGAGCGCACAATAGGCCCAAAGATGCGTAAACGTCGCTCAGACGAATTCTTATATGCTTCATTTTATTTTTTTTAAGCTGGGAAATTAATATTACATGAGCTTTAGAAACGAATATTTTTATGAAATAAAAGGCCCAGTGACCGTTATTCGTATAAATGTATGCAGAGTATGTATGCAAATTATAAGTGTATGCTTTGATTTTGATCCCTGGTATATGCTAAATAGTTTCTGATTTTTGTTTGCTACACGAACTGCATTGGAGGGTTTCGCTATATTTCATTGTTTCTCAATCTGGTGAACATTCCCCAGGTATGCAACGAAGCACCGATCCGCCTCGCTTGCATCTCACGAAGGGAGGCTTTTCAGGTTCCTTACTTCCTTCCTTCCTTCCTCCCTCCCTTCCTTCCTTCCTTCCTTCCTTCTTTCATTCCTTTTCTCCTTCCTTCCCTTTTTCCTTCCTTCCTTCTTTCCTTCCCTCCCTCTTTCCCCCTCCCTCCCTCCCTCCCTCCCTCCCTTGCTTCCTTCCTTCCGTGGTTCATGCAAGTATCTTTTCCATGGAATACAATTTCTTCGGGATGTTCTTTTTGAAATATTAATTGGGGCGTTCAGGTTGTAAACATACCAAACGGCTTTGTAAAATCACATCACAAAAATGTAAAGTACTGTTAAAAGAAGGCACAATCATTTTTCCCTAAGCGAAGACTTCATAACGTTTTTTTGTTGTTGTTGTCTTCCAACCGGGAAGTGTACCGCGGGTCTGCGTTGTATACAGAAGAGCTAGCAGCGCTCTGTCGTTGTCAGTGCCCATTTCCACCATTTGTAACTCACGCTCCCCCGGAAAGTAATTGGGCAATTACGGAACTTAATCGTATATAGGGTGATTTATTGCCATGTCCGACGAGAAAGTTCTTTCTGCCGTTTAGAACCTACAACGCGTCCATCATTTTCATTGTTACCGTGATTTCCCGTTTGAAAAATACCCTCTGCTGCACTCAACTAGTCCTGATTCTCTGAGTCTGATTATAATACAAGCAAACGATGTATTCGTGCAATATACAATTGCAAGTCCTGTTGCACGTGCTTCGTGAGCACATTCCCAAGGCCTTAAACAAAAGTTTTGAATGGACAAACATATTTATAAGCATAAAATATTGTTCTCCAATCATATAATAATGGTCGTGAGTAACGCCCCACTATACCGTGATTGAACTGCTTGTATGCTTTCACAGAGACTTTGGCACACGTAATTATAACTGCTACCGTTACGAGGCCCAAGATTTCAATCCATGGTGGAATGGCCCAATACGAATTTTGTTATTTGCTTTAGACAAATGATTTCGTCCTTTTTAACGACGATTGTTCATTCCTGACTTCGTCTAGCATTTGCTGCGTACTCAGGTATAGCATTTTCTTTATGGAGCTTTTGTGTGCTAGAATTTGTCTTCTTTTATTGGGACAAGCATTCTTTTGTGTGTCTACTGAAGTTTTATTTCCGCTTCGGGTTAATGCCTCGAGCTTTTATTTTCTTATTTTTTGGTAACTCTGGCTCAATCCCACATGTACACATTGCCCTTCATTTTTTGCTCGCCGCGACTGACTAAACCATGGTGCCGAGGAGGCGTTCCCGTGTTCCCCCTCCGAATTCGCGGACTCCGATTGAGATGAAAGACTGGGGACACATAGTACACATGATCTTTAGATTTAGTTACACGTTAACCAGTTGTATCGCTACTTCAGGAAATAATGGAGATATCAAAGGAAACACCTTAAATAGTGGCGACTCCCTACGCCTCTCTTCGTCAATTTTCTATGACGTCATAGAGTCTTGTGTGTGCGACTGGCTGCCGCCGACCTTAGCCACTGCACATAAACATGACTGGGAGATTGTCGCAGAACGCGCAGTTAACACTCGGATAAAAATGTTTATAGTTCCGCTATATAACATGTCACTCGTGCCCATATATGGCACGAAATTTGAAAGTTGTTCAGTATCGCTTGGGTTTTTACGGATAAAAAAACCTCTTTCGAGGCTGGAATGGAGCTTTGTTAGCTACCAAAGTCTAGTTCTTTCAAATAGAAGAAAGCTGTAGTTTGTCTTCAGGGCCCCTTTAAGGCGACACGGTAGAGAACATTCTCAAATCTCTTAACGAAGCTGAAGTCCAAATTGTGTACGCGATAATCTCAGTTTTCTCCAAGTCGAGAACACGCAGTTTTATTGTAAAAGGGCGTTCAGAAGTGCCGTCCCCTCACACAACCCTTATCGCTGATTTCGTGACTTGGGCTGTGACCACAGACCCGCAGGTCTGCAGGCAGAATTTAACCGATGGGAACGTGTTCAAAGGGACGCTAAGGGTTGTGGGATTCTACATTTCACACACTAGTTATTCCCACCCAACAGCCATCGCGCTCAGCAAACATGCCTTGCGAGCGAGCGCCGGTTGCGGACGGGTCCGTTGTTTGCGGAGGCAGACAAAGGCAGAAGGCGACAAGGGCAAAACACCAATGGCAGCATTTATTGCAAAGTGAAAATCAGATATACTGCATACAGACTAATCCTGGGCCATAACGGTAACACTGCGAGCGAGGTATTAAACAACGCTAGAGATCGAGATGGTTCGACTCACCGATAGAATACCGGAGCAGCGGGGCCCCGCGCGTGCGAGAGTGGGGGCAGTCTCCGAGCTCGCCCGGAAGCGTCCGTTTGTGGCGCATTCCCCAGGTCCTGACCAGCCCGCCGAAACGTCCGCGCGCTACCGCATCCCCAAGACAAGAGAACCGTCCCGTCGTCATGCTACATTCCACCAGACCTCGCAGAACGGTGGCGCTAGTGCAGAGGAAGAACTGTTTCTCGGGTAAGGTAGAGGGTAAAAGGGTCTACTCCACACCGGCGATAACAAACCCTACGGTTGCTCGCCCGCGCGAGGCGCGCTGTGCAACGCCGGCCGCGATGGAGAGCTAGGCAGAAAGGGGGTTCGCGTGCAAGTCGCGATCCCCCCATCCCTCCCTCCTAAATTCCTTGCGTACACCGGCGAGAGCTGACTACAGGACTAGAGGCGACACAAAGTTCGTTCGTCGATTAAATCGTTAGTCCGTGCATCGTGTAGCCTACGCCGGCTTCCGCTCGTCCAATGACAGTGCTGGTAGTGTACCAGCAGGCCCGGTCGCCAGCAGCTGATGTCTGCAGACAGGTAGATCCGGAAAAAATCGCACGAGCCGGCCCAAGCAAGCGTTCCTCAAGTGGCCGTACATCCGCGGTGGCCCGTGGCCGCAAAGTGGCCAGAGACTGCCGACTCCCTCGGCCAGGCTGGCGACGGCATGCTGCACCGCGCCGCTTCAGCAGGCTCTCCAGCTGCAGACGACCCGTCGTCCGGAACAGTAGTCAGCAGCATAAACACGCTCCGTCATGTGGTCCAAGCCTGGGTGGCTCACCTGCACAAAAAACCTCCCCGCACCTTCAGCGTAGGGCGGAACAATAGCTCTCCGATCGCAACGGCTTTGTGGCACGATCCTAAAGGCAACTGCCAAGTTGTCAGCATTGCCTTCGCTTTGTTAATGTCAACGAAGCCTAATAAATTGTCCAAAGCCTACAATATATAGGGCAGGAAAAAGAGGCTGCCGAATATCACAATTACCACGGCTTGGGCATAACTACCAGCTTGTTAACGTCAACAAAGCATGCCAAATTGTCCTAACCCTGCAGCGGGTAGGGTAGGGAGAATGCAAACTGGATGGCATCAATAGCGTGACACAATCCGATGGTTCAGCTGCTAAGTTTTTCAACAATGCAACCGCTCTGGAAATGTCAAGAGCTAGGACCTGTTCTAGCCCTGTAGAGTACAGGGCACAAAGAACACACACGACCGCATGAACCGCCCAGCGCGATGCTTCACCACACAAATGCGAATGCAGTATTTGCTCGCATCTGTAACTCTACGTTCATACACATGAATGCGGAAACAGTATTTGCTCCCAACGACAGCCATATGTTCACACACATAAACATCGCTTGCGTAAAAATGCTGAAATATGCTTCGGTGCACTGGTGCTTAGTTCACGTGAACAGAGCTTAATTTCTCGAGCCGAACAAGAGGGCTCGTGCGACGTTACAATTAGTGGGCACAAAGTTTGACCCGCGTAATTATTCCCGTCAGTGGAAAACAGGGAGGGATGAGGCACCCCTCCAGTCCCGTCGCCCCCGTGGCACGAGAATAGAGAGTTTTAGCATAGCGGCTAGCGGAGGCTGACGCCACGGCGGCGGGATAGCGGGGCCCTACTGCGCATGCGTGCGCGGGGAGGGGGGAGGTTGAAGAGGTTGAGGAGGAATTCGCGGGCATGGCGAAGGCTGGCCCACGGGACTAATCCCCCTACCGGAACGAATTTGCGCCTGCCCAGTCGGGCTCCGCTACCCGCCGCCGTAGCGTTAGCGGACGGAGCGCGCTATGCTAAAACTCTGTAATAAAACAGCTACGCTGCGGAAAAAGGAGTTTTTCACGCAGCACGGAGGTCAAAGCAACGGTCTTTCCTGAGACGGGAGAGATTCTTTCCTCTCGCGCGAGGCGATCATCAAAAAAGGGGGAGCGCGCCGTGCCCCCTTCGCATTGTCCCCACGGTCGTGCCTTCTCCGGGAGGACCGGCTGTGAAAGCCTTCCGGTCACTCACTTCGGCAAACGACCCGCATCCAAAAACACAACAAAATACAACAAAATACAACAGACCAAACGAAAGAAACCCCGAACGTGCCCGTACGTGCAGCCGTGAGGAGACATATGCTTTGTTTAGGGTCCTACACCCTCGCTGCAACACAAGCAGCTTATCAGCGACGGCGCCTACCGCAATCAGCGGTATCGGAGCGCCCGTGCCAGGCTGCAATACCAGCTAGCCTTTTGCGGCACACGTGGCCCGGCCACACAGCTCCAAGAGCCTCGACTCCCGGAGTCGACAACACATAACAGAAAACTCGGACCCAAATTGCACTAAGGGCTGACACAACGGCGCGAGCTCCCTGGCCTCGCGTGGATGCAAACTCGGAAACCCTGTTTTACATAAACAACAACGTCCCGACAAAAATTCGGAGACCACGTGTTAACTGGCAGCGATGTCCTGAGATATACACGATTGCTGCAAACTCGGCGCTTAAGAAATTAAAAACGCCGCAGCAATAAATAATTTGCCTCACTCTCATGAAAGTTCACCTCTGCTAATAACTCGCTCCAATCAGTTAGGCCTGAAGTCTGTTGTCTACGCTCGGATCGTCCAACGCCAGAACCAAGGATGCTGCTCCGCCTCCTTTGCTTCAAAACCATGTTGGACAAA
This sequence comes from Haemaphysalis longicornis, assembly GCF_048455015.1. Taxonomy (NCBI): domain Eukaryota; kingdom Metazoa; phylum Arthropoda; class Arachnida; order Ixodida; family Ixodidae; genus Haemaphysalis; species Haemaphysalis longicornis. Next base: position 483,327,758 of record NW_027526203.1, read on the forward strand.
TAAATGTTCTTTCTCTCTCTTCCGTGCCTCCTGCTCGTCTCCGCAAACAACGCCTCACGTTGGGGCGCCAGATGTGGGGGTCTACATTTCACACACTAGTTATTCCCACACCGCAACCATTGCGCTTAGCAAACAAGCCTTGTGAGCGCCCGCTGCGGACGAGTCCGTTGTTCGCGGAGGCAGACAAAGGCAGGAGGCGACAAGGGCAAAACACCAATGGCAGCATTTATTTCAAAGTGCAATCAGATATACTGCATACAGACTAATCGTAGGCCATAACGGTAACACTGGGAGCGAGGCATCAAACAACGCTAGAGATCGAGATGGTTCGACTCACCCATGGTATACCGGAGGAGCGGAGCGCTGCGCAGTGCGAGCGGGGGTGCAGTCTCCGAGCTCCCCCGAAAGCGTCCGTTTGTGGCGCATTCGCCAGGCCCTGACCAGCGCGCTGTTGCATCCGGGAAGGCCGACCCCAGCCGAGCTCCGTCGCCTCCGACATACGTTAATTTGGTACCAGGTTTGAAGCGAGCGGCCAGCGCATGTTGCTGCCGTGAAGATGTCCAGAAGCCGTAGGCAAACGTCACTGTTTACTTCATAGCGAGAGATGAGCCGAAGCCAAAGAACAATGCCCGGACGTGTGAGGTTACAGTACAGGACTCGGGAAGAGTGACAGCATTGATTCACTGCCCAAACAGTAATGAACTACAGTGCTTGGAGGGGCCTTATTTATGCCCAAAGCGGCAACGATAAAAACAAGCGTTCCCTCTAGATTCTGGACAGGACACGAATGGCACAGGCACACACAACTCTTTCCAGAGTTCGTGAGCAGTCGGTAGTAGCGGCGCATGCTGAGTCCGAGAGAGGGGAGAAAGGAGGTCTCTGCAGCGGTTTCCGCGTCCTTCGGACAGGTTGAAGCCTGCCTCGTCTGCCAACGCTGGTTTGAATCGCGCCGATTGGTGGTCAGATGTTTGAGTGGCGCCCCCTGGCTCTGACGTCGGCTTAGGGGCTCGCGCCGCTGTCGTCTGCTACACTCCGCTTGTGAGGGGCAGCAATGCCTGTACTTGAAATCGCCCGCTTTTATGCTTTAGTGCATTAAACAGCGCGTTATATATAGTAATTCGGTTATTTTTGCCAGCTTCTCACCCATCTGGATAATTTCAAGCTGTATGCCCCACAAGTTTGCAACACACGAGGAGAGAGAGAACAACTTTCTTCAGGGCATCGGTCAGACGATCGTGTGTTACTCGTCCTTCAGCTTATTCGCGAGGTTCAGGGCTCACAGCTCCCCAATAAGTATTGAAAATGTGTAGGCTTCCTTACAGCATTTTTGGGATGCTCTTAAGAAGACTCAACAGTCTAATGATACGTACCAAGCAGCGGGCCCTTACACGCGCATCGCACAGCAGGAAATAAAGCGGCTGTTTCTATTTCTTTCTTTGTTGACTTTTATCAGATGAACGTTTTTTTTTCTGTGCCCAGCGCATTAATATTTCTGCACCGTCATAAGCGTCTTAGTAGGTTTGGGGTGTTTGGGAGGCTCACAAAGATCGTGTGGATATTTTCTTCAGGCTGTATGGCATACATTTTCTTCTTTACAAATTAGCTTTGGTTATGGCTACGTGCAAGAAGGTGCATGTCCGCAGCGTGCGTTGTTTATTCACATGCAAATACAATGAGGTTTGTGCTACCCCGCCGCGATCGCGTCCCAGACAACGGTGTCCAGCGTACTCGAAAGCGGCATTTGTGCTCCAAATTTGTATCGTAACAATCGTTATCATAACGAACTGACTCCCAACCCGAACAATTATGACATGATTACGGTGTTGGAGGCTTGATATACTCGCTAACGAACGCAATAAATACTATACGTGCATATTCTACAAGAATCGAAACCGATGAATATTTCCCAGCAGCTCTTTTGTTCCCCAACTCTTCCAGGCGTAAAGAATAAATCCTGGTCTACTGGGGATAGCTTTCTATGAATTGAAGGTAATTACTCTTGCTCTCTTGTTCTTGACTGAGGACGCGGCCCACTGATCAGCTCGATTTTACTGTTAAATAAAGTTTTGTCCTCCTCCTGCTCCTCCACCTCTTGAGTGCAGTTTTCCTATAACACATATCTGAATATTGGGAACATATGGCCGTGGGAAATGTACCGAAATATCCCCCCAGGTCTGAACAAACATCGCACTACTGTATTTTTACCACAGACGTGACTCGTTTTGCTCAATAAACATCCACACTGGTTAGAAGACTGGTATAAAACCAGCACGCGCCTGTACACACAGTAGTTTATTTGGAACTCATCCTACATTTTTTGCTCGCCATAGTGCATGGAGGCATACTTTAATGCCATGACAACGTGAAGTGATGTGTTACAATACTTTCGAGCGTTCGGCAAGGTTGCAAAAACTGTTTTACCTTATAGATTACTGGAATCGTAATGCCTTCTGCCAAAGCCGACAGCCCCGAAGGCCTGGAATTTGTTTTGGTCTTGTATTTTCGCTGGTGTCGGTTACTAGCAGCTGCTTGTTTTCTTTGTTCAAAAGATTGCTTAATACAGAAGCTGACGCCTAGCTTCGACTCTTGGCGCTACCCACAGGACCGGCTTCCCAAGGAATGGGGCGATGCCGGCAATATTTCTTCCGTAGCAGTATCGAAAACTATACTTTAGCACACGCCTTGAGCTAATGTATGCGATTTTAAGTCTATTATTATGATGAAAAGTTAAGCACACGCAAAATCTGGTGCGGACAAGCACCAGACGTCAAACGAGCGCAAAGAAACAGCAGGGAGAGCGAGCCTGAGTGAAGAAGACGACAAATGCGAGAATCCCTAACCCGACGTCACGGAGGCGCGCTTCGCAGCGCCGCCCGTGGTCGCGCTCACCGCCAATAGCGAGGCGCCTGCGATCCAGACGTGTCGCAGCTTGTTTGAATCGTCGGCTGAAAGTGTGAGTCACCGACAGGGGGGCCTGTTTGAAAGGCGCACGTAGTGGAGGCTTCGCCGCACAGCCGAGGAGTATTGCGGCGGGCTGATTCGTAACAGCGCCGAAACGTCCGCGCGATACCGCATCCCCAAGACAAGAGAGCCGTCCCCTCGTCATGCTACATTCCACCTGACCTCGCCGAATGGTGGCGCTAGTGCAGAGGAAGAACTGTTCCTCGGGTAAGGCAGAGGCTAAAAGGGTCCACTCCACCCCGGTGACAACAAACCCTACGGTTGCTCGCCCGCTCTCATCGCGTGAGCGAGGCGCGCTGTGCAACGCCGGCCGCGATGGAAAGCTAGGCAGAAAGGGGGTTCGCATGCAAGTCGCGATCCCCACAGGGTTGAATAATTTCGCATTAGCTGATAGGTCACGCGTTTCGTAGCTCTCTCCGGTGTTGATTTATTGATTATGCGGTTTTACGTGCAGACGCAATACAGGCGATGAGGCGCGCCGTAGTGGAGGGCTCCGGATTAATTTTGACCACCTGGGGATCTTTAACGTGCTCCGAAATCTCGAACGCACGGGCGTTTTTGCTTTTTGCCTCTATCAGCAAATCGGCCGCCGTGACCGGAACTCGAACCAGGCACCTTTGGCTCAGCAGCACAACTCCTTATAACCACTGAGCCACCGCCGCGTGTCCCCATCCAGTTTTGTTCGAATGCCGACGATATTTTGTTTGCTCAGACATTAATTACAGAAGCTGTTCCCCTTTCATTTTTTTTTAATGTTTCAGAGCACGTCACAAAGCGTGAAGAGCGAGTCCAACCCAATATTCCTCGATTTTCGCCATCTTCCTGAAGGCCCGTTGTCAATGGCGTTCAGTTCTGTCGCAAACGTTGGAAGCCAATCAGAAAGGGCCTTTTTAACGCCATCTTGATGTGGCGGCGTACCGCAGAGGAAATAAAGCTTAGGAGAGGCCCGGGGGCCACCGGCACATTGTGAGAAGTGTTGAGCAAGTCACGTAATGTTTCGACGCACTCAGGAGGCCACTGGCAACCGCGTCGTAGCAAGGGCGGTGAAGGCCTCTTTAGCAAAATGGGGCGTTGACCAGGATGGAAGGACCACACAGTTGAACAACGAACAACGTGCGGACCGCCATTAACCGCCATTTTGTTGAAGAAACCAAGGCGGGGATCGCGGGACGTGAGTGATCTCTTAATGGTGGAATAGAACTGGTCTCTTCCAATAATGGTGATAGCATTATTAGGAAGCAGCTGATATGGCCACCTCTTCTTCTTATCTGATATTTCCAACATCCTCCCGGCCACGCGATAAATGGCGGAGGTTACTGAGCGATCACCAAACACTCCTCTTTTAGCACTTTCGTTCAAGGTCACGCAATCAGTTCAATGTGGTCACAATCCATGTCATGTCCGTCATGTTGGCTACACCATGATAGTCCAGTCTTCTGCTTCCATCTATGCTTGAAGCGTCTGTGCCACATTCGCTCTGAGGAGTCAGGACAGTTTAAGCGGGGAAACGCAGCACTTACGAACTCCTACCGACATCGACTCGGTCAAACCACAAACCCTTATTGTGATAACTGTGGTTTGACAGAAACTGCTGAACACATTTTATTAGAGTGTCCGGCGTACAGCCAGGAAAGGAACCACCTCACCAAAAAGATCGAGTGCCTCAACAACGGACTATTATTATTGAAAGCTCTTCTTGGACCATGGTCACCTCCATCATCCCAACGAAAAGTGTTAGATGCCCTGTTTGACTATTTACATGACATCGACGTCGCAGAGACAATGTAAAACTATACATCGTCATCCTGTGAGACCACCTGGACTTTTACGTGACGCAAGGAACACTCCATGTTGCCTTCTTTTTTACCTCTTCCTTTTTTCCCCTCTCTTTCGCCCTGCTTCCTTTAGGGCCTTTATTCCCTTCACCCCATCCCCGCAGAGTAGCATGTAGGCGAATACATGCCTGCAGACCTCTCCACTTTCATCTAATTAAGAGCTACCATCACCGGCCCCGGATAAAGACATAGCAGTGCTCGCACAAGCTTCGTGCGGCATGTGCCGCGGATCGATTGTATCGTGAAGGAAGTCACGTATCGGCTACGCCGCTCTATGTAACGATCTTCTTTCTTAAAGACCCCTTTTTTCTCCTGGTTTTTTCGATAAGTCTGCGCTTGATCATGCGTTTCGGTGGACACTTGTTTAGGGTGCTTGTACCTGCTGATCGTAGGACTGCTTGGATTCGCCGTTTTCTCAGTCTTCGTTTCGACTTCGGGATTTTCAAATCGTCACATTTTGCATTGACCAACCCAACCACCTCCAAACCCGACGTTTCGCGATGACAGCATGTATCTAAAGGTTCCGTGCATGAGTGTGAGGTTCGGCCGATCTGTCAGTTGTTCTGAAGGGGTGCTTCGTTCGCCTTTGGTGGTGCTTGTTGGCCGTCATGAAGTTGTTCATTGCGCACCGAACATTTGTCTGTGCCATGAAAACCACGCGAATTCGACGACTCTTCAAGTGTCCCCACCGCGTTGTCATATCTCTCATCACTGGTACTCTTTATTGGACTTGCTAGAGCCAGTTCATCGTTCAGAGCGTGCACTGGGAAGAAAGCTGTTACCAATTCGTCGTCTGAGCACAGAACAGTAGCAGTTGTCTCCCCTTTTTTCGTTTATTGGGTTCAGCCCTCGTTTAGAGGAAGCCGCTCGTTGACTGACCTGTATCCCTTCACGATCGTTAAAAATAGTCGCCAGATCACTCTTCTGTTGAGAGAGTGATTGCTCTGCAGTGCCGAGTCATTGTTGTTGGAGATACCTGCCTGTTGTTCCGGTGGTATTGTTACAATGTCATTGTTGGAATGGTTTTCCAACTCTGGAAACAATCTGCTCATTCTAAATTTGGTTAAGAAGATAGAATCTTCGAATTCAATGCGATTTCATATTCTTAGGTTAAATGATCCAAATCAACAAGCTCTTTAATATTGCTGTCAAGTTCCTTTAGAATACCATGTGTTTCGAGTAGGCTTTTCTTCAAGAAAATCAGCTTACAGATTGATAGTTTCTCGGCGCTCATCTCGGTTTTGATGTCGTCAATCAGTGTGGCTACGTTCGTTTGGATGAGGCTTCGTCTTTGGCAAAGGGTTTCCAGGTCCATTCTCGACGTCGCTTATGTCTACGTGGTCGTCACGAAGGGTCGCGGTCACTGGAAGGTCCAAGATGGTGTCGTTGACTTTTACTGGTTTCCACTAGGCGTCCGCGAAGAATCTGTAAAGTAATTAAGGGTGTGGGATCTGGTACACGTTTGGCGTGTCCTCAATTCGTTGGGTTTTCTTCGCGGACGCTTGCGGTCAATGGTCAGGAGCAGCAGTCCAATGCCATCACAGCCGTGTCACTCACGTCATCGTTAATGACGGTCCGCACACTTCGTTCTTCAACTGTGTATTGCTTCCATCCCGGGTTTCGGCACCATTTTGTTGAAGGAACCAAAGCGGTGATCGCGGACCTGACTCATCGCTTAATGCTGGAATGGAATTGATCTCTTCCAATGACGGTGATGGCACCATTAGGAGGCAGCTGTTAAAGGCCACCTCTTCTTCGTTTCTAATATTTCTGATGCTTCATCTCTCGTCTTTGTCTGTGTCCTGAGTTAAATTTAGGCTGGCTAGTATTTAATCAATTTCCAGCAAGGCCGGCCCACCGAGGCCCTACGTCACTGCGAGGCCGAGCTGACATCCGAGGGTCTGAAGTCGCAGACGCAGCGCACGACAGTGTGGCCCAAAGGCAGAGGAGGTGGCGCATGCACACAAAATACAAGCGAAAATAGATGTCACCTACGATGGTGCTTCCTGTTCCAGCACAGGTGACGTCAGGGCCCCTGCGAAGCTTTTCTTTCCGCTATGGCCACCAAGCTACCGCTCTTTGTAGGCGCGGATTGATGACGCCGGCGAGGTTACCCCAGTAATGCTCAGGCGGTGCTACCATCTAGGAGCAGGTGTTGACAATGCATATTCAAGGAAGTTTACGGCCGTCTCCTTTCAAGTAAATTGCGCTAATAATTAGCTACCGGATTTTAGGCAAATGCCTATTTTGTTCCTTACGCCATTATCGCCTCACTTTTATATATGTCCATGAAGTAGAGGTGGAAAATGGCTTTCATTGTGTTTTTTTTTGTAGTGCCTATAAATGCCCATTTTGGTGCTTGTGCCTAAACGCCTATAAATGCCAATAAATGATATTTTCAATATCGGCGCCTATATGAACAATATTTAGCCACTAGCTTCTCTTTCGAGTGCAATTTGATATCGTTATTCATGTTGCCTGGCAACATGGAGCGTTGTGAACTCTATGAGGTCCACCTAATCCTGTAGTTCAACCAACACCCGGAGAAAAACCGTTGGCAGCAGTGAAATGGAACGCGCCCACTAGCGTACGGTATGCGAACGCGAAACCGAGGAGAGCAGCCAGGGGAAAGGAGCAATACATGAAATACATGTAACTTGTGATCGACTGTTACGGAGTGGTAGTTGGAAGTTTGCGCCGTGAGTGTCCGTCTTCACTTCGTCCATTTCTCATCTTTTTCGCGCAATTATTTTATTTAGTTATGGAGTACCAACATGCCCAGGATGGTACCACTATTTTGAACAAGTTGCAATCCGCCTTGGACAGGAAGGAAATGTTTTTTTGTTCTTTAAACAAGCTCCAGGAGTGCTCGCTGGTGAGCACTTTGGGATCCCTGTGTCGGTTAAGTCGTCAAGTGTTCCAAATAAAACTACGCTCCATAAACATCTGTCGACGTCGAGCCTTCGTTATCAGCGGACAAGCTCATTCTCAGTGACAGTAGGCACAATTTTGAATAAAAGTATCTGGAGATGGTGGTAGTTTGCTATTGTTTCGACAATTTTCACATTGAATTTCAGACCATGTGTGCGTACTCTCAACAGATTTCTTCAAACATGAGCAGTTGCATCCTCATTTCTAGAAAAATACTCAAATGCAACTCTATTTTCAACGAAAAGGTTGAGTATCCGACACGCCTATGCTCACAAATATTTCTTATATGGAAGATCCAGTGACGAAACATGACTGCGCAGCTCCATTTCCTGTCGCCTTAAAACTCGCACTGCCAATGGGCTTTACAGGGACACTGAAGTGAATTTTTCAAGCTCCTGTTTTTGCTTGCACTGCGTAGACTGGCTGAAGTGAACACACTTTTCATCGTTTCTCCGTGCGATAAGGCGGTATTTATTTGATAAAGTCTGAAAAAAGAAAAGCTACCATGCCCGGTTTGCGGCGGCCGCACCAACTAACAGCAGTGACGTCCGTAAAAGGTCCTCGGTGATTGGACGATGCCCAAGGTTAGAATTTAAACAAGTTTAGATTTCGGTTCTGCATCCACGACATCCGACATGTCGAGGATGCATCCTCGACATCCGACAATAACATCCTCGACATCCGACGTTATCGTTGGATTGGCATTCTCGATATCTCAGTAATCGGCATACCGCACTTCTGCCATGTTGTTGGCTGTAAAATGCGTGAGATAAACCTTCCAGTACGGTTTCGAATCGTGGCAATCACAAGACAAGGTGTACGCAGTGGATAAACGCTCTCCGCGTCACCGCAGACCCTGAAATGCGATGCGCTTTTCCCCTATATTTGGAGCTCGCCTAGCTCATGCCTGTATCGCAAAAAGCGTGTTCACACCAGGCCAAGGATCGGCTGATTCGGGACTGTGGCCACTGCCCGCAAGAAGTTGTTGCTTATGGCCATACCTCGGCAAAGTTGGCGCGGCTCACTCAAACTCACTCACAATCTTTGTTTTCGAATCACCACTCACTCAAACTCAGACTCAATGCTGAGCAGCACATCTGAGATCACTCAAACTCAAACTCACATTGAGCGCAAAACTCAGAACTCACTCGGACTCAAAACTCAAAATGTACTCAGAATCAAAATGTACTCCAAACTCAAAATGGGCTCAAAACTCAAAATGTACTCAAAACTCAAAATGTACTCAAACTCAAAGTCTACTCAAACTCAAAATGGACTCAAAACTCAAAATGTACTCAAAACTCAACATGTACTCAAACTCAAACTGGACTCAAACTCAAAATGGACTCCAAACTCAAAATGTACTCACAACTCAATATGAACTCAGAACTCTAAATAGGCTGACTCAAAATGATTTCAGAACTCAAATGGCCTCAGAACTCTTTGCTAGGAATTTACTCGGGCTCAGATGGACTCTGATTCACATTCAGTGTTTTCAAATTCAAGCGTGGTAAAAATATTACGGGTGCAAAAATTCGTGAGCTAAAACTCTTGCATTCGGCACGACATGACACCGTAGCTCCTTTGAGGTCAGAAACAATTTTCGTTGCAGATTTAATACAGCTATACCTGCTCCCCATGACAACTAGCGCTGGTTGCAAGCAATTGTACGTATTTATTGGATACCAAACTCTTGATGTAGGCTCCGTGTTCGTGTTCACGACAGAGGCGGTCCAGACTCGATAGTGTGCTGGGTCCCTGGGTCGAAATAAGCAAGATTGGGCGAGGGAACGTGCGCTCACTGCTCCGTTCATTTACGTAGAAGCGGTTTAGGGTTACGGTTCCGTGCATTCTTGCTCTGCGTCCTGAAAAAACGCCTTGAGTCAAAGCAAACTGTCCCCGCGAATCTCTGAAGCGCGGGGCGTTCATGGATATGCCTTTGCTTTTTTAATGCGTAGCATTCTTTGCTGAGTACCCCCCCCCCCCCCCGCCTCCCCCTCCCCTCGCCAGGTTCGTGTAACGCCCTGCATTTGCACAAAAATGCAGATATCACAGAAGTTCAACCTGTAATCATTATAAAAGTGTAAATGTAGAGAGTTGATCAAACTAAATGTTAAAAAACTAAAAAAAGAAATAAGAAAAAATATCGAAAATGGTGAACCGTGTAACACGGGAGTCATGGATAGTCTCAGATTGGGTTAAAATTCAGAGGAATGTGGCGCTAAAGAATGTGGGGTATCAAATTGAGGGTCTCGGGGAGGGAAATCACGTGGGAGAAACAAAAAAGTGTCTCGTTGTTTGCTGAGGCACTTGTATTAGTTTTTATTAGCATTTGCCAGGTGGGATGAGCTCTCGTAGCTCGGAATAGCACCACGCTATCGTTGTAAGCAATTACCGCCACCGCACCCAGCTGTTAACTTCCAGCATGCACGCGTGTGCGAGTGCGAGTGCGAGTGCGCGTGTGCGTGTGCGTGCGCGTGTGCGTGTGCGTGTGCGTGTGCGTGTGCGTGTGCGTGTGCGTGTGTGCGTGTGTGCGTGTGTGCGTGCGTACGTGCGTACGTGTGTGCGCGTGTGTGCGAGTGCGCGTGCGCGTGCGTTTGTGTGTGCGTGTGCGTGTGCGTGTGCGTGTGCGTGCGTGTGCGTGTGTGTGTGTGTGTGTGTGTGTGTGTGCGCGCGTGCGCGTGTGTGCGTGTGAGTGTGCGTGTGCGTGTGCGTGTGTGTGTGCGTGTGTGTGTGTGTGCGTGTGTGTGTGTGTTGCGTCAGTCATCTGTTCTTTCATTGTGTTTGAGATGTAGTCGTTGGAGAACTGCAGAGCCCGAGTTAATTCTTTTCCTTTACATGGTCATCATGTGCTAGTTTTGATATCTTGCGTTCTCATTGTAATAAAATCAGTTCGAACGCACACACAAACTGCGCTTGCTTATTTTTCTGAAGTGTTTTCCTTCGGTCGCAATGTCTGTTTATGTCTTGGTGGCTCTGCTGCCTCTCTATCTCCTACACTTTAGCAAGGAGTTAATGTCTCACATGTAATTGGCCAACTCTGGATTCGAGTGCACGTTGGTACACTGTGGGAAGGAAATTACGGACACGAAACGCGGCCGCAAGGCTTATTCATAAACAAATGTGAAATTCGCCTTTCTGATAAGCTCTGATGCCCCCTGTTACCTATGGTTGTCCACAATTTCCACGACACCTAATGTGTCGAAGGATTTGCTTGTTTGTTGGGACACGGGGAAATGGAGAAAGTAACGTTTGAATGGCAGTTATTAGCAGAGAGTTTTTGAGTTTGGTGATTTAAGTTCAAGAGCTTGGCATGGCTTTTGTTTTTACCCCATGCCATCCTGCCTCGATGATTCAGCAATTAGACGCCAATATTTTTATTACTACATACCGCATTGATGGATATCTCTGGACATATTTTCGAATGTATATAGCACAACTGCCTTACGGGTTGGCAAGGAATTTTGGTTCAACCCGACCCTGCAATTAAAGAAAGACACCTTTTGCTATATCCTCATAACTGTAACCAGGAAGCATTTGTATATTTGCCCCACGTGATCCCCCTCGACGAGACCTTTAATTTGATACCCCACACACCCTAGCAGTATCATATGGAATTCATACCAGTCAAACTAACCATGACTCTCATGACTGTAACCAGGACGCATTATTTAAATGTCCGACGTGGTTCCCCTAACTGAAATCTTCAATTTGACACCCCACATGCTTTAGCGGCCTCACCTTGAATTTAACCCAATCTATGACTCATAATGACTATCTCATGATTAGAACCACGAAGCGTGTTTTTTTTATTTGTACCACGCGATTCCCCTCGTCAAGACCGTAAATTTGATACCCTACACGCCCTAGGGGGGTCACTTTGAATTTGAACCCAATATAAGACTCGCCATGACTATCTCATGGTTATAACCAGGAAACATTTTTGTATTTCTCCCACATGGTTTCACTCATCAAGACCATTAATTTGATACCCATCACATCCTAGCGGAATCAATTTGAATGTTAAACCAATCAATGACTAACCATGACTATCTCATGATATAGCCATACCGCATTTTTGTCCCACGTGATTTCCCTCATCGGAACCTTCAATTTGATGTTCCGCACACCCAGTGGCGTTATTGTGGATTTTAACCTAATTTATGGCCCACCTTGAGTATGTCATGATAATAATCAGGAAGCACGTGATTACCCTCATCGAGACCTTTAATTTGATACGCCACACGCCCTAGCGTCATGAACTTGAATTTTAACCGAATTTATGACTAACCATGAGTACGTCATGATATATTGATTTATTTATTTTATTTATTTATTTATTCACAATTCCTTAGAGGCTCCTAGGAGCATTGAGTAAGGGGGGTTAAATACAAAACTATGTGCAAGAGCATTAAAGTAACATAGTACATAAATCGCTATGTGCATTAATGCAGGTGATGCAAGCATACAAACAGGCGGTAATACGCACAGAAAGAAAACAAAGATGTCAACAATTTCAAAATATGACAATGGCGCCCAACCAGAAAAGTGAACAACCAAGTAAAAAGCAAACAAAATAAAAAAAGGCACAAAATGAACAAGATTGTAAATGTACTGTTGTGCGTCATTAACATGAAAAATGTCGAGACACATGTTCCCGAAATCTAGTACTGTCAGTTATGGAAGCAATGGTATCTGGAAGGTCATTCCACATGGAAATAGCCCGAGGCAGTGCTGATGAATTAAATGCACGCGTGTTGCCATAAATGCGTGAAAAACTAAACTGATTATGAAGTCGTCTCGACATGCGCACCGGTGGTACTAGTGGTAATGGTGAAAGCCTACTATTATGAACATATTTGTGAAGTAAGCAGAGGAGAGCAATGGACCGGCGTTTTTCCAGAGGCGGAAGTGAAATATCTAATTTTATTTTTGTTACACTTGCATGACGATCAAAAGTTCCTGAAATAAAACGGGCGGCTCTCTTTTGCACTGACTCCAACATCGTGGTTAGGTAGTTTTCAAATGGGGACCATATTGGGGACGCAAACTCAAGCTGTGGGCGAACAATAGTCAAATAGGCTAACTTGCGAACGTCAGAGGGAGCTTTTCGCAAATTTCTCCGCAAATATCCTAGAGTCCTAGAGTTTGAGATGTTTTCGCCCTGATGGCAGTGATATGCAACGACCAGGATAGATTGGGTGATAGATGACCGCCAAGATATTTGTACGATGAAGGTCGCGAAATCTGTTCAGGAAAAGTTAGAATTTGTTTTTTTGCGGCTAAAAGACATTATTTTGCACTTGGATATATTAAGGGTCATTTGCCACTTGTTACACCAACTGTAAATAAGGTTAAGATCATTTTGTAACATGAGGTGATCAGCGCTGTTAATGGTGCGGTAAAGGATGCAGTCATCGGCAAATAGACGTATGGAAGATAATATGCGAGTGGGCAAGTCATTAATGTAAATAAGAAACAATAAGGGCCCAAGTACACTGCCCTGCGGGACACCGGACGTTACGTAACAGCAGGAAGATGAAGCATTATTGATGACTATGAACTGTTTGCGGAGTGTTAGAAAGTTACGCAGCCATGATAAGGTTAGAAAATCCAAGCGTAGAGCAGATAATTTGGAGATTAAACGGCTATGGGCTACACGGTCAAATGCTTTCGAAAAGTCAAGGAAAATGCAGTCTGTTTGTTGTTATTCATGCCTGAGTGCATGTCAGTTGTAAATTCGAATAGCTGTGTGTCACATGAAACGTTTTTTCTGAAGCCATGCTGATAAGGGAAGAAAAAGTGATTTGATTCCAGGTGACAGAAAATATGCGAAACGATAATGTGTTCAAGTAGTTTGCCACATATGCATGTCAGTGATATTGGCCGGTAGTTATCAGGGGAATTTCTGTTGCCGGTCTTAAATATGGAACTATCTTTCCGATCTTCCAATCTTCGGGAAGGAGACCCGACGACAATAATTGACGAAATATGTGCAACAAAAAAAGGCTTGATATACGTGATGTGTTTTTAAGTATTTTGGAATTAATGTTGTCAACGCCAGCTGATGTAGATGTCTTGAGGTTGTCAATGAAATTACATATGCCTTCGACAGTGATATCAATGGGTTTCATGTAGGTGAAATCAAAGTCAGGTTCGAATGGCACTGTGGAAAGATCTTCCGACGTGAATACAGATGAGAAAAATTTGTTAAATTCTAGTGAACATTCATGATCAGAGAGAAGTTCCTGGTTTGCGTCGTGCAGGGAAATATTGTTGCCATAGTCGGGGGATATGGCTTGCCAAAATTTCTGCGGATTGGTTTTAAGTAGTGAGGGCAGGTCCTTGTTGTAGTATTTATCTTTAGCGGAAGGAAGGGCGGAGCAGTAATCTTTGAGGCAGGTACGGTATTTAAGCCAGGCTGAAGGATTATTTGTTCTCATTGCATTCTTGTGTCAGCGCTTTTTTGTTACGTAATTTGTTAAGTGACTTGTTAAACCACCGGTTCGTCTGGTCGTTAGATATTGTAATCAAAGGAACGAATTTGTCAATCAGCGCTAGCATCGTATCTTTGAAAATGAGCCAATTCTCATTAGCCGATCGGGATGAAAAGGAAGGAAGGAATGTCAGATCGAAGAAATCTTCAAGTTCAATGTTCATAGCATCGTAGTTTGCCTTGTTATAGTCTCTGATCATTTTAGACGTAGAGCCTGTGTTTGCTAGAGGAATGTCAAGGAGTAACTGAAGTAGGTTATGGTTACTGGACCCATCAAGGTATAAAATGCTATTGACAGTGTTAGGAGCGGAGGTAAGTAATAAATCTAGTACATTTGCACCACGGGTAGGTTGGTTAACGACCTGAAATAAATTAAAGTCTAATAACAAATTGAGGAAATCATTCGACTCACGGCATGAAGATGATAAATGTGTCCAATCGATATGTGGGTATTAAAATCACCGAAAAGGTAAATGTTATCGCACGGGTAGTTCTGAGTGGCCTTAGCTAAACTTTTGCGGAGGTCATCGACAAAGGACCCATGGTTGTCTGGTGGAGGATAGCACACCCCAATTAAAGCCTTAGTAGACAGCGTTGCACAAGCCACCCAGACTATTTCAAGGGGACTGTTGGTATCAATAAGAAATGACGAGAGTGTTTGTTTGATACCGAGAAGTACACCGCCACCTCTTCTTTCTGTCCGGTCCTTCCGATAGATGTTGTAAGTACTGTTGCCAAGAATTATTTCGTTATCTGCAATGTCAGGGGTAAGCCAAGTTTCTGTTATCGCTATGATATCAGAGTTGCTGTCGTTAAGAAACGAAGCAACCTCATCCCGCTTCGGCACCAAGCTGCGAATATTAGTGAACGAAACCTGAAATGCTAATGGTTGATGGGCTGGTTTGGTGTTGTTAGAACGTGGGTTATTGATAATGGGCTTCTCAGTATTACGGTCTAGCTGTCTGGGTGCCTGGGTTACACTGTCAGTTTCAGCATGATACACATAAGTGATGTCATCTATACGCAACCTGTCAACGTTAAGCTTCAATGACACATTCTTCTCTTTTGCAAAGGCGCGTAACTTATTTCTTGCGGTCCGTGTTTGCCGTGAAAAATCTTCTCGAACCGCGCAATCAGTGCCCTTGAACAGTTTGCCTTTTTCCATTATTCGCTGTTTGTCCTTAAAAATGCTAACCTAACAATAACGGGCCTGCATTTGTCAGACTGATATTTTCTCAGGCGGTGAGCCCGCTCAATTTGGGATGGTGCAACCGACAATTTCAGATGTTGTGAGCACAGGTCTATTACCTTTTATTCCGAGTCAGCCCATGATTCTAATGGAACGTCAGGAATGTCTAAGAAAAGCAGGTTGGAGCGCCGCTTTCTGTTTTCAGTGTCTTCAAACCGCGAATCAATTGTCTTTAGGTGATGACTGATGCTTTCCGGTACCGTTTGTGATGCCTCTACTGCCACAGCGGTATTCTGGCCTTTCTTTGTTGATGCTATGTCAATTTCCACTTCTCGAATGCGGGCAGACAGCTGCTTTAGCTCAACGTCCACTGACGCTTGCCACTGTTTAAGAGCTTGAAGGTCAACTTGAATGCTAGCCTTCCGTGCCTCGATCCTCTGTACGGTGGCCAGAACAGCTGCCAGTACCTCATCTCCATTAGGTCCCGGATTAGACTCAACATCTCCGGACAGTAGCAAAAGAAGACAGCTCACACAAGAATCCGCTTTTTGTTTACACACTTCTAGAGCAAACACCAATTTGTCGGGGCACGACACTGCGAAAAAACAACGGTTCGACGTTTTCAGGCAATAGCAGCGGTCAAAACGACTAACCTGGAAGTACACATGGCGTAAGTGCTCCATTCTTGAAGCTGTGTCGTGCCCCGACGAAACATTGGCGGGCAGCAGTTGATGACGGCCGCCTCCCGCGCTGATTGTGACGTCAGTGATCGACGAATACGGCTGTTGCAAGCCGTGAAATCGTTCCGTGACCAAGATTGGTGGTTGCGTCCAAAATTCGGGCTTGTCCGCTTGACACCCACGGTGAAGTGAGACATCCTTGGAAGGGGTTTGTCCGGCGAGCAGCAAAGCGACCTGGAAGTACACATGGCGTAAGTGCTCCATTCTTGAAGCCGTGTCGTGCCCCCATAACCATAACGCATTTTTGTCCCGAATGATTTCCCATATCGAGACCTTGAATTCGATTCCCCACATGCCCTCGCAGCGTCACTTTGAATTTTAACCCAATCTATGACTCATTATGACTGCCTGATGACTACAATGAGGGAGCATTTTTTTTATTTACCCCGCGTGATTCTGTTAATCGGGACTTTTCATTTGATACCTTACACGCCTTGGCGTCATCAGTTTGACTTTTCACCCAATCTAATGCGGTCATTATTCTGTCTAAAGGGGCGTTGCCCAGTCAATTCAGCTAATTCATTTGAAACAGCAGAAGGGACAGCCCCCGCCCCCTTTTCCCCCGGCTCTCACCTCTTCCTTTGTGACCCCTAGTATATCAAGCCGTTAACAGTAGCAGGCGAACAACCAGCAAGCAAGCGCCGCCGTGTGCTTTCACACCACCCTTTCCCACCCTCTTAGTGGATCCATCAGGAAGAAAACTTAAGACAACCCTTTTTTTATGACCTCACCAGTCAGTAATCACTCACGCGCCCAGCCGCGAAAACTTGGTATACAGCAAGTGCTTAGCGTCATGAAAATTCAGCAAGAAACTAAAGAAAATCAGACACCGCCTTCCTCCAAACCAATCATGCGGGTCGCGAATGGTGCCGTACCCGCAGGTAACCTGAATTCCGAGCCCATAGCGACGCATGAAACTTAAAAGCCAACCAGAGCTGCCTGCTAGGCTACTCATGTGTATTCAAACTCAAAATCGACTCAAAACTCATATGTACTCAGAACTCAAAATGTACTCAAAACTCAATATGTACTCAAACTCAAAATGTACTCAGAACTCAAAATGGACTCAAACTCGAAATGTACTCAGAACTCAAAATGTACCCAAACTCAAAATGTACACAGAACTCAAAATTGACTCAGAATTCACTAGGTCTCAGGCGTACTCAAACTCAATCGGACTCAAACTCACTCAAGCTCAAACTCAACATGCCACACTGGCCTCGCGCTCACTCAAACTGAAACTCACGCGTGAGTTTGAGTCCAAATGAGTCTGACTGAGTGGACTCATGAGTGAGTTCGCCGACCTCTGCTTATGGCAACAGCACGCCAACGAGAACTCACTAGACGCGTTCTACACAGGACAGCCCAACCCCAGTATAGAAAGCGACAGCGAAATCTTCAATTACGTCCGAGATTTTATATCAAACAGAAAGGCCATACTAAGGCTTGACCACTTGTCGTGTGGTCTCATTGACGTAGGGGGAGAGGCACACCACAAGGAGCGGTTCTCTCTCCCCTTCTTTTCATCATAGCCCTTATAGGCCTACCTACCAGCCTGAGAGCCATCCGGGATCTGCACCATGGCTTATTAGCCGATGATATTGCAGTGTGGACAGGCGAGGGCTCGGTAGGCGGGATGTAGGACCGTATCCAGCTGGCTGCTGATTCTGTGAGTGACTATGGTAGGAGGTGCGGGCTATCCTACTCACCGCACAAGTCGGAACTTCTTGGGAAATAGACGAAGGAAAACCTAAGATCCGGGCATCCAGATCACCCTGGACCAGAGGTCGGCGGACTCATTCACGAGTCCGCTCACTCAGACTCATTTGTACTCAAATTCCTGCGTGATTTTGAGCTTCAGTGAGCGTGAGGCTAGTGTGGCATCGTGAGTTTGAGCCCGAGTGAGCCCAAGTTAGTTTAAGCCGAAGGGATACCCAGTCATTTTGCGCCCGACGGAGTTTGATTGCGCTCGAGCCCGAGTGACTTCTGAGTTCATTTTGAGTTATGGGGCTGAGTGAGTTTTGAGTTCTGAGCTCAGGTGAGTTCCGAGTTCATTTTGGGTTCTTAGCCCACTGCTACTTTGAAATCCCCAACCTCTCTGTTGGCCACGCCCGGCGCACGGACGCCATTCTAGGCTGCGGGTGTTAGTCCGAAACACTCTCCCTATCAAAGGCGATAACACGCGTGGCATAAAAAATAAAGAATGGAACACTCACTCTACTACTTGCCATACAGATAACACTACCCGGCACAGCCGGGAGGTAAAAAACAAAACATAAATAACCAAACCCATTGCATGGTTTGCAATGGGTTTGCTTATTTGTGCAACACTTTCTATAAGCGCTTTCACTCTTTCCTTCGCGTCTGGAGCCACTGCGAAAGCTATAGTTATCACCGGCACGGAGCGGCACTGCGTGATTTGCTCGTCGCACCAGATACGCCTTCCATTTCTGCTTTGATTTTGTGGTGTTTTTTTTTTGTCGCTATCGAAAAGCGTTCATTGCCGCAACTGAAGGAAAACCAGCCAACAGCCGCTACATGGCCTTAGTGACGCAATTCGAGCCGTCAAAGAAGAAAGTCAAGACTGGGAAAGAAAGAAATATCTTTTGAACGAGTTTACAACTTATCTGATGAGCATGGAGAGCAGTAATTTTTGGATGAGGTATGCATTTCAACCCCGTAATCTAAGTACTGGGTGTGTTGGGTGACTACGTTCTACAAGCATTTAACATTTATAAAAAGTTGAAGAAAGTGTTGCAGGGTCCCTTTAAAACTGGGCTAGTAAACGTCATGAAGCGTGAAAATGACGAAAGCACAGAAAGCCGTTTTGTCTGCCGGAAGAACGTAACCAAAACTGAAAGCCAATCAAAGACGGATTTAGGCTTATTCACAGTTTACGGGGAATTTATAAAGTCGAGAATAGGGCCTGCAGTTGCTGTTTGCGTTGAGTTTGATCAGCATCTGATTACCGATTTCTCAGCGATTAAATCATCTTTCAGCACCGAACCAACGCTAAAGTGACTATGGGAAGGTCAGACTTTCCCCGCACGGGGCACCTTGAGTATTCATGGTGGCGGTGAGCAGCGACACCGCGGACCCCGAGCTCCCAACATAAGCCGTATCCAACCGTGGCGAGGTGTTTAAAGGTGAAGGGTAGAAGCCGTAAACGGTGGCCGTCGGAGCCTTGGTCAAGCTCCGGCCGATGGGCTCCTTGCCTGTCTATCAGGCAGGGAGCTCCGGGACCTCTTTGACTACCAGGGTAAGGTCAAAGAAGAAAGTACCCCAGTCTCCCTGCTTTTATAGTATGCCCTATGGTACTTACAACCCCCCCCCCCCCCCCCCCCCCAGCCCCCAAACGTGATCGGTCCCTGAGAAGGGGCCGCACCGAAGTATCTTTTCCTTCATTGCCTTCTTTAACATTTCCTGAACCGGATACTTTTTCTCGATTTCTTGTGATGGAATCGCTCAATCCAACCCAACCTCTTGTATCGCAGTCAGTCTTCTTGATTGCAAAATCTCTTGAAGCCATAATAGGAAAATCATATAAGTGCAAAAAACAAAGGTCTGGTGAACTACTAATCGAGGTAAATAACAAACAGCAGTCCACGAAGCTTCTAGCTCAGACTAGACTGGCTGATCTAGACATCAGGGTCACACCACATCGGAGCCTCAACAGCTCGCAAGGTGTGATAACCGAGACGGATCTCTTGAACGAAACAGTTGCGGATCTCCTTGCCGGCTTGAAGGATCAGGGCGTCACTGCCGTGAGACGCATCACTATCCGCAGAGACGACAAGGAGATTTCCACTAAGCACATTATCTTGACGTTTGACCGCGCAGTTCTTCCACAACACATAAATGCAGGTTTTATCCGTTGCTCCATCCGTCCCTACATCCCGAACCCGCGGCGCTGTTTTAAGGGCCAGCGGTTCGGGCATGGTACAAACTCTTGCCGTGGCCGAAGGACGTGTGCAAAATGCGCGTCGCATGACCATCCGAACGACAACTGTACATCCGACACCCTCTCTTGTGTGAACTGCGGGGGGGGGGGGGGGGGGGGGGAGCATGCAGCCTACTCCCGCAAGTGCGAAAAATTTCAAACTGAAAAAAAGATAATCAACATCAAGGTAACTGAGAACATCACCTTCCCAGAGGCGCGGAAGAGGTTTGCCTCTTTCCCCCTGGGGAGGTGCGCCGATGCAGCTCGGCGGGTGGTGGAGCGGCGTCTCGTTTCCACAGGGACCCAGTTCAGCGAGTCTCACCTGGTCCCTCGCCCGCCCCCCCCCCCCCCCCCCCTGGGTTGCCTCTGGCAGCCCAACCCGCCATCACGCCGCTTGCTGAGGCAGCAGCGGTTGTGGTGGCAACCTCTTCCGTCGGGACCGGTGCCGCTCCCGCCTCTGTCTCCCCGCCCTCCAGTGCGTTGGAGGGTACCGAGGTGATGGACACCACGGGCGCTGCACCGGTTCCCACCGCCACCGCACCGCCCATGCCACCTCTGGCGCCCCGGACGCCCTCGGCGGTGGCGGCTCAAACGAAGGGCTCCCGAGGGGGGGCCAAGTCCGGGGGGCCCGGTCCGTCGGGCACCCCTCGGACATCCGACGACGAGATGGATGTCGGGCCGTTCCTGCCTGCAACGCAGCGCAAGGAACGCGTCCCGACGCCAAAGCCTCCCGACAAGCCAAAAAAGGCGAGAGTCACAGCCCCGAAAGACGACACATAAACAAACACACACACTCCAGTAGCTCTCACACTAAATAATGGGAAGAGAAAACATAATTCAATGGAACTGTAGAGGCCTTCTTAAAAATCTTGACGATGTATACGAAATACTGCATGCTAATCAGCCAAGTGTAATGTGTGTTCAGGAAACACATTTGAATTCCAAGCACACAAATTTCTTGAATAGTTACATGGTCTTCAGAAAGGACAAGGATGGCTGCACACACTCTTCTGGCGGTGTGGCCATAATTTCCCGGAAATCCTTAGCCTGCCACCCTGTCACTCTGAACACTGTCCTTGAGGCTGTAGCAATTCGAACAATATTATTTAATAGGTTGATAACGGTATGCTCAATATATATTCCTCCTGATCTTGCACTTGCGAGCTCTGACTTCGAGGCGTTGGTTGACCAGCTGCCCGAACCATACATCTTAACAGGCGATTTTAATGCTCACAATTCCATTTGGGGCTCTTCCCGTACGGATGCCCGGGGTCGCCTGATAGAGAGGTTTCTTACATCCACTGGAGCATGCCTTTTCAACAATAAACAGCCTACATATCATAACATAGGACACAACACATACTCATATCTTGACTTGGCTGTTGGATCTGCAGTTCTCTTTCCTATTCTCGAGTGGGGTGTGGGCACTGACCCATATGGCAGTGATCACTTCCCCACCTCACTAACATACATAGGTAAAGGCCCATGCAGTCCATCTTCCCATAATAGGTTCAATGAAGCACGAGCTAACTGGAATACATTTACAGAGACATCCAAACTACACCACACATCCATAGGACACCTACACGTAGAAGAAGCTACCCAACTCCTCACGGCGCACATCCTCGATGCCGCCGAAAAGTCCATTCCCCACGCCTCTGGTGTCCCGCGCAACCAGCGGAGGCCGTGGTGGAATGAGGACTGTAGGCGGGCGCGAGAGGCCCAGAACAAGGCGTGGGGTGTCCTTCGTCGGTACCCCACGTCGGGTAACCTCATTTTGTTCAAACGGGCAAGGCGTTAGGAAAACGTGTGCGCCGTGTGGCAAAACGAGAGAGTTGGCATTCCTTCATAACATCAATAAACTCCTACACAGACACACGGAAAGTATGGGCGAGAATACGCAAACTCAAAGGACAACAAACACACAGCCTGCTTCTGGTCAGCACAACAGGGGACACACTCGAAGACCAGGCTGACACCCTCGCACAACACTTCCAACACGTGTCCAGTTCAGCACACTACACAAACACTTTCATGAAACACAAACAAACGGCCGAAAAGAAGCCTATACTAGATAACAATAGGTCAACATCTTCTTATAACTCAGAGTTTTCACTGCATGAGCTGAGGGCTGCTTTTAGCACGTGTAAACCCTCAGCTCCAGGCCCAGACAACATCACATACACAATGATACAACATCTGCACGCAGACACTCTTCTAACACTCTTACACCTATATAACAAGATATGGCTTTCGGGGCACATTCCAAACTCTTGGAAGGAGGCTATAGTTGTAGCTTTCCTGAAAGAGGGAAAGGACCCGTCGTCCCCCTCAAGCTACCGTCCTATAGCCCTGACGAGCTGCCTGTGCAAGCTCTTCGAGAAGATGGTAAATCGCAGGCTCGTGTACTTCCTCGAGTACAACGGTCTTCTCGAGAGCAGCCAGGCAGGCTTCAGGGTGGGGCGATCGACGAACGATCAACTGGTAGCTCTTGAATCGTATATAAAGGATGCCTTCGTTCAAAACAGTATTGTGTAACTGTGTTTTTCGACCTCGAGAAGGCCTACTACACCGCTTGGCGGTACGGGATCCTCAGTGACCTGAAGTCATTCGGTGTCTCGGGTAACATGTTAAACACTCTTGCAAGTTACCTGTCAGAAAGAACGTTTCGAGTGAGAGTCGGTGGTGCACTCTCAATGGTTCACGTGCAAGAAAATGGCGTGCCACAAGGTGGTGTGTTAAGCTGCACTCTCTTCATAGTAAAAATGAACTCTCTTGGTAAGGCACTGCCACCCACAATCTCTTATTCCATGTATGTAGATGACGTCCAGATATCCTATAAATCATGTAATATGTCAATCTGCGAACGTCAAGTCCAGCTTGGTGTCAAGAAACTTACCGGCTGGGCAGACAAGAATGGTTTTAAATTGAATCCTGCAAAAAGTTCCTGCGTTGTGTTCTCCAGGAAGCGTGGGGTCCATCCGGACCCAGACATTCATCTTAATGGCGTGTCGCTTCCTGGGAACAAGGAGCACAAGTCCTTAGGTGTGGTGTTTGATCACAAACTCACATTCATTCCCCACATCAAGGAACTTAAAAATAAATGTCTCAAAACAATGAATATACTTAAAGGGACACTGAAGTGAATTTGTCAAGCTCACGTTTTTGCTTGCACTGCGTAGACTGGCTCAAATTAGCACACTTTTCATCGTTCATCCGGTTGACAAATCGGTAATTATTTTACAAAGCGCGAAAGAAGAAAAACTACCATGCGCGGTTTGCGGCGGCCGCATCAACTAAGGCTGTGACGTTGAGAGGAGGGGCGCCGTGATTGGACGATGCCCAAGGTTAGCAATCACACAAGTTTCGGTTTCGGTTTCGGTTCTGTAAAACATAACCAATGGCTTTGTTGGATGGGCATTCTCAATATCTCAGTAATCATCGTACCGCGCTTCTGCCATGTTGTCGCCTGTAAAATGCACAAGATAAGCCTCCCAGGACGGCTTGTAGTCGTAGCATTCACTAGCCGAGACCTACGCAGTGCATGAACGCCCTCCGCGTGCCCGCAGACGCCCAAATGTCATGCGCTTTTCCCCCATATTTGGAGCTTGCCTCCCTCATGCCTGTATCGTAAAAAGCGTGTTCGCACCAGGCCAAGGGTCTGTTCATTCTGGCCTGTGCCCACTGCCTGCAAGCAGTCGGTGCTTATGGCAACAGCACGCCAACGAGAACTCGCTAGCGCGCCAGTGCCAGCCTGCGCGCGTTTTGTGAACTAGTTCGTGTAGCCATGAACGTTGCAGCCCAAAAAAAGGTGAACTCAATATAGAAAACATCGGCGGAAAACAAAAAAGTTAACTTACAAAAAAAAAAGCACCTACCCGCGGGGATTCGAACCCGTCACTCGCAAAACATCTGCGGTGAAATCCCAGCGCCCCAGACCGCTAGGCCACGGAGCGGGACGCGAATGACTTGCTAATATAGGGTATATATTGTACAACCGGTTTACACTTTTATTTAATTTTGGCATTTTAAGCCGCTTAGGTGACTATTTGTTGTACAGCGATCGTGCAGTAAGCGTCGCCCGCGTTTCCACAGTAGCTCACGTCTAGCAATTGCATTTCGTAGACGGAAAAGCGTTCGCAGATGCGTAGTCGTGCTGCTGACCGCTGTGCTTGTTCGCCCAGCGCAAAAAAGTGCTTCCCGCGCCCTAGTTTTACGCTGTACGGTAAAAATATCAGTTGATTTTATTTGCTTAGTACCTATATTGACTTCGCTGACTCTTCTCCCGCCTTCAAGAGGCCTTATATTTTCCTACTGGCGTACCATGTCAGCGAAGCGTCGCATGTGCAGCGCTTGTGTGAAGCGACCTTGACTTGGAGCTAGATACAGTGTACAAACAAACCAAGTAAAGAAAGGCACATTCTTCCATTCACAGACGTGTCCTGGCTTCGTTTCAACTAAGCGAACGAATTGCGACCAAGAAATTTTTTTTTAACCTCCTTGGTTGCGACGACCCGCCGGCGGCCGGCGGACGAAACGCTGGGCCGACTGACTCTGTCGGCCGGGGCGCCGTGCAGTAGCGCAGCCGTGGCGCAGCCAATTGCCAGCTCATCCCCTCCTGACGTCACACGAAAACACCACAGAAAATGGGCGAGCGTAAAGAGAGGAGGACAGCGTTTTCGAATTAGTTTTTCTACTAAATAAAATCGCGTAAACGCGCCTAGAGTGGTCGAAACATGGCCTGGGGACTCCGGACTACAATTTGCGCTAGTAATCCCGCAATGTTTACATATCACTTCAGTGTCCCTTTAAGGTTCTCTCCCACCAATCCTATGGTTCCGACAAAGAACTCTTGCTTCGCTTGTATACTGCTTTGGTTTGGTCTCGTTTGGACTATGGCAGTGTGATGTATGGGTCGGCGACTAAGACAGTCGTGCGAATTCTTGACCCAGTGCTTCACTTCGGGTGCTTTTCACTTCGGGTGCTTTTCGTCGGGTGCTTTTCACACTAGCCCTGCTGAGAGTCTTTATGTCGAGTGTAATAAGTGGAGCATTGAGAACCAACGAACATACATGGACTTGCTTTATGCTTTTAAAATTTCATCGCTGAATCATCATCCTTTTTATCCTGTCTTTAACGATACATCAACATCTCTGCTCTTTGTAAATCGCCCATCCGTTCCTCTGCCCTTTTCACTTAGAGTGAGAGAGCGAGCATCTGATCTGAGCGCTTCGTTTTTAGATGTGTATAGATCATCCTTTTCAGACATTTTACCGCCTTGGAAAGTTCGTCCTGTGTCCTCCGACCTTTCTTTTATGAAACTTGACAAAAATCGGGTACCGCGAGCTGCAATACTGCAGCACTTTCTGTCTCTGCAGTTTAAATACCCACTTGCAGAATTTTATAGTGACGCGTCTAAAACCTCCACTATGGTCTCCTGCGCTGCTCATGGTCCGAATTTCAGTGCAGCCAGAACCATGAGCGTTCACACAATAATTTTTTCAGCAGAAGCATATGGAATTTTACTCATTGTACGACACATACTTGAAAATCAAATTCCGAAGTCTATCATCTACACAGATTCTCTGAGTGTTGTTCGTGCACTGTCATCGCACAAGCCCCCCAAAAACCACATAGTTAATCTTGTATTTACCACTATCATGTCTGTGTATGCGCATAAGCATCAGCTGGTCCTCTGCTGGGTCCCAGGACACGCTGGGATCGCTGGGAACGAGTTGTCAGATGAGAGGGCTGCTGGTGCTGCACTCAGGAACACTGTAGACATTACAACGATACCCTACACAGACCTCAAGCCACACATAAGACAACACCTGCGCAGAACATGGCAAACACACTGGGATGAACAGACAGACAACAAACTACATGTAATAAAGCCACACTTGGCACGGTTCACAGTTGACTCACACAACAGACACACTGAAGTCGCCTTGGGTAGGCTGCGGATAGGGCACACCCATGCGACGCACTCGTATCTGCTGACGGGATCTTCTAGACCCCAGTGCAGCAGGTGCGGAGAGGCCCTATCTGTAGTGCACATACTAATCACATGCAAGGCACTTCACACTACACGACACAAACACTTCAGAGAACTCTACAGACAACTTATTCCCCTACATCCATCGTTTTTTCTAGGTGACGAAGCCATTGTTTCCGTGAAACGTGTGTTTGAGTATTTGTCAGAAGTCAAGTTTTTAAACCTCATTTCCTATCACGCATCATGAAATCTGGCCCTCTACACCAGCCATGCTCATTGTCGTCTTGTGATTTTACTTTGTTTTTGCTGACTTAGTTATTGTTTAAAGGTTTCACCCCTCATATATGACTATTGTTTTGGCGCTCTTTGCCCCAGTTGGCCTTGCGCCCTAAACATCCAACCATCATCATCAGGTCAGACTTTCGTTTGAAACCAACTTGCCGGTTGCCTTCAGTGTTCTTTCAAGAAGTTTCCTCTTTCGTTAATTCGCATGCCCAAGTAAGTATTTCTGTAGGTGTTTCGTACGAATTGATTGATATTGCGTCTATTCCATCGTGCATGAAACGCCTAAAGCGGTCACAGGCGAAACCTCATTCGGAAAACCCTGTTACCGCTGATAGCAAATCACACGTGCAATATTTTCGGTAGCTCCAGGCAGCGTATACATTTAAAAAGAAGTGGCTGGGGATGACGATACTCCATAATGCGATATCTGGTCGCAGCAGTGTGCTGAGCAGCACTCACTCGTGGGTTCTCTCGACGACATCGATGAGCCTGTACGTCGGTGGCGCGAAGTGCGTCTCAGGAAGGGACCGCGAACTTAGTCTTAAGTGAACGCTTAAGCGAAAGCCAAGCGTCGCGCCGTTGAGCCCCTCGTGCGGGCAAGGCATCCTGCACCCCCCCCCCCCCCCCCCCGCACACTTTAAGAGCGCTCTGGCTCGCGCCGCTACGGCGAACCGCCCTCCCCTCTCAATTTCGTGACACTCTCCTCCTTTGCTTTCTTTCATTGTTCGCTTGTTCTTTCACTCATCGGTTTTGCCATCGTTCGCTCGGTTACGCCGACAACGCGACTCAGCCCATGGACGGCCGCCAAAGGGCTGCTCCCTAAAACAGCGCGGAAGGCCGTACTAATAAAGGAACAGACGACACAAGCGCTGTGCCGTTGTCCCTTCCTTAATCTGTTCCTTCCTTAGTCCCGTCTTCCGCGCTGTTTTTAAGCGATATAATGTACCAACAAGCCCTTCAGCACACCCTCTAGCGTATACCTATTACACGTTTCAGCGCACGCCCTAAGCCCAGCCGAATGACCTTTTTCCTGAGGCGCATATTTGCAACACTCATTTGATACAGACGCCCAAGTACAGAATGATAAACGTCACGCTGGTAGTCATATTGTGGGCTTCCGTTAGTTGCCGTCTCAAAAAACAGCAGCTACCAGAGACAGCCACCATCGTAAAGCGCAGAAACTGCCTATTAGCCTGACGTGCCTTTTCACTTTTCTACTCTGCCCGTGCGTGCTACTCTTCGTATCCCCTCCCACTATTTTTTTTTTTTTTTTTTGGCGGGCGAAGGGGGGACATCGCATTTCCGACGTTTTGAGTTCGTAACGTTTGAGTAGTTTTAAGGTCGGCTATCACTGATCGGATGCTTTCTACATAGTCCTCATTGCGTTTTATAGGGTTTAGGACTGCAACTGTTTCATTATTGTTTGTTATACAGTATGTCTAGTTCAATGTCACCGGAGAGCAGCAGAACTAGTCAACGAGGCGGTTCAAGAACAATCAAGTCGCTGGGGCACGACACAGTAAAAAGAAAACGGTTACTGCTGCTACATCATTCACACAATTGCTAACATAGCTAATTTGGGAGGTCAGAATTGGGTTGAGCATAGCCTATGGGTTGCGGTGCCGGACGCTAAACTGACGGCAGCGCTGCTGAGATCATATAGTGTACTCTTCAGCACTGCACGGGCCCGTGCTTACCCCAAAGCCCGGGCCCGAAGTGTTTAAGCCCGGGCCCGAAGTGTTTATCGGCGGGGCCATGGGCGGGGCCGGGCTCAATGCCTCGGGCCTGGGCCGGGCTCGGGTTCCAAGCCGTGGGCCCGGGCCGTTAGGATTTCCGACGTGAAGTGTAGAAGAAAAGCATTAAAAGAAATGTTCTGAGTTCATTACCTGGCGCTTCTTGATGTTAGTTGTATGCCTGTTCTAAAAACATATTTTGTTAGGTCTGATAGTCATGTACTTTATTTTATGGTATTTCTTTTACTAAATCGAGATTTTATATTTTGGGGTACAACGTAACAAAGATACGATTACGAGGAATGCCGTAGCGGGAATGGGAATAATTCAGACAAACGGGAGCTCTGCAGCTATGTCTAATCCCCTGTGCTTGACATGTCGCACCCATCGAAATGTGACTGCCATGGCCGCGAATCAAAATTCAGGTATAACATTTCAAGGCACATACATTCTCGTGGATTGACACGCTGCACTGAAAATTTCAGCATGCCAACTTGTAGCCGAGACAATTACGTTACGTTGCCAAGAATCTGGTCATTAAGGGCGATCGTGTCTCTGATGGAAGAATACCAGCTATTCTTACGCCGATAGGAGGTGAGCTGAAGACGGGGGAAGCGAAAGTATGTGCACTAGTTAACACTAAATTTTCGCATTTCAACCCACGACGTGCTCCACGGGTTCAGTTATAATACAGTTAAACATGGATGTAACGAAGTTGAGAAAAGTTCGCAATTTTTTCTTACATGCAGGTGTTCGTTACGTGCAGGTTTCCAGTTAGGCTAACGGAAATGAAGCAGAAACGGAGCCAGAATGCCAGACATCAGTGCAGGTAAACTGATCACCCTTCAAGGGTTTATTTCACAGTGAAAAGCTGCGTGATTTGCTCCTGCTGCTTTCGCACGAGCTTAGGCACTACACATTGCTCCGAAGAGGCAAGGTCGCTTACCCCCGTGTCCAGAAACGTAATGTAGGTATCATGTTTGACTCCTTACACTTTTCGGTGCCACTAACTTTCAAGAAGCAAAAGTTCGCTGAAAAGGCACCTTTTCCCGAACCTGATGCTTTTTTCCGCACATAAAATTGCTGAGAGGGTCACCTAGCTAAGGTACTGCACCGGGCGGCGAAGTTCTTCTTCCTTGCCATGGAAGACGGCATTTAGAGTTGTGAGCTTGTCCTGAAAAGACCAAAATTTTCGTTTCTGCCAGCAGAACTTATCACTGACGAGCCGAAACCACAGATAGCTGTGGAGACAGGACCGCAGATACACGCCGACAGGACTGCCTAGCACCTCAAACTTAAGTGTCGAACCGACGCCGCACTCACACGTGAAAATGTGCACTAGTTTGCGGTGAGGGTGAAAAAAAAAGGGAGGTGTGTGCTCTTGTGCCACGATACACAGGCAAAATCAGAATTGGATGCCACGTCAATCCCGGGATGGCGCTAGCCACTCCGTTCATCATCATCATCATGACGAACTTTTTAGGCGATTCTAGACGTTTTTGTTGCTGCTGATTCCTTGCAGTAATGCTAGTATTCGCTAAATTAGTTTAGTTCTCCGCCCAGTTTTACTGTACAAGTGAAAAAAACAACGACTGCTCAGCTTACTGACTTCGTATACATCAATGTTAACCGCCGCAATGCCTGCCTCACACAGAGGTTGCGGACACACGGGCTTCAATGGTGGCAGCACTGGGAATCGAAAAACTTCGTTAATGTAGTACGTCAGAATTACCTTAACATGAAATTTCAGTGTTAGTGTCAGTGTCAGTGACACGAAATTTCAAAGCTGGTATAGCTATGAGAAAAGCTTCCTTTGTATATGGAAATATCTCCCAGCCGGTTTCAACAGTGATCGCTCAGTATAACATATTTTAAATTCATTTCAATCTTTGCGAGTACGAGAAAGGTCAGAACGAATACACTTTCGCAATTGACATAAGCAAGGCGCCATCTGCTCTTCCTGACCCAAAACTGCCAACGTGAGGGCCCGCGTGAGTGGTCAACGCGTTGGCTGCGGTTGGCGCGTGCTGCTCCGGCGTGTGTATCCCGTCACCGTTTAGTGAATGACGTCATGCTACCTGGACGCGTGGAGATAGTGGAGACCGCCGCCGGCCTGGACGCACGCGCACGTCCAGCGCGCGTTCAGACCGCCAGTGGCGCGATGAGAACAGTGACGTCACGAGCACCCTCCTGTAATGGCGGCCGCCTGGGTGTTCGTTTTGTCAAAACCGAAACTGGCACAAATAAACGAGGCTTTAAGTAATTATTAGAGAGTTTTAGCTGACCGTTTTCGACGCTCCGCTCCGGCATCGGCGGCCCGCTCAGCGCAACCGGAGCCAATGAAGTTCGTGGCCAAGCGCGCCACGCATGCGCAATGGCGCTTCCGCTTGCTATCGGAGCGGAGCGGACCGTGAAAAACGGTCTGCTAAAACATGCTATTTGCGTGGCGACCGACCTTCTGGGGTGCCATTCTATAATTAGTGTGCTGGTAGGCACCCATAACCGCGAAAAAAATGTAACACAAAAATTTCGTGTCAGTACCGCTTTAAATACAGGAATTCGTTACACAGAGGCTTGTTTCATCCTAAACAAATTTCCTTCAGCGTCTAAGCCCAGGTCTGGTCACGCACACGCGGGCCCTCCCTGGGCTTAAAAATAAAGGACCGGGCCCGGGCCAAGCGTGGGCTTGAGGCGACGGGACCGCGCCAGGCCCGCGTATGGACGCCCGGACCCGGGCCGAGCTGGGGCTCGTGTTAACGTCCCGAATCTGCCTCTAGCTTCATAAAGAAGGCTCGGGCAGGGCTCGGGCTTAAAAATCTCGCCCATGCAGTGCTCTAGTATCGCCCTCCGGCATGTGACGGAAACATCGTCAATGTGGTTGGTTGGAGTCACTCGGTGAGTTCTGCGACACAGCTACACGGGCTTTATAGTGTCTTCAATCTGTGAATGCGCTTTAGATAAAATTCCGAAAACTTTAGCCTAATCTTGCTGCCGTGTGTGCGTTGTATTTGAGTCCCTGTGTCTGTTGATGTGTTTATCCGTTTCTGTGTGCTCACGGGTTTCACCCAATTTCACCCTTTTCGTTTTCTTGTGGAGTGCAAGCCAAGCTGCCTGGTAAACCGACCTCTCTTCATCATTAACGTGTTCTATCTTTCACACACAAAGTGCATTGCTATGCCGTGTCCATGCCAGCAAACACTGCGTAATTTTATTGTGTAATATTATTTCGCTGTGTAATATTATTTCGCAACGGAGAAACTACTATCAGCGCCACATCAGACGTCAGCTCTGAAGCTGGTGTCTATGAAACCATGATTTACAGGCCTACGGACTGATATTGCCGTGGTGCAGACGCATCAGAAATATTTAAACTCCAGTAAATCACTAGCAGCCAGCGAACGCTGTAGCTGCGTCGCGTAATATATTTGCCGCCAACGCATACAGCGAATATGAATCGCGGTTGTGAACGGGCCCGATTGTAGCAGCGACGATATGATGTCAGATACCCGCAGCTACTCTCGAAACGTGCCGCTAGAGTTTCTGCGAGCGCCTTCGGTGGGCCCTGTCCTATATGACTTAAACAGGAAACACGTACACAAAGCGATACGAAGGTAGTTCGGTGAGAGGAGCGAGGGACTCGAAAGCCGTCGCTGCGCGCCTCCAACGCTATTATTGCGTTCGGGGGCCTTCCAATTTTAGATGCAACGCATCTCATGTTCGCCCCTCTGTCCTTCCTGCGTCTGTCCGGCGTTATCCGCACAGCTGCGCCTCTCCTCCTCTCCTCTCTCCGATAGCGAACACTCTCTCCCAAACAGCTGCGGGTTGGCGCAGCGCGCTCTCACTCCGTTGCTAGGCGCCGGTGGGTGGCGCTGCGTTCGGCGCTCTCCTCTCCTTCGGGCGCTATCAATATAAAGCGGCATGCCGCGCTCCGACGGTCTCAGTCGACGGTCGTCCGCATTACGCTTGCAGTCTCTCGCAGTACTCGACGATTGCTTGATGCAATCGTCGAGCCCCTAACTGTGCACTTTACGGATCACAAGGTACTCATTCTCGTCTGCAATAAAGACCGTACCTGAGCATACGTGTACTGCATGTGCATTGCATGGTGAAAATGGAAAATTACACCCACCTCCCTTTCGCGTGAGAATCCCTGCTATAAGCGTAATCAATACGATGGAAAACGCCAATGGAACCCCCCATGAGATGCGTTGCATCACACCAGGGTTCCCGCGAGGGGAGGTGGGCGTAATTTTTTTATTGTGGGAGCAATAAATGAGGCATCTCGGAGAACTCCGGTCGATCCGTCAACAAGCGAACGAACGGAAGAACAGAGAAATAGGGAGAGATAAGAGTGGGCAAAAAACCTGCCTTCGCAACGCAGCCGATGTTGCCAGGGGACGTCGAGCCGAAGTGCGGCTCACCAGCTCCCTTTATAGAGGAAGGTGGCGCTGGTCTCACGCCATCTCGACAGGTCCCGTCACTGCCGTCAACGTGTTGTAGAATCGAGTGCTGTGGAACCCGTGAGAACGTGTTTTAATATCGAGTCTGCGGCCAGTGCAGGGGGGCCCAAGAAAAGGAATGTGAATAAAGGCGATGCAAAGCCGATACCGGTGGGCAACAAAAGGAGCGGCAGGCGGCCTATTCCGCTCCTCAAGCGAGGAGACGTGACCACAGAGGCGGTTAGAGTGCTGAGCACGACTGGCACTCGAGGGACGTGCGACAAACGCGCGCTGAGGACCTAACAGGCAGGGCGTCCGCTCCGCGCCGAGCCTCTATTTGGTCCGAGAGGGACGAAATGCTCACGCATTTTTCAGGACCCACCTATCAAGCTTCAATTAATTTCGCGATTTTAAAGCAAAGCTTTCTAGCTCTACCAGCCAACGGTTCTTTCCTGGCGTGCGGGACAACAAACTCCCAACGCGTCGGAGGCGGCAAGGGGGGGGAGGGAGGGGGGCGGAAGGTGTTGCTCACGTAGCACACTAGGGATGGCGCGGCGAATTTACCCAGCGTTCCCCGCGCGGAAGTGCCTGCGCGCCGGCGGCGGCGTCGGCGGTACGGCTTTGTCGTCAGCTTTAGCGATGATTGATTTGGGCCTGTTTTGGTGCAGCTTCGCGTCCATTGCGCGGTGCCTTCGCGCGGCTTGATTAACTTGTTCGACAGCACCTCCAGGGTAACCTGCACCCGACGGAATTAAGTGGTCGTACGACAAACATACGTTAGGGATTGGTTTGCAGGGCGGGAAAACAAAATGTACAAACCACATACAGACATCTGGCTGCTAATACTTTGTGAATTGCTTTTTTGTGCACTGCTTGCCACGAATGGGACTCTGTTCTCTAAATTGGTGCATACCATGCGGTTGTGTTCTAAGAGGCATTACAAAAGGCCAAATTAGCAACTGGTTCTGATAAATAACGGTTATAAAAGTTCCCTCAGCGTTCTCGCAATTCTCAAACTCACTAAAGTAACTAGTTTAAATCGGTGCACATGGGATCACAAGCTCACATGCAGAATTGTTTCGGTGTCTGCGCTTGAGTCGCGCGGTGGTGTAGCCCCAAGCTAGCACATCAGGATAACTATATGTTCCGCTGTCTCACCCTTCGAAAGGCGCTCCTCTCCGTTTTCTGTCTCCCGACTCACGGCCGGGCTACAGCGGCGGCGTCATCCCGAACGCAGAAGCAGCGTCGGCCACGGCCGGGCTACAGCGGCGGCGTCCGCCGCTCTAGCCCGGCCGTGGCCGACGCTGCTTCTGCGTTTGGGATGCCACGCCCGCGAATTCCAGGTAACGGCCGTCAGAATCTCAGAATCTCTGGTTTCACTCTTAGTAGAGCCAATTGTGTGATTTCAAGTGACGTCGCATGCGCAATTGTTGTGGGTGTCGTTTAAAGCTTTGCTTTCCAACCACCTTCACATGTAACGTGGATTGGTGCCAATTTTTTTGCAGCTTTTTCTTCCTATCGGTCATTTTTGTGCCCGTGTTTCAAGATTTCTGTGTGTGTTGTAGTCTACCTTGTGGCGCCTCTCTTTTGTCCCTTGTATCTTCTGAGCTGGAGGTCGAAATCAAGTTTCTCTCTCGGGTAGGGCGTACAAACGGGCGCTGGCCATTGAAGGCAAAACAAACGATGATTCGCGTCTACCACACGTGCTATTTCAGAATTAGGTCTAGCTCAAAAATTGTACTGCTATGTAGGCTTCAAAATTCGACTTATGAAACATACATACGCTTCAGGAAAACTGGCTTCGCGATTAAGGGTTCAGGGGGTGGCCTGCAGGGTTAATGGCCATACGTGGGGTTAGATACCTGTGCCGTGGGGCAGCAAAAACCATGGTGAGTTGCTTCTGTTGTTTGTACAGCTGATGGGTTGGATAAAATTATGGTCTCTTTCAAATCGGTGCTATTGAATCCGCTTAGAATACTTTTTGTCAGCAACGTACACTTCATCAAAGCTGGCGTGCGTAAATGTGTACACCACCTTTAAGAAACTGTTTTGCTTTATGGGACGCCTTTGATGATGTATCAGCAGAATGCCTTGTAACCCATTGCGTGATGCATGAGCAAGATTTCTCGTAACCTGTGTCTTATCAACCGCTTTCTCAGTGCCAAAACCAAACGAAAAGTAAGAAGCTTCTCGTTCAGGGGACATTGAACATAGCCTTGTCCAGAGTTGAAATTCGAATGGTGTTTACATTCTACTGTCCTCTTTAGGCGTTCAGTTTATTTGTGTGTACATTTCTGTATTGAAATTAATTATTGTGGTTCCAGCCATCGGCCCACTTGTCCTATTTTAGGCTCTCATTTTCCGCACTTGCCAAAGCGTTTAAAAGCGCAAAATGACAGCAGGCGCTGCTCTCTCAACTCGGGAAGCAGAGGCAAGAAGTTTGTTCGGCGTTGTAGAAGGTTGGAGTTTAATTTCGATCGCCTGAGGGTCTTTATAATGGGAACCGAAATATGAGCAGTCTCTTAATCAGGGAGCACATCGATGACAAGTTCTCCGGGTCCGACTGGACTATAATTTAAAAAGTGGGCGGACGCTGTTGGAATCAGTTTATGCTTTCCCTTCTAGCCCTGGAACTGACAGTCCGATATTGCGGTTGTTGTTTTTTTTCTGTTTTGCGCAAGCCTGCCAAGCGACGTTTTATCCGTGCTCCGTTCGAGGCATGTGTGATACGGTTACTTGGGCACGTCACGCAAGAGTAAATGAAATGCAGTACCAGTCCAGAGGTTGCTCCATTTCAATTGTATTTTATTTTTACTTCTGGGGTGATAAATTTTTGCACGACCTTTTTTTTCAGTTCGCTATAAAATGTCAGCACACACTTCCGCGCTGTTGCATTGTCTTCTCTTTTTAAGGTGCCCCGTAGTCCCCAAACCGCAAGGCAGAGAGAGAGAGAGAGAAAGAGAGAGGGGGGGGGGGGGGCTCTTAAATGGGAACTGGTGAGGTCAGCCTTGCTGCTAGTGGCAAGGCTTGCTACGCCAGATGGGGAGGAACTACAATGATGAGTGGTGAATATTAGACATTAGAGGTACGGCAGGGATAATACGAAGAAGAAATATTAAAAACGAGAAACAAGGGAATAGTGCTAGCAAAGTCCGGACATAAAAAATATTTTGAAAAGGAAATTGTTAATGTAAACTCTGAATGAAAATGCAAAGTAAATGGTGCAAAAAAGAAATGAGAACACCAACCCAAGAAAAATATATAGATGAACACCACAGCGCGAAAGAGTACATATCGTGAGACACTTTCGCTGTCTATATGATCTAAAGAGATGTGTCCAGTTCAGAGACACGTAGGAACTGGAGCAGAACTTTTGTACCCAATGTACTGCCAGCACTATTGGCCCAGGGCCCAAGAAAATGACAAAGTTCGAGACTGCCTCCATGACGTACACGAGAGAGGGAACTCGCTGCAGTTTTCCGTGCCGTAGCGAATCGAGGGCAGACGCACAATAAGTGATTTACAGTCTCACGCATGGCTCCAGTACGGCACAGGCGGGAATCGTCCCAACCTACTTCAAACTCCGAGTAAACGCTACATTCAGGCGCAGTCGGTGCGACACTCCTTCACACCGCTTGTTGAGGCAGCGTGGAAAGCGGAAGTCACAGTGCGGCTCAATCAATAGTCTGCAGAGGTGGATACCTGCGGTGAGGGTCCTGCCACGCCGTCATTTGTGCAGTCCATCCACTTGCGAGGTTAAGGGCGTTGCTGTCCTCTCGGGAGAAAGGAAGCCGGGTCGTTTTGCTCAGCAAGTGGCCTGTGCTGGCGGCTGCGTCGGATCTAATGTTGCCTTGTACAGGGTGTTGCAACGATAACTGGAACCCTTTAAACATTTTTCCTGAGCGATCCGCCGCTCTGTTCACGCTCAAACTTCACACAAAGGTCGCATTTTGTGGTCTATTTTGTTTGACACCGGGAACAACAACGGCACTTACCTGTTTCTTCTGAAAATAAATAAAAACGTTTTCGCCTATGGGAAAATGGCGGCGATTTGGACGTGCGAGCCCGGAAACCGGGTTTTCTGATCGTCTGTTAGCTCGTTTCTAGGTGCATTTTCTGATCGTCTGCTGCACCATTTGGCTCCGTACGTGAATCCCAAATGTGCGTTTCACTCTGCAGGTGGTTCCGTCGTTCCAACATCAACTTGCGCTGGCTCGCACGTTCAAATCAGCGGCCATTTTCCCATAGGCGATAATCGTTTTCATTTATTTTCAGAATAAACAGGTAAGTACCGTTGTTGTTCCCGGTGTCAAACAAAATAGACCACAAAATGCGACCTTTGTGTGAAGTTTGAGCGCGAACAGAGCGGCGGATCGCTCAGGAAAATTTTTTAAAGTGTTCCAGTTATCGTTGCAACACCCTGTATGTCTGAGTGACCAGGAAGCCACTGAAGAATGAAGTCATGACCTTCGTGCAATGCCATTGTGTGAATTTCGGTAATTTCACATACAAGGTGACTGCGGTGGTTGTGCAGCTTTCGGAGGGATTGTAAAGCGCTACGCGAGTAGAGGAATATTACCCATTGCAGGGCATGATGTCCGCTGATGTAATTAAGTCCAGCCGTTACAGCTGGCAGTTCGGTAGCAGTCTAGGATGTTTCGTGGCGTAGTTGTCTTTCGATAGTGCAATGGGCTGATGGGATCCACACGCCGATGGCAGATGAGCCCGGGAGAACCGAGCCACTCGCATAAACACGTAGCATTTGTACTGAATGTGAAGAACTTGAGCGCGGCCGCGGGTATGGCAGACTTTTTGCCGATCCCGGATGTTGTGATGCATATTTTCCACGGCGCCAGTATCCACGGTGCTAATGTCGACTTTTGAGGTCTTTGAAAATTTGCCGGAAGCAGGTGTCTTACATGCTTTGTGACGATGTCTGCCAAAGGATGCGTATGAAACCGAGTCAAATTGCACACAGACGTTCGGAGCACCTCTTGACGTTGTAGCACTGTGGCGGAGAAGCCCAGAGCTTCGCATAGAGTTCCAACCCGTCGATGTGCATTTAGGTACACCCAGGCAGGTGCGCATAGCTCTTGCCAGCACTGAGTATGACTTTCAGGCTTGTAGGAGACAGCTGATGTAGGGACGGCAGGCTGTAACGCAAGAGACCGACAAAAATGGCTTTATATAGGCAAAACAGTGAGGATACATGGTAGCCCCAGGAATTTCCACCGAGCATACGCATAATGCGCACAAAGGACAGACGCCGCTCTTTCAGTCACCGTATATGTGGAGCCCATGACATTGAGCGGTAAAACGTGACACCGACAAACTGGTGGGACTTGACATAAGGTATTGGAGTACCTTGTATGGGTAGTGTATTGGCCGCGAGGCCCACCACTGGAGAGGCCCGCGCTGCGATCGTTTTGACGTCGCTTGTAGGATCACCGTTCCTATCTTGCTGCGTAGTTGGCTCGCAGCACGTGACACTTCGCTTAGGACGCGCATTTTAAAAGCATTTTCGTGTCGATTTCCGTAATTTTAAGTTAATCCTCAGTGCTCCAAGCGCAGTTTGACCTCATGGGGACTTAATAACCGTATCAACTGTGGTACATTCTCCGCAAACAACTTGACTGTGGTGGTGTATGACGTATGCGACCGAAGCGTAAGCTACGGCCCGTTTCCCCGATCAGCAATGTAGACTGCGACGATCGCCGAGCTAAGTTTCTATATTTCCCTTGTTTGCAAGAAATGTATAAATTAGGAAATCATGAAGCGTTTACTTCTCGCAGAAACACTCCTCCGTGCCTGCCCTCACGACCGACGGTGCATGCGGCTCGAAGCGACGCAGGTCGCGGCAGCAACAACTTGCCGCCGCTTTTTAAAATCACACTATTCGTGCAAAAGAAGTTCCACATTGGGGAAAGTGAATGTTAGTGTGGTGAAAAATTGTGCTAGGTAATGCCATCAGCTGCGGTTTTCAAAACGATGCTCAAGTATCCGCCGCGATGTACGCCGACCGGCCGCGGAGGTCGGTACCGGCGCAGCTGTCCCGTTCAGGCGTGGTGTGGCGAGTGGCCGAAGGATGGCGATACCTGCGCGCAATAATCGGCGGAGGCCGTGGCAGGCTTGATCATCGATCGCTTAAACGGCAATCACCGCGGATACAAAATTCTTCGTACGAGAAATAGCGTGATAGGGCTATGAAAAGTTGTGTTAGGGACTGTGATTCGCAACTATAACGATAGCGGCGATGAAATATCTGCCGCGACGCTATAGGCCTAAAGTTCCCGACATTCGATTACGTGCATCCGAAACCACCAGCCGCGAACTATTAAAGAAGGCCTTCTCGTCGCGCGCTCGCGTGTTGCGGTGGGGTTCCCCTGCCTTATTCGGGGCCTCCAACGCTCGGTTTTCCTATTCTAAAACTCCCCATTACTCCAAATCATTAACGACGTGTTTCGCCTCGTACACACCCTCGCTTCTGTGAGCAGTAGGGAGTTTCGAAATTGATGCTGGAGAAAGGCAGGGTCACGGTAAACAGCCAAAACCCCACATTATAATTTATAAATTACCACGACGTGGTCCTAATGAAAACTAAATAGCCATGTCCAAACCCGCTCGAAGGCGTTGAAAACGCGCGTTCATACCATTCATAAATAGCGGACAAGTTGTCGCGAACAGTAAACATATCAGCCGTGCGGAGTACAGGCTATGGCAGTGAAATGTTAATCAAATCCGGGCACAACTATAAGAAACATTGTCGGGGAAATAGGCACTTCTTAAGCCGAACTGCAGATTATAGCAGCACTTTTAAGCATGTGCGGCGAAGACATCCGATCACTCTTTCCGCGTAGTCATTCATTTACCAGGCAATTCGAGTAGTACGCGTGGTGAGATCACAAGTGAGCGACGCGTTTCCGTCGCTGTTGCAAGGTGTTTCCTTGCACACACAGTATACATGTCACGTCACAAGTATTTCATAATGAATTTATAGCGTACCTTTCTCGGCATCAGTTGCATCGTTCTTGGCGACTACTGGGTGCGTACTAGCCGTGGATCGCGATGGAAGCAACTACCTGAACACGGCAGTGTCGCTGGGAACAAGTGAGTCGCTGATTACTTGACCGGATTATTCGGTCTGCAGACCACGTTTTGGGTAATTTTCATCAAATCCACAAGGAGGGGGGAGACAGCTGCCACAACAACAACAACAAAAAAAAAAAACACGCGGTCGCATACACACAGGTAATGTGTTGTAGCAGACTGCAACACGTCCCGGCGTCCTAGAAGTGACGTCCCTCCTAGATGGTGCCACGGTATATCCTTGAGGCCAATAACGCGAAACATCACGCCGCGTGAATACCATCTCAGCACACTTCTAAGGGGAAAATATTAGGCCACAGCCTCTCAGATATTTTCTCATCTTCAAATTCGCCTTCTGGAGTGTAGCGCGAATATTTCAACTGTTCCTGACTGAATCCCAGCTACAGATGTCGTCTGTGGAGAGTGAACTGTTGACATCTTTGGGCAGGACTGTTGGCAGGCGTATGAGACACATGCTAAAAAGCGTCGGGCTCAACTCAAAAGGCGTCGGGCTCAAAAAGCGTCGGGCCTAAAGGAATAAGGTACCTTTCGATTAATTGAAGATTTTGTCCTCTCGAGAGTCACTTACGTAAACCCCCTGTCTTCTTCTCGACAAGGAAGACATAGAGATGTTTTATGTGATTAGAAAGGCGGTCGAGCAGGCCATTGGTCTTCTCATGAGTGCGTCCACACAGAGGCTGCTTAGCACGGGGCTCCACAACATGGTGGAAGAGCTGACAGAAGGCCATCTTTCTAACCAGAAGGTCCGACTCAGAACTGCGGTGTGTAACCGCATGCTTCACCAGATTGGCTTGGCAGCCCACAATGTCACTCCGCTTGACGTACTCCCAGACTCTTGGCGACTAAAACTAAAGATGCTCCCTTTGCTTAGAAATATGAACCCCTGACATGACGAGGGTCACCGAAAAGCACGGGCTCAAGCGCTAAACACCACCCTCGGTGGGGAGCATGCAGTTATCTACACAGACGCCTCCAAACATCGAGGGCAGCAATACGCCATCATCTTGGCTACCTCCAGAACCAACCTGCTTGCGTGTACCTCGCTTAGGACCCAAGAAATGACACCAGCAGAAGAGGCCGCCATCACCTTGGCTCTCGCTCAACCAGGGGTTCGGAGGGTAGTCACCGATTCCCAGCAAGCCTACTGGAATTACCAGTCGGGTTGAGTGTCCTGACCTGCACTGCGCGTGCTAAAAAACCACTCCCCAAACGGTTCCATTCAGCTCATCTGGACACCCCCTCACGCTTCAATGGAAGGAAACAAATACGCCCACCCAACAAGCCTGCGCTTTTACCTTCCGTGCTATGGTGCTGCACGAGGACAGTCACCCGCTTGTCACAATGAGGGAGATACCCCAGCATTATCGCCTTCTGAGATAGACCGTACCTTCGCCTTACCCTGACCTTTCGAGAGAACAACAAACTACCCTACGGCTCATATAATCCGGGCTCCTTCCCACAGACTACGCGTCTTCACTTAATGCATCCGAATCACTACGACGCTGAATGCAAATTTTGCTCAGAAGTAGGAACACTCCGCCCCGTAATCGGGGTGTGCGACTTAAGGCCTGAGCACCCTCCTCTCTTTCCGTCAACTACCCAACAAGAGCAATGGGAGATACTGCTGTCCAGGCCCTCTCTACCTACCCAGCTTCAGCGGGTGGACAGAACACAGGCCGCGCGGACTGCATATGGGCCCCACAGAAGAAGGAATCACTCCCCAGGGTTGCACTCTGGGCCATTCAGAAATCTGAACAGACGTATTTCCTCCTCGTCCTCCTCCTTCTCTGCCGCAAATCTCGTCGCCTCCGTCCGCGGCGCAGAGACGGAGAAGTCACATCGGCTAACAACGGGTTGGAGCTTACTTTAACTTTATAAAAAAAGTTTCCACTCTTGCGCAACACCAATACAACTCAACCAAACACCGTTCATGCATCATGCCTTGATTTAAGCTTACCAAGAATATCTCTTTGAAGTAATAAATGGTGTTGTTAAGTGCATTTCACTTCTCTCTGGTTTTACTATTTGTAGAGCGATGTGAGGGACTTTAAGTTACGTCGCATGGGTAATCGTTATGGGTGCCGTTTACAGCTTTGCTTTCCAACCACATTCACGGGGTGGATTGGCGCGATTTTATTTGAGTCGCTGTAAGGAGACGTCACTCTTGGTGTTAGCGTCGAGATGTAGGCCCAGGATCTTGATGCTGTTGCTTGGAGTGATGGCCTGGCCATCAAGGAGTAATTGATAGTGTTCCTTTATTTGGCGTGAGGGCGGACGACAAGGAGCTTTGATTTTTTACGCGAACACTGGAGGCCATTTAGCACATTGGCGTACTAGAAGTGAGATGCCATGCATTGGTGTGAGCTTCCTTTAATTTTTGTAACTCTTAGCACATGAGCAAGGTGTGCACCGGGCCGCTAGACGGGCGTGAGTGGTCGCGTGACGCTTTCACGTGGCATTCAACGAGAACGCAGGGGGTAAACCCGTAGATGTGCTTGGTGAGTACACCATCTGTCTTCCCCGTCTTCGCCTGGGCTCGTAGCTAAATCGGTAAGACAACGGGCTTTCGCTTTGTTAGGCTATTAGTTGCAGGTTCGATTCCTGGCGGTGCTGGTATATTCTTTTATTTGTTCGCTGAGTTTTCTGGTGACACCAACGGTCGCGAAAGAACCCTTGGGGGGTAGAGGTAAAAATCTTTGCTTTAAAACATTAAAAAAAATCTTGCGCCACATGCGTAGTAGGAGTGAAAAAAAGTTCGCCCGTGGCGAATTGTGGTCCGGTGATTTGTCTCTATCGCGCGCGTGCGAGGAATTTCAGCGCGGAGCAAGTTGGGGTCCCGCGCTCTGAATCTTGCTCTGTGTAGTTCATACTTAGTTCCGAGCGTTCACACTTTCTTGACCACGTTCGCTTCCGCTGACATCAAATGTGTACTTCGAGGTCAGTGTAACAGTGGAAACAACTCCGAATGCGGTGGCTTTATTAGGGCCACCGGGAACGCAAGCCAAGCAGCGGCGCCATGCCAAGCCGGCTGGTGTGTGTATTGCGGGCATAGCCCGGGTGAACACGAAAGGATAGGTAAGTCCCTGGATTTCTTGTTTTTTTTTTTTTTCGAGGGGTTGGGGGCGCAGACTGTAAGAATTAGTGCTCGCAGACAACTAGTAAGGGCCACGAAATTATGCCTTTTTCGTCGTCGTAAGAAGCCCGCGCCAAAACTGTTCTCCGATCCCCGGGGCCGTACGGTAAATTTGACGTGCTTTATAGAGAGGATTCGGTTTCCGAGTGCGGCGGCCGTTTTCGGATCCAGGCAAAAAATGAAAACGCTTGCACATGTGAGGTACAGTGGTGATCTCGCTATGGGTGAACACGGGAGCGCGTGGCCGCCAGTACTATCAGAGCAGCCTACCGTGCCCAGCGCGAACCATCACGCATGCGCTGTGCGTGCCGAGCGAGACTATGCTTTCAGCGCGCGCACGGCGTCATCGGAGCGTCTGCGCGTGGTCTGCTGTTTATCGCGCGTGTAGCGGTGGAGCTATCAGCCATTGTATGAATGAGTGGAAACTAGAATCCACATGGAAAATATTTCCGTGTGAGCGGTAATTCGTTCTTTAGCTCCAATGCAATAGTTTCGGCACAGCAGCGTAACTCGCCCACTTGTTTCAAACAGACTCAATCAAAAGATCACGCAGATTTTAACAGCACTTTATTTTTTGAGTGCTTACAAAAAGTCTTTTAAATGCACATAGAAGCACGCAATTCAAGGCTTTGAAGGTAGACACTTAAAGGTGGCGCAGGCGCTATGACCTTCATTTAATATACGGGAGAAAAAAACTATTATCCTTTACATTTTTATATTTGGGCGTTTTCATGCAAGGATCCAGAAATCGCGGAACAAAGCAAGGTACCATTAGCAGACGATACGCAACAGAGCAGACGACGAGCAGACGCTCCGATGACGCGATGCGCGCGCTGAAAGCAAAATATCGCTTGGCACGCACAGCGCATGCGTGATGGTTCGCGCTGGGCACGGTAGACTGCTCTGATAGTACCGGTGGCCACCCGCTCCCGTGTTCACCCTTAGCGAGATCACCACTGTACTTCCGGTGCCGCAATGAGTACAGTGGTGCCATAAAGAAATTGTATTTTTACACGCGTTTCATTGTCCAGATCAAGGCACAGAAAACCCAGTTTGAATTTTGTGTTGTTCAATATTCCATGGCCACTGCTTGTCATTTTCGGTAGGCGTCGCAAAAAGTTAGATAACGTTTTTTCGTAACTAGGTTTTCCCGTCGTCGTTTCGTCTAGTGACTTTTCTGGCACGTTGAGTAGTCTGGATTATGTGGTGATTTGTAAGCTTTATTTCGGTGCGTTCAAGTGGTAAAGTTTTCACATGAAGCAACATTCATAAGTAACACCACCACCCATCTTGTGTTCGCCACGACTGTCGTCTGTCTGAAGTGTCAACTCGCTGTTTGCAAAAACATGATAGCATTGGCAGCGCATGCGCGGCGCGTCACCGGCGTGGAGGTCGCTCGAAGGGGTGGCTTTTAATGTTGTTACAGATGCGCTGGCTGTTGCTCGGTGCGCGCAGTTTACCTATGCTTTAGCAAAAGATATTGCTAGAAATTTTGTTTGATCTTTAATAAAATGTTTTGCGCCATACTATTGGTGGAAATTATTTCATAAAAAGAAACTAGGGCACATTTCCCTCCGCATGTAACAGAGAACAGAGTTTCTTTACGACGTCCAATTGACGTGTCGGCGTCAAATAAAATTATGGCAATGTTTTCTCGCACGCCTTTGCACTTAAAAAGCGCTCGACCTTCCTATGTATATGAAGAAAACGTCCTTTTGGAGAGCGTTTGAGTCTACATGCAGTAAGAAAGAAATAATTGCTTAAACTACAGCGATGCACGGCCCGCCACGGTCCGGGGTTTAGGTAGCGCTCTGGTTAGGCGGCCCTCAAGAGACCCGCTTAAACGCCAGGCCCCGTGTCAGGTGGGCTGCGTGTTTG
The DNA here is from genome assembly GCF_048455015.1 of Haemaphysalis longicornis. Classification (NCBI taxonomy): domain Eukaryota; kingdom Metazoa; phylum Arthropoda; class Arachnida; order Ixodida; family Ixodidae; genus Haemaphysalis; species Haemaphysalis longicornis. The sequence continues at coordinate 483,372,420 of NW_027526203.1, forward strand.
GCGGGCCGCTTGCGCTAGAGGCCGCCTGAACCGCCGCTTTATAAGCGGCTTTAAATTGACGCAGCAGCCCGCCTGCATGTGGGTCGGATAACCAGGAATTGACTGAGAGTGCATATATATATATATATATATATATAAAAGGGTTGGCAGTCAAGAAAACCTCGGAAAGCAAAGGGGAGGTTTTGGTGGGTCATAGAAAGAGGTGAAGAATTTTTTAGTCGAAAAGAAAGTGTTAAAAAAAGTGGCTTCTTTGGTCGCGGGTTCGGATCCCACACGGCGGGCATTTTTTTCACTTTTTTTTCGACTCAAAAAATTCTTTATCTCTTTATATGACCCACGACAACCTCCCCTTTGCTTTCCGAGGTTTTCTTGACTGCCAACCCTTATTTTCTGTCTTATTTCACGGAGCCCCTCATTTCCCATTTTCTGATTCGCTATATATATATATATATATATATATATATATATATATATATATATATATATATATATATATATATATATATATATATATATACACAGAAAGAAATGCCGGCAGTCTACAACGCCAAAGAAGGCATAGGGGAATGGTTAGACTATTTTTTACCGTTAGTGACATTGCATTATTATTTTTTATTAAATACGTGAAAAAGAAAGAAAAAAACACGCGCCCAGAGTGGGGACCAAACCCACGCCTTTCGAAAGGTGTGGCTTCGGTCCCCACTCTGGGCGCGTGTTTTTCTTTCTATTTTTCTCACGTAATTAATAAAAAATAATAATGCAATGTCACTCACGGTAAAAAATAGTCTAACCATTCCCCTATGCCTTCTTTGGCGTTGTAGACTGCCGGCATTTCTTTCTGTATTTCCAAACGAGCCCCTCATTTCCAAACTATATATATACAAAAGTCGTTTTGGACCACGGTGAGAAACCGGCCGAAATATATGTATATATATAGTCTGGAAACAAAAAATTCACAGAGTCCGAGAAAATATGGTAAGCAAAGACAAAGACACGAGAAAGGCATTTAAAAAATAACAGTTTACTGACGTCTGAGGAAGAGGACTTCCTTTCTTCAGAGCGCAGGGTATGCTGATTTCAGTGGTATATGTAGCGAATGTAGCAAGCGAGAGGGCATACTGCAGAACACCTGCAGAAATGCTTGGGGAACTGCAATCAAAAAGCATGGCCGTGAGACTAAAAGTAAATATGAATAAATCTGAAGTAATGAGGAACAAACATGCCGCAAGAGCCCTCTTCAGCTTAGGAGACAAAGCACTAGAAGAAGCAGAAGAATATAATTACTTCTGACATTAAGGTTAGTGCTGACCCCAACCACGAGAGAGAAATCAGGCGTAGAATAGGTATGCGCTGGCAGCACTCGGCAAGCACTCCGAAATAATGAAAAGTAAGCTACCCGAAGTGTCTTGGACAAAAGTGACCAAAAAAAATTACGCCCACCTCCCCTCGCGGGAACCCTGGTGTGATGCGACGCTGAGGAGGGTTCGAGCGCAAGCGGAGAGCAACCATCGACCGAAAGGCCGCCGGAGAGCGGCACACCGGTTATATGCGCAGCGCGCCCGAAGGAGAGAAGACCGCGGAGAGAGAGAGTGCCGCAGCTATGACGCAACACAATCCAACACAATCCACTTTAATCCAATCCGATCCAAATCCAATCCACTCCAATCCACTCCAATCCAATCCAAGCCAAGCCAAGCCAAGCCAAGCCAAGCCAAGCCAAGCCAAGCCAATCGAATCCAATCCAATGCCCCTCGCGAGAGAGTGTTCGCTATCGGAGAGGAGAGGGGGAGAGTGGCTGCGGACAACAACAACGGACGCACGCAGGAAGGACAGGGCCGCCGACAAGAGATGCTCTCGGCGTCGCATCTAAAACCGTATGTGTAACGAAACACTGGAAGGTATTCTTCATGTTAAGTCAGCTTTGGCAAGAAGCGGAGAATGTTGTAAAATTTTTGATCTAGGGAAGAGTTCAGTTTTGTCCCGGTTGAAATTTTGTATTCTGTATGGGGTCGCTGAGTGTTGTACTTACCTTGATCGGTGCTGTTTCTCACCTTGGCCCTTTCTTGCCGCCTTGTGTCTACTTTATTTTGTGAAAGCTTTTGGGGAACGTGCGTCCGATCAGAGCTGCGGGTGTTGTTTTTATGAAAGCGAAAGATGAAAATGTCCGTAGGTAGTAGACCTCCACTATGGCTTGCCACATAGGCCAGGTGTTTTAGTTCTCGGGATCGTTGCCTGTTACGTAGCTACCAGGTGATTTTTCTTCGTTCTGAAAACGTTTGAGCTGAAATGAACTTTTTAGCCTGTTCCAAACATTTGGGCAACTTTGTGTCCAAATTCGACGGGATTTTTTGTTTCGCGTAGCGTGAGATTTGGGCGGGTTTGACTTGACGATTGGGCGGTTTTTTTGTTGGAGCATCTGGCAACCCTGCTTTCTGGGGGTTTCTCTCGGAGAATAGAAGAGAAACATGCAATGAATTAAGTGACTGTACAACAATATTAGACGGTGCACAATAATAATAAGACTGTACAATAATATTGAACGCTGGATAACAATATTATTAAGTTCTGCAATTAAATTACAGACAGCACGTTGGAGTTTGTGACATGCGCCGCACAGTAAATCCCCAAATTCGCCACCACCGTCTTACTTCGCGGCGAGATTCTTCCATTTCGCAAATGTTTCTTTTCGTAAACTGCCTCGAGGGGGCTTCTGTTGTGAGCAGTGGCTGCGCTTGAGTGACTGGCTGGCGTGAAGCGATACTCCTTTGCCACTGATATGGGTGGCTGCTGCTTTAACACGTGCTCGGGGCGGATCGCCAGATTAAAATGAGGTCATAAATTTTGCTAGCTTCAAATATCTTCTTTTTTTTTACATCTTTTCGCCGGTGCAGGTGCGGTTACTTTTGTGAGGCGGTACGCTACTTCCACCTGCTTCCACCCTGAACACAAGGGAACATAATTCTTGTCCGCATAATCATTGCGAAGCCAGGCGTATAGAATATTACTCATGCTGCGAGAAGAAATCTCGAACTTCTAGGCTCCACTTTTTATTTTTTCGCTTAAACAATTTCAGAAATGAAAGCAACCGGATTGAAAGTCTGCGAAAACTAACCGCCTGGGGCATTTGCCTTAGCTTTTTCACCACAACGCTGCGGATCCACGGAAAGGCAGAAGCTAAACGAAAATGAGAAATACAAAGAAGCCAATGTTTCAGCCATAAACAGAAGCATTGGTGGTCTTGTTTCGCTTTTCTGGGACCCAAACTGGAAGCACTTTTTTGGCATAAGACAGGTCTCGGGTTTTTCCTAAAAGAAAATCAGAAAAAAAGGGGGAACCGAAGGTCGGAAAGAAGCGGAAACAATAGGTAACGACCGGCGGCTGTTAACAACACAAAAGGGAACAAGAGCGCAGGACAATTACGGTGGTCCGGCCCCCACGTCACGTCGTCTGCAGCTCTTCAAAAGTAATGGGCGAACATTTGAAAGCACAAAGCAGTTTCGCAGCGTTAGGAACAGCAATGATGCTGCCGTAATGGGTTTTAGTGCTATAGCCTCGCAATAAGCTGTTACAGTGAATTAAACCGTTCAGTAGTTAATGAGTTAGTTCGCAGTTAGGTCATTGTTCTTGTATGTTTGAAGGAGTGGAAGGAGTGTCTTATGGTAGCAGGCAATTTGGAGCATCACTGTAGGAAAGAAATTTGCCAGATTAACTCAACCCCCACAACCCCGCCTTGCAGTCCCCATAGGTGTCAGCTGTGAAACCCATTTGGAATTCGAAAAATCCCACTACTGTTCCAGAAATTGGCGGAGCTTGCACTAATGGTGCAAGTCTGGAGAAACAGCAGAGCTGGAGGTCGATCGAACTTCTCCCCACACTAACAGCGGATCCAAGGAGAAAGGGAGCACAAAGAGCAAATCTATGCACGTTTCTCGTACGGCGAGCGCAAGCCCGAGACTGTCACCCGCGACATTAACGGCCGCCAATACGTCGTCGCTGCCTACCGAGTCAAGCCCGCCTACATCGCCTCCCTTCGACCCACTCAGGGCTTCCCCGTCTCGGAAACCACGCCCCGGAATTCCCGAGATCAACCGGCCAAAATGTGGGCAACAAAACGGCCTCCGGCTCTACGGATGGCATCCCTGTAGCGATGGCCGAAGACGACTGTGATGAAGGCGGGAGCTCCTCACGTGGCGCAAGCCTGGACGACGTCGGGCGCTCCTGACGAGGCGCATCCTCACGTGCTCTCCGTATTTTTTCGCTAACGCCAACGGACCAAGCTCAACCTTAGACTGACTGCTATGCTATTAAAAGTTGTCAAGAGGAGAAACACGTGCGCCACTGCTACCTCGTAGCTACAGCTCGCTAATGTGCTGTAACGGAGCAAGTCTTCCTTGTTTGCGGTTTCAAAACGCTGCTCCGAAAGCGGCGTAACGGAGCGGAAGCTTCTTCGCGCACATTGCAGTCCAGAGTGGCTTGTAGAGCAGCTTTCGAAACCGCCGACAGCACCCGTAAACGCACATTCCCACTAGCGACTTGGCACGTCACGCGACGTAGCACGACGTCGCAAAGCGAGGAACAGGCTGTCGCTCTTCGTCGCTTTGCGACGGCGGAGCCCATCGCTCTCGGACCGTATTCCCTCGTCGCGCGACGGGGTCGCAAAACCGGATAGCCAATCATGGCCGCGGAGTGGGCTGCCGTAGCCGGTAACGCAACGTCTGTTTACAGCCGACATTCCAAACGGCTCCGAGCCGCCGCCGGTTCAGTCCGGCCGGCAAGCAACTGCCCGTGCACTTGGGTTTTGGTCAGTGGCTTCAGCGTACCCGTGTATCAATCAACGAACAGCGTGGGACTGATCAGTGTGGAGAAACGTGTTTGAATTGTAAAAGCAAGTAATCTTCGTATTAGCTAGACGGATAGCGAGGCGGTAGGCTGACTTTGAGCTTTTTCGTACCTCTATCGGCGAGTAGTAAACACCGTAGACTTCTGAGGCGTTAGAACTTTGGCGTGTACGAAAAGAAGCGAAATTTGCTGGCCGGGATGAGAGTGCTGTGACCCAGTGCCGTGGGTGTGGCGTGAAAGCAAGCGCGTGTGTTTCTTCCTGCAATATTATGTTGAAAACAGTCTGCTTGAGTTCCTTACCTTATGTTCGGCTCCCCCCCCACAGTGCTTTAAGCACTGTTCCATGTTAGTCGCATGTGCTTTGGAGTGGTCTCTATCTGTTTTCTGAGGCCAGTGTAACATATCTTTGTTGGAGTGCAAATTGTGGAAGCGGCAATGAAGTCGTACAGGTCGGGTAGCAATTCCCGCTAAACGCAGTCATATCATCGCTCGTCGCAAGTGTGAGCACCGCCTCATAGCGCGACACGCGTCGTGCGCCGTCGCGCGACGTGCGCGAGTCGTAAGTGGGATTGGACCTTAAAGTCCTTCAAGCGAAGCTTATATGGCTAGGGATCCATGTATTTTTTATGTCTGGCAAAAAAAGAAACGTGTATTTGAAGCACGAGGCGCTGGAAAACCAGCGTCCTGGTGTGTGTGCTGTAAGTATGCGATCGCCACCAAAGTCCCACTGCTTTCAGAACTTCGATTTAAAACTCAAGCTGATACGTCTCCCCCCTTGGATATGCATAATGGTAGGACTCAGAGTAGGTTAAAAGTTTTAACTCGATTAATTGGCTGCCTTTATTCGGTTAATTGGTCGCTTGATCGGTTGCGTCAATTGAGATTGAGAACGGACTAAAAAAAATCGCGCCAATCCACCCCGTGAATGTGGCTGGAAAGCAAAGCTGTAAACGGCACCCATAACGATTACCCATGCGACGCAACTTAAAGTCCCTCACATCGCTCTACAAATAGTAAAACCAGAGAGAAGTGAAATGCACTTAACAACACCATTTATTACTTCAAAGAGATATTCTTGGTAAGCTTAAATCAAGGCATGATGCATGAACGGTGTTTGGTTGAGTTGTGTTGGTGTAGCGCAAGAGTGGAAACTTTTTTTATAAAGTTAAAGTAAGCTCCAACCCGGTGTTAGCCGATCTGACTTCTCCGTCTCTGCGCCGCGGACGGAGGCGACGAGATTTGCGGCAGAGAAGGAGGAGGACGAGGTGGAAATACTTCTGTTCAGATTTCTGAACGGCCCAGAGTGCAACCCTGGGGAGTGATTTCTTCTTCTTTGGGGCCAATATGCAGTCCGCGCGGCCTGTGTTCTGTCCACCCGCTGAAGCTGGGTAGGTAGAGAGGGCCTGGACAGCAGTATCTCCCATTGCTCTTGTTAGGTAGTTGACGGTAAGAGAGGAGGGTGCTCAGGGCTAAAGTCGCACACCCCGATTACGGGGCGGAGTGTTCCTACTTCTGAGCAAAATTTGCATTCAGCGTCGTAGTGATTCGGATGCATTAAGTGAAGACGCGTAGTCTGTGGGAAGGAGCCCGGATTATATGAGCCGTAGGGTAGTTTGTTGTTCTCTCGAAAGGTCAGGGTAAGGCGAAGGTACGGTCTATCTCAGAAGGCGATAATGCTGGAGTATCTCCCTCATTGTGACAAGCGGGTGACTGTCCTCGTGTAGCACCATAGCACGGAAGGTAAAAGCGCAGGCTTGTTGGGTGGGCATATTTGTTTCCTTCCATTGAAGCGTGAGGGGGTGTCCAGATGAGCTGAATGGAACCGTTTGGGGAGTGGTTTTTTAGCACGCGCAGTGCAGGTCAGGACACTCAACCCGACTGGTAATTCCAGTAGGCTTGCTGGGAATCGGTGACTACCCTCCGAACCCCTGGTTGAGTGAGAGCCAAGGTGATGGCGACCTCTTCTGTTGCTGTTATTTCTTGGGTCCTAAGCGAGGTACACGCAAGCAGGTTGGTTCTAGAGGTAGCCACGATGATGGCGTATTGCTGCCCTCGATGTTTGGAGGCGTCTGTGTAGATAACTGCATGCTCCCCACCGAGGGTAGTGTTTAGCGCTTGAGCCCGTGCTTTTCGGTGACCCTCGTTATGTCAGGGGTTCATATTTCTAAGCAAAGGGAGCATCTTTAGTTTTAGTCGCCAAGAGTCTGGGAGTACGTCAAGGGGAGTGACATTCTGGGCTGCCAAGCCAATCTGGTGAAGCATGCGGTTACACACCGCAGTTCTGAGTAGGACCTTCTGGTTAGAAAGATGGCCTTCTGTCAGCTCTTCCACCGTGTTGTGGAGCCCCGTGCTAAGCAGCCTCTGTGTGGACGCACTCATGAGAAGACCAATGGCCTGCTCGACCGCCTTTCTAATCATATAAAACATCTCTATGTCTTCCTTGTCGAGAAGAAGACAGGGGGTTTACGTAAGTGACTCTCGAGAGGACAAAATCTTCAATTAATCGAAAGGTACCGGATTCCTTTAGGCCTGGCTTCTTGGTGGCAATTCGCCTGATCATGTGTATGATTTGATTAATGCTGTTTTTGAGGCGCTGCAAGGAGACGTCACTCTTGGTGTTAGCGTCGAGATGTAGGCCCAGGATCTTGATGCTGTTGCTTGGAGTGATGGCCTGGCCATCAAGGAGTAATTGATAGTATTCCTTTTATTTGGCGTGAGGGCGGACGACAAGGAGCTTTGATTTTTTACGCGAACACTGGAGGCCACAGGCTTTAGCACATTGGTGTACTAGAAGTGAGATGCCATGCATTGGTGTGAGCTTCCTTTAATTTTTGTAACTCTTAGCACATGAGCAAGGTGCGCACCGGGCCGCTAGACGGGCGTGAGTGGTCGCGTGACGCTTTCACGTGGCATTCAACGAGAACGCAGGGGGTAAACCCGTAGATGTGCTTGGTGAGTACACCATCTGTCTTCCCCGTCTTCGCCTGGGCTCGTAGCTAAATCGGTAAGACAACGGGCTTTCGCTTTGTTAGACTATTAGATGCAGGTTCGATTCCCGGCGGTGCTGGTATATTCTTTTATTTGTTCGCTGGAGTTTTCTGGTGACACCAACGGTCGCGAAAGAACCCTTGGGGGGTAGAGGTAAAAAGCTTTGCTTTAAAAATAATATTTTAATTACAACTATAATACTGTTATAATAATACAAATACGATGAATAGGCTCCTCCGCCTGTTCGCAGACATGCCAAATGAGGTAAGCAGGTAATCATCATGGCGCTGATGCGGGTGAGACGCTTATCCCCGCACACTTTTCTAGAATCAGAAACATCGGTAGTCACCGCAATTGCGGGGCCGCCGATTAATAGTATAGTTTACTTACAGCTGAGTTGGCTTATACAACGGCAAACGGTGCGACTCGCAGAGGTCGGCGAACTCACTCATGAGTCCACTCACTCAGACTCATTTGGACTCAAACTCCCGCGTGAGTTTGAGTTTGAGTGAGCGTGAGGCTAGTGTGGCATGGTGAGTTTGAGCTTGACTGAGTTTGAGCTGAGTGAGCCCGACTGAGTTTGAGTCCGATTGAGTTTGAGTACGCCTGAGACCTAGTGAATTCTGAGTCCATTTTGAGTTCTGAGTACATTTTGAGTTTGAGTCCATTTTGAGTTCTGAGTACATTTTGAGTTTGAGTCCATTTTGAGTTCTGAGTACATTTTGAGTTTGAGTCCATTTTGAGTTCTGAGTACATCTTGAGTTTGAGTCCATTTTGAGTTCTGAGTACATTTTGAGTTTGAGTCCATTTTGAGTTCTGAGTACATTTTGAGTTTGAGTACATTTTGAGTTTGAGTACATATTGAGTTTTGAGCACATTTTGAATTCTGAGTACATATGAGTTTCGAGTCCATTTTGAGTTTGAGTACATATGAGTAGCCTAGCAGGCAGCTATGGTTGGCTGTTAAGTTTCATGCGTCGCTGTGGGATCGGAATTCAGGTTACTGCGGGTACGGCACCGTTCGCGATTCGCGTGATCGGTTGGGAGGGAGGGGGTGTCTGATTTTTTTTACTTTCTTGTTGAATTTATATGACCCTAAGCACGTGCTGTATACCAAGTTTTCGCGGCTGGCGCCTGAGTGATAATTGACTGGTGAGGTCATAAAAAAGGGTTGTCTTAACTTTTCCTCCTGATGGATCCACTAAGAGGGTGGGAAAGGGTGGTGGGAAAGCACACGGCGGCGCTTGCTTGCTGGTTGTTCGCCTGCTACTGTTAACGGTTTGATATACAGGCGTCACAAAGGAAGAGGTGAGAGCCGGGGGGAAAAGGGGGCGGTGGCTGTCCCTTCTGCTGTTTCAAATGAATTGGCTGAATTAACTGGGCAACGCCCCTTTAGACAGAATAATGACCGCATTAGATTGGGTGAAATGTCAAACTAATGATGCTAAGGCGTGTAAGGTATCAAATGAAAGGTCCCGATTAACGGAATTACTCGGGGTAAATAAAAAAATGCTTCCTGATTGTAGTCATCCGGCAGTCATAATGAGTCATAGATTGGGTTAAAATTCAAAATGACGCTGCGAGGGCATCTGGGGAATCAAATTCAAGGTCTCGATGTGGGGAATCATTCGGGACAAAATGAGTTATCTTTATATAATGACGTAGTCATGGTTAGTCATAAATTCGATTAAAATTCAAGTTCATGACGCTAGGTCATGTAGCGTGTCAAATTAAAGGTCTCGATGAGGGTAATCACGTGCTTCCTGATTATTATCATGACATACTCAAGGTGGGTCATAAATTAGGTTAAAATTCACAATGACACCACTGGGTGTGCGGGGCATCAAAATGAATGTTCCGATGAGGGAAATCACGTGGGACAAAAATGCGGTATGGCTATATCATGAGATAGTTATTGTTACTCATTGATTGGTTTAACATTCAAATTGATTCCTCTAGGATGTGATGGGTATCAAATTAATGGTCTTGATGAGCGGAATCACGTGGGAGAAATACAAAAATGCTTCCTGGTTATAACCATGAGATAGTCATGGCGAGTCTTATATTGGGTTAAAATTCGAAGTGACCCCTAGGGCGTGTAAGGTATCAAATTTGCGGTCTTGACAAGGAGAGTCACGTGGTACAAATAAAAAAGGTTTCGTGGTTCTAATCATGAGATAGTCATTATGAGCCATAGATTGGGTTAAATTCAAGGTGAGGCCGCTAAAGCATGTGGGGTGTCAAATTGAAGATTTCAGTTAGGGGAATCACGTCGGACATTTAAATAATGCGTCCTGGTTACAGTCAAGAGAGTCATGGTTAGTTTAACTGGTATGAATTCCATATGATCCTGCTAGGGTGTGTGGGGTATCAAATTAAAGGTCTCGTCGAGGGGGATCACGTGGGACAAATTTAATAGTGCTTTCTGATTATAGTTATGAGGATATAGGAAATGGTATATTTCTTTAATTGCTCGGTAGGGTTTAACCAAAATTCCCTGCCAACCCGTAAGGCAGTTGTGCTATATACATGCGAGGGCTTGTCCAGAGATGTCCATCAATGCGGTATATAGTAATAAAAATATTGGCGTCTAATTGCTGAATCATCGAGGCAGGATGGCATGGGGTAAGAACAAAAGCCATGCCAAGCTCTTGAACTTAAATCACCAAACTCAAAAACTATCTGCTAATAACTGCCATTCAAACGTTACTTCCTCCATTTCCCCGTGTCCCAACAAACAAGCAAATCCTTCGACACATTAGGTGTCGTGGAAATTGTGGACAACCATAGGTAACAGGGGGCATCAGAGCTTATCAGAAAGGCGAATTTCACATTTGTTTATGAATAAGCCTTGCGGCCGCGTTTCGTGTCCGTAATTTCCTTCCCACAGTGTACCAACGTGCACTCGAATCCAGAGTTGGCCAATTACATGTGAGACATTAACTCCTTGCTAAAGTGTAGGAGATAGAGAGGCAGCAGAGCCACCAAGACATAAACAGACATTGCGACAGAAGGAAAACACTTCAGAAAAATAAGCAAGCGCAGTTTGTGTGTGCGTTCGAACTGATTTTATTACAATGAGAACGCAAGATATCAAAACTAGCACATGATGACCATGTAAAGGAAAAGAATTAACTCGGGCTCTGCAGTTCTCCAACAACTACACCTCAAACACAATGAAAGAACAGATGACTGACGCAACACACACACACACGCACACACACACACACGCACACACACACGCACACGCACACGCACACTCACACGCACACACGCGCACGCGCGCACACACACACACACGCACGCGCACACGCATGCGCACTCGCACTCGCACTCGCACACTCACACGCGTGCATGCTGGAAATTAACAGCTGGGTACGGTGGCGGTAATTGCTTACAATGATAGCGTGGTGCTGAGCCGAGCTACGAGAGCTCATCCCACCTAGCAAATGCTAATAAAAACTAATGCAAGTGCCGCAACAAACAACGAGGCACTTTTCTGTTTGTCTCACGTGATTTCCCTCCTCGAGACTCTCAATTTGATACCCCACATTCTTTACCGCCCCATCTCCCTGAATTTTAACCCAATCTGAGACTATCCATGACTCCCGTGTTACACGGTTGGCTATTTTCGATATTTTTCTTCTGATTATTTTTTTAGTTTTTTAACGTTTAGTTGGATCAATTGTTTACATTTACGCTTTTATAATTATTACAGGTTGAACTTCCGTGATATCTGCATTTTTGTGTAAATGCAGGGCGTTACACGATCCTGGTAGGGGAGGGGGAGGCGGGGGGGGGGGGTACTCAGCAAAGAATGCTACGCATTAAAAAAGCAAAGGCATATCCATGAACGCCTCGCGCTTCACAGATTCGCGGGGACAGTTCGCTTTGACGCAAGGCGTTTTTTCAGGATGCAGAGCAAGAATGCATGGAACCGTAACCCTAAACAGCTTCGACATAAATGAACGGAGCAGTGAGCGCACATCCCCTCGCCCAATATTGCTTGTTTCGACCCAGGGACACAGCACACCATCGACTCTGGACCGCCTCTGTCGTGAACACGAACACGGAGCCTACATCAAGAGTTTGGTATCCAATATATACGTACAATTGCTTGCAACCAGCGCTAGTCATCATGGGCAGCAGGTATAGCTGTATTAAATCAGCAACGAAAATTGTTTCGGACCTCACAGGAGCTACGGTGTCATGTCGTGCCGAATGCAAGAGCTTTAGCTCACGAATTTGCACCCGTAATATTTTTACTACGCGTGAATTTGACAACACTCAATGCTAATGAAATCAGAGTCCATCTGAGCCACAGTAAATTCCTAGCACGAGAGAGTTGTGAGGCCATTTGAGTTCTGAATTCATTTTTAGTTCTCAACCCATTTCGATTTCTGAGTTCATTTTGAGTTTTGAGTCCATTTTGAGTTCTGAGTACATTTTGAGTTCTGAGTACATTTTGAGTTTGAGTCCATTTTGAGTTCTTAGTCATTTTGAGTTTGAGTCCATTTTGAGTTCTGAGTACATTTTGAGTTTGAGTCCATTTTGAGTTCTGAGTACATATTGAGTTTGAGTCCATTTTGAGTTCTGAGTACATTTTGAGTTCTGAGTACATTTTGAGTTCTGAGTACATTTTGAGTTTGAGTACATATTGAGTTTTGAGTACATTTTGAGTTTGAGTAGACTTTGAGTTTGAGTACATTTTGAGTTCTGAGTACATATTGAGTTTGAGTCCATTTTGAGTTCTGAGTACATATTGAGTTTGAGTCCATTTTGAGTTCTGAGTACATATTGAGTTTGAGTCCATTTTGAGTTCTGAGTACATATTGAGTTTGAGTCCATTTTGAGTTCTGAGTACATTTTGAGTTCTGAGTACATTTTGAGTTTTGAGTCCATTTTGAGTTTGAGTACACTTTGAGTTCTCAGTACATTTTGAGTTTTGAGTCCATTTTGAGTTTGAGTACACTTTGAGTTCTGAGTACATTCTGAGTTTTGAGTCCGAGTGAGTTCTGAGTTTTGTGCTCAATGTGAGTTTGAGTTTGAGTGAGTGCAGATGTGCTGCTCAGCATTGAGTCTGAGTTTGAGTGAGTGGTGATTCGAAAAAAAATTGTGAGTGAGTTTGAGTGAGCCGCGCCAACTTTGCCGAGGTATGGGTGCGAGTGCATGCTCGCCGTTCTTTTGTACCGTGTATATGAAAACGAAGCTTTCTACGCCTCACTAATGGCGACCGCCCCGTAACGAAAACGGACTGCAGGAGAGCCAACTTTACACGAAGGGTTTCACAAAACGGTGATAATGATGATGATAAGCGAAGACACAACAATCGCCTGGAGCAAAAAACGCTTTCCGTGGTCGTAATCGCCCCTGCGTCCCTCACCGTATGAAGCCGACGTCTATCCGACTGCGCCACGCCGACACGGCCGAAGCAGCTTGGATTTAAAACGAAGCTTTCTTGGAATCACTGATGGCGTCCGTCCCGTCACCTCATCTCTGTGAACCCCTCCAACCCCAACGACGGCGAACGAATCTTTCAGAAGCAAGCTGAGAGTTTCAGCCATCGTTGTCGTTAGGCGAAGGGGCGTTAGTTTTTTGCATTAAGGGCAGTCATTTCCCCGTCTGTTGTGGCCATCGGTTTCGCTTTTAATCACTCTCATCTCTGAGCACACTTGCACCGTTTTCTGTTATTATGCGGTGCGGCTTATTTGAAGACGAATTACATCCTCGACACGCTTGCGCACAATTTCAACATAACAACCTTGTTTCAGTGTGCTCACATGACTACAACCGGTTAACCGGTTAAAAAAGGAATCGCGACTAAAGCATTGATCAGTTAATCGAAATGTTAATCGATCAGTCGCCCACCCCTAGTATTGAGTGGACTACTTAATAATGGGCACCATTTTCATTATGAGTAAAGTATCAAGTAGATAATACATTTTTCTCGGAGGTTTGCCGCTGTGCAAGCGGCATTGGCCGCGTCAACGTTTGCACTGCCCTGTCTTTGTTGGCGTTCAGGAACTTGCGGGACCAGTTTCATCCGGCTTTTCGGTGCAGCGGTCCCATCAGCGAGGCGTTCTTCATATTGAATTTTATTCCTTTCCTGTCGTCGCCGCGTAGCGTCCAGACTAAAGCTGTGCTGGTCGTCCACCTTGATGGAGTGCAATGACTCATGGATAGTTTTGTCTAAATGTAATGATTTTTTTTGCACAACGTTCGCCCTCTAGAACGCTACTGATTGCAAAGAACTAAAATGATTACGCATTAGTCTTTAGCTAGGAAGCCGCGTCCTGACGGCAGGGAGATCCAATTAATGAACGCAGGTGAAACGGTGCATAGACAAGTAAATGTCAGGAGTTCTTAAAAATGCCAAAAAATTCAGTACCAAAATGGAGTACCCCTGACCCGTAAGTATGTTTACTCAATAAGCATCCCTTACTCGTAGCTAGAACAACACAGCCCAAGTGGAAGGAAGCATTAGCTTAGGCCCGGGAGGTGATCAAGCGTACTATTTATTTATTTATTTATTTATTTATTTATTTTATTACATAATATCCACCGCGCCTTGGGGCATTACAGCAGGGGGATGGAAGCGCACACAAAAAATGAGCACCACCAGCAGTCCTCTAAAATAAGCCAGAATCAGCGTGAGGCAAGCACCCTTAGAGCCAATAAAACAAAAGGCGATGCGGACATTGTTGCCGTGCCAACAGCACGAAAGGCGAAAATCTCGAGCGATTCATCGGCGTCAAACGACTGCGCACCAGCCGCACAACACTAATAAACATGAGGGACTTAAACACTCACCATTTATTTTACTTTTTGTAGCTATAACAGAATGCTGTCTCGGCGTCTCCAACAGAATTTTGTGAAGTGTGCTCAACAGTCTTTTCCTTTTTTTTTGCTTTTTTTAATTGCTTTTCTTTTTGCCTCGGCAAAGTGGTACCGTACCTATGATGCTTGCCCGGCGCTGTGGAAAACAGTGGATGGAAAACAGCCAGTAAATTGGCTCAACTAGGCGGCGCTCGAGTCCTTTCTGGTGCACTGAGCGCTCGCTCCTCAACTGCCGGCAATCGTGAGTTGGCCCACTCGTCAGGGGGAATCGGTCTTTGATGCCTGGCAGTGAGGCACCCCGTTTTGACGAGAGCGCCAAGGTTACTGGCGCGCCGACAAAAACAGGAACAGCCTCTTGTTCAGGGGGGGCTTTCCGCTGGCCTTTAAATTACTATTGCTTCTGCACCAGGCCCCCGAGCTCCGTTGTCGAACAAATGGTCTATAATGCGCGTGAACAAGCTCAAGGGGCCCGCAAGACGCGTTCTACAATTGCCGCTTGGCCAGCTAATAAATAATGCAACACATTCGAAGTGTATGCGCTTAGTGTGGAGATGCATTTCATTGGTAATCAAGACAGCAGCCCACAGAAACCTAGGTACTAATGTAAAGCCATGTATTTTTAGTGCGAAGACATAGACAGAGGAGAAGAGAATAACGAAGAAGGGGAGAATATATACAGAGGAAGAAAGAAAAGAGCAACAAATACAACCAATTTATTGACACTGGATGCGCTGAAGTAAGTGCACAGTCGGGCAGGTGAAAAAGCATTTGATAATAATTTTATACAAAAACTCATTTACAAACTCGTTGATAAATTCATTTATAAATGAGTTTATAAAAGTAGCGCCCCTCATGGGCGCCTGTCTATTCTTTTGCATTTGTTTTTTCGCGCTAAATAGCTTGTTCTTTTAATGCAACACATTCGAATAAATAATGCAACACATTCGAATTGCATACAGACAGCTTAGGAAGCGACCACAAGCGGTTTAGCTTGCACTTTGGAGGCGCAACCCGGACAAATGTAGAAATAGGTACAACAGGAGAAACTAATTTGAATAATGAGCAGTTAAAGATCATCGCTGATAGATTGGAAGATGAAATCAATAAATACCCAGGCAAAAATTGGGATTACGACGAAATGATTACGTTCATAAAGGGTAAGATGAATGAAGCAAAGCAAAAACCGATGGAAAGGGAAGAGAAAGCCGAGAAGCTGGTGGAATAAGGAAATAAAGGAGGCTATTGACCAGCGAAGAAGGGCGTCGAGAGAACATAGAGAAGCAAAAAGAACTGGTATGGAACCGGAGGTAGTGAAGGAGAAATGGGATATCTACCGAGGGAAAAAACTAGAAGTGCAGAAAATGGTGCAAGCAAAGATCAAGCAGAAAAGCGAACAATGGATTGCAGAAATGCGGAAGAAGGACAAAAGCGCATCCAAGAAGTTTTGGAACCATGTAAAATCACTAAGCTCAAAAAACGATAACCATCAAAAATTCCTGATTGATGAGGAGGGGGAACATTTAGAAGGAGAGCACGCGTTGGCGCATATTCATCGAGTGATTAGTGAGAAGTTTAGGGCAATAGTGGTAGGGAAACCAGCACCGATAACATCAGCGCCACAGAAGACTGCGGAAAGGGAAATAAGTTTGAGCAACCTTGATTGGAAAAAAGCAGAGCAAAAGGTTTCCCCCCAGACAGCAGTGGGCCCGGACGGAATACCAATGCAACTGATAAACCTGCTTGGACCTAAAAGTAAGGAATCGTTTATGAGGGCAATAGATAAGGTGATAGAAACCAAACAAATACCAGAGGACTTGTTAGAAAGTAGGATGAATTTAATATATAAAGGCAGAGGAGACAAAGCCAGTATTGATTCATACAGACCACTCACAGTAACGTCAGTGGTGTATAGATTCGTAATGCAGGCGATAAAATCAGACATTCAAGCATGGATGGAAGAAAATGAAATACTTGGGGAACTGCAGAATGGATTTAGACAAGACAGGCGACTGGATGACAATTTGTTCGCGATAACGCAATGCATTGAAATTGCGAAAACACAGAATAAAACGCTGTGGATTACGTTCTTGGACATTAAAGGGGCATATGACAACGTAAACAGAGAACGGCTGTGGAGAACGCTGAAATTCCAGGGATTAGATGACGAGTTAGTACAGTTCCTTATAGCAATCTGTAAAGACAATAGAGTGCACCTTACTTGGGAAGGACAGAAATGCGCCCAGCAGGTCAACATCCATCGGGGAGTGAAACAGGGATGCCCTTTGAGCCCAATACTGTTCATGCTTTACATGGCAGGGTTAGAAAAGAAACTGGAAGAAAGTCAAGTAGGGTTTAGCCTAACCCATTTGCTGCAAGGCGAAGTGGTACAACAGCATATTCCGGGAATGTTATACGCTGACGACATTGTTCTTTTAGCTGATAACCAAACCGATATGCAGCGGCTAATAAATATTAGCGGCCAGGAAGCCACCGACCTCGGGTTAGATTTCAGTGCAGAAAAATCAGGAATAATGGTTTTCAATGACGCTACCACTGATGTAGTGTCTATCCAGCAAGGCGAATTACCTAGAGTGAAGGAATATAAATATTTTGGAGTGTGGATAAACGAAGGGGATAACTACTTAAGAACTCACGAGGAGCAACTTAAGGTTAAGGGAAAGCGAAACGCAGCTATAATGAAACATAGAGCTCTGTGGGTGTATAACAGATATGAAGTAGTAAGAGGAATGTGGAAAGGAATAATGGTCCCGGGTCTCACGTTTGCGAATGCTGTACTCTGCTTAAAATCATGCGTTCTATCAGGCCTTGAAGTAAACCAGAGAACGGTAGGACGTTTGGCCTTAGGCGCCCATGGAAAAACAACTAACGAAGCAGTTCAGGGACATATGGGCTGGGCGTCGTTTGAAGTTAGAGAAGCGCACAGTAAAATATGCTTTGAGATGAGGTTGAGGGCAATGGATCAACGAAGGTGGGCAGCTAAGGTTTTTAGGTACCTATAATTGAAAAGCGTGGACACGCAGTGGTTAAGAAAGACCAGAAGGCTAACGATGAAATACGGAACGAACAGGGGAGAATCCAAAACAGCCAAGGTAACCAAAAAAGAGGCAAGGCAGAGTGAAACAAATAAATGGAGGGAAGAAATGGAAGCTAAAACGTCGTTAGAGGTGTACAGGGCTGAGAAATTGAACATCAGAAAGGAAAATTTCAACGATAATTCCCAAGGCAGTGCTTTGCTTTTTGAGGCTAGAGCAGGTTGCCTGCGAACTAAGAGTTTTGTGGGGAAGTATTCACAAAATGATGGGGTATGCGTGGCCTGCGGAAAAGAAACAGAAACTATGCGGCACATAGTGTTAGAATGTGAGGGTATCCATCCAAATCTACATGAAGGGAATATTGGGCTTCCAGAAGCCCTAGGATTTATGGGTATCAGAGAGGAAGGTAACTTCAAAGCTGTCGAGGAGACGAAAAGAAGATTAGAATGCTGGCGGACGAAAAGCAGAGAGGGAAATATTGCCTAGGACAGTTACCACCTGTAACAGGGAAAAAAAGTATTTCGGGCCTAATAAGCTTTAGTGCCTGCCCTAAGCAGCTCTAGTATTAAACCAAGAGGGTAAAACATGGTTATATTAGTCCTTTTGGGTAAGATGACATGTCATCGCCCCGCTTCAAAGGGGAAACCAATAGCAATCATCATCATCACAGTTCATGACTAATTACACTGCATATAACCAACCAATCCGGCCGAGCGCCCCTGAGCATCCGCCGGCCGCACGCGCAGTGCACAAGACAAGCGCGCATCACACGCGCGTTTTTTAAGCCTGGAGCCCTTGGGCTCGCCATGTCATCGTAGCTCGCTAACGGTCGATGTCGAGCGACTGCCGAAATAAGGCGGCGCAGTGGGATAACGGACCCAATTAGAGCCTTCTGTATACCGTCGTCAGGGAGTCACGCTGAGGCTTCGAAAACCACGCGGTTTAAATAGTCATAATCCTTCGAACCTCGTGAACCGCTGGGGCTTGTCATACATCTCCCCGTTGTTTAGCGCAAAGAAAACTCCAGGTACATTTCACGCAGAATCTGTGTATATAACCGGCAGCCCCTGCGTTCGTTTAGTTAGAAACGCTCGTTGGGTTGGTTTCTACAATAGTAAGCGAAAAAAAGCGGCCGCTCAAGAAAAAAAATGGCGCGTTCGAAATGCCGCAGAAATGCTCCAGCCGCACAAGAGAAAAAAATTAAAACCGTTCCCCCCCATGTGAAAGCTGTCGGAAGGGCAAAGCAGTGATTCGCCATAATGGGCTGCAGCGCCGTTATCCGCTCACTGCTGCTACCCAATGCATTTCAAATTTCCCGCCTTCGCAGTGGTCGCGCGCCCCCTGAATGAAACTGCGCCAGCGGGAATTCATTTCTTTTAGCACACTTTAATTTCGTATACTGGAGCTGTTTTGCGGCATTTCGAACGCGCCATTTTTTCTTGCGCCGCCGCTTTCTTCGCTTACTATCGAAAAAACCAACCCAACGAGCGTTCCTAACTAAATGAACGCGGCGGCTGCCGCTTATATACGCAGATTTTGCGTGAAATGTACCTGCAGTTTTATTTCAGCTAAACAACGGGGAGATGTATGACAAGCGCCAGCGGTTCACGAGGTTTGAATGGTTATGAGTATTTAAACCGCGTGGCTTTCGAAGCCTCATCATGACTCCCTGACGCCGGTACAGACGGCTCTAATTGGGTCCGTTATTTCGCTGTGCCGCGTGATTCCTGCCGACGCATCGACCTTTAGCGTGCTAAGACGACAAGATGAGCCCATAAAGTGCTCTGCACTTAAAATTACGCTTTCGAAATGAGGCAAAACAGCTCCAGCATGCGAAATTAAAGCAACTACAAAAAGAACAGAACTCCCGCTGTCGCAGTTACAGACAGGGGGCGTGCGAGCACTGCGAAGGTGGGAAATTTGAATTGCATATTCATCACGCGAGGAGTGAGACAGTGCGGCGAAGAGCGTGATGTGTGGTAGCAGTGACCGGATAACGGCGCCACCACCGATTATGGCGAATCACGGCTCTGCACTTCCGACCGCGTTCACATTGAGTGGAACGGCTTTAGTCTTTTTTTTTTTAATTTGCCACCTAAAAATGAACCCCATTGCGCCGATTTTTGCACTGTCAGTGTGGTGCATAGAGCAGTGCCCTGACTTCGGAAAAGGCACAGTGTATGAAGTCCCTATGAGCTGAGGTTTGCATCGGTCAGACAGGTCGTTGATTTCGCGACAGATGCCGTGAACACCATTGTACAGCGAAAACAATGCTGGGGGCCACATGACCTAACACTATATAAATGGTGCAATTGCTCTCTGCTGTTAGAGAAAAGCACGTCTCTGCGCAGGGCCAGCGGTACGCTAGAGTGAGAAATTGTCGAAGCATATCTTATCAAAATGGCAGGTGACAAGTGCAGCAGCACATCGTCCATTGCCCTTTCAGAATGGGAGACTAGGAGGCCTGAACGTAATTTTTTACGTCATGTGATCTTGAGCTATAGATAAAGTTTTTTTTCATAAATAAAGCTCAGTTGGAAGTGACGCGTTGTCTCTCGTGCTTGTTTTCTGCTTTGTCCGTGTTTTTGCGCATTTACTCTTTTCAAGTACATCGAACCAACTCGCCGTATCAAACTTTTTTTTGTAAAAGTAGCACGAACAGAACAAGACAACAAGAAATATTATTAAATTTTTATTGTATGACAGTAGTTAACAAATACATCAACAAAGCCAAACGTGCGGATCGATTTTAACGGTAAAGAAACGAGAGGCTCCGTGCGCTGCCAGCAGTCAACACTATAAAACAGTAAGAAAAATGACGAAATTCTAGCGTTGGCGTATCGAGGGGGTCTCTGTATAAAATAGCTATACTTGCGAAAACTTTGCTCAGGAAGCAGGGGTTAATCAAATGACCATGTTACCATTCCCACACAGCCCAATCGACGAGTTCGCGAGTTACGAGTAGAGTGGCGGGCACAAAGTGACACTTGTCCGGGAACTGCTAAAGCGCTGCGAAATTACTTTATAGCGACCTTACGCAAAGGAAATGTGTGCTTCGTCTGGAGCGTTGGAAGCGTTGCGCTGTGCGCCCAACTAGGGGCTGGCATGTGCTAATGGCCTGTTTCCTCTCTTCTCTGCTTCTGGTACGGGCGCTAAGCTCTGGCGTCCCATGGGAAAGGAAACATAGGCGTTATTCTGCTGCGCGTGAGAGGCGGGGCGGCAAGAATGCGATAGACCTTTCCGATGGGGCTAAGGCTGTTCCAGCGACACGCGAGCTGGCAGGACAAACACTGTAGCGCAGATGATGCCTGAGGGAGACGCTTCTCATCTATGGACATCCCTGCGACACCGGAGGGAAGCAGGAAAAGAAGATCAACACTAGCGTATCATCGGAGATGGCAAGAAGCGAATCTGAGACTAGACGGAAGCGACGTCAACATTTGTTCACAGATGCGGTTTCTATCGTTTGTTTAGGTCCCGTGCTACTCAAACGCGCAGATAGACTCCAGGCCAATGAGGCGCAACGAAATCTCGTGGAGCAAAACTCACCATACGCAATGAAATTTAACATTCTAAGTTACGAAAATAGGGATACGGCAACGCTAGCGGCGTCGTTGCAGGCTCGTTTTCGTCATTTTTGAATATGAATCGAACCACGGGAACACCCTCGTGTTACTGCGCATTAAACGCGATGACTTACTAGCGCTCAGTCCGCAAGATGCCCATAGTAGCATCTTGATATCGATAAGATGTGTATGAATGCGTGAAATAAATTATCTAAATGAGCCACATTGTGCTGGTCTCCTTTTAGTCTGTGTCCTTAAGCGTTGTTACATGTTATGAGCTCATCTCCGCGTGGAAAATACAACGTATTCACGCTAATGGAAAAGACAAAAAAAGGAAGGAAAGTCGTTTTAAAGGCACGATCTGCAATTTTGTAGTGGGCACATTAAGTAACCGCAATTAACCTTTTAGTCGTTTATTCGAACAGTAACCTCGGAGGGCAGCTTGCTTGTTACGCGATCGGCAAATTTAATAGGGTCAAATAAAACGTCTTGTTTGCGTATGCCTCAGGTTTCCTGCCCTGCGCAGCCTTCCGGGAGAGAAGCCGTTTCAGGACCATAGCCCTTTCAGAATGGTTGGCTCCCGATTTATTTCCGTAGAGATAAATATTAGCTGCGGTCAAATAAAAGAGGAGCGGGCCTCAGGAAGGAAATTCATTGGCAGAGTGCTGCCAGGCTGCGTCCAATATATGCCGCTGGGCCCACGTATGAGGAAAGCCGCAAATGCTTTTCTCTCCGTATTTTTTTTGTTTGTTTGTTTGCCTTACTCTCTGCTCAAATGGCTGCTTTGGTGGCCCAGGAGAGTCCGGAGGTTTTGGAGTACAAGTTGTCAATCGGTCTGTCTTCGTCTGCTCTTTCCTGGCGGCGGAAGTCGTCGAAATTGAAGTCTTTCAGACTCCCGAAAGTGTACGCAACTGACGTTCTCCACAAATGCTGACGTTACCGCTTGTATAAAGTATTGCACCACTATAGAGGAATTTATCGGTCTTATTGGCAAAAATACGCTGTCGGTTTCATGGTTGAGCTATTGTCTTATTACGCCTGGTTTTAAGCTTCCACAATGGCCATAATGCTTCCGTAAAGGGCCATGAGAGATACATCAGAACCATTGTTTATGGTGTCAAGGTAGTTAAAATCACGACTCTGCGAACTAGGTACTCTAACTTCAGATATTCTGTCTTCTTCCGCAGGAAATAAAACACAGTCTCGGTATGGTGCTTTTCATTTCGGCGGGAAAGGATTAGGTTTGTTACCCGATAAAATGGGAAACAGGACAATTTGCTATAAGAGTGCTAGCGGGCAACAGCAAACGTGTAGCAAAAGTCGCAACAAAATATAAAATTGGCTGGCTTTGGTGCTTGGCGATGGTGAAGAAATATTAGAGACGCAAAAACAAAACGATGGGAACAACACATGGATGGACGTGACGCGTAAGTGATTTCAACTCAGGAAGTAGAGAGAGAGAGAGAGACAGAGATAGTGATATATATATATATATATATATATATATATATATATATATATATATATATATATATATATATATATATATATATACAGATACAGAGAGAGAGAGAGAGAGAGAGAGAGAGAAACTGTAACGGAAAACTGCAAAACACACTAACCACCAATTCTATGGCAACTCTGGGCAACGAAAATGCCGAGCCACTGTAAAACGCATATAGTTTAGAAAAAAATTGGCCGCGTATCTGCTCCTTTCGGTGCAAATGTCGTCAAAAGACGATAGTCTTTATCGACTTTTGCCAAGTAAATGCCTCCCTTCGCTTTACCGCTCACCCCTCATGTTGTTCCTCTTGCGTCGCGCTCCTCCCAAGGTAAAGACGCCAAAGGTTTGCTTAAATCATTTTAAATTTCCCGCGTTCCACTGCTCCAAACCGGGTGTCTCGATGCCAACGCTGCCGTACGGCGAAGACGCGCGTTAATCGAGGCGCCCTACTTTAACGTTTATAGAACCGCGTTTCCCTACTCCACGTGCGTTGCAAGCAGAACGTGGAACCTATCTAGTGGAACCTTTCGTAACTGTTGCCGGTTGATTTCTTAAAATGGCGCCAGAAGCTATAGTGGCGCGGGCGACAGCAGGCGACGGCGGTGTGAAATTTTTTTCTGCAGTTGATGGAGTATTTAATTTCGCAAAAGTCAAGCATGTATGATTTTTTATAAAGGAACACTGCAAATATCATTTCTGTACTAATTTGTTGTCTTATGATTGCGTAGTGTCTTGTTCTTTTTCAACAATGTTGACAAGTATGAACATTACACTGGACTTAGACGGGTAGATTTAGCTGTGACTATATAAGACTATTGCGCAGGCATTGGTTAACTTTGGCCGGGTGGCTGAATCGAGTCACAGACAGACAGACGGACAGACATACAGACATACAGACAGATCAAAATTTATGGGTTTGAGGAGCCCAAGAAAAACTATCGTCTTTAAAAACAGCAGCCGGCGGCGGCGATGCCTGACCGAACACTCGGATTACGTAGGACCACTGAGCGCTCGCTCCAAGAGGCTCGCGCAGTGAGCGCTGCTTCGTCAGCGGCCGCGATGCGGCTACCGGAGGTCGCCAGCAACGACGCTGCTGCTGACGAAGCCGCATCATCTGCCCGCAGGAATTAAGGGGATGCTTTTGTCGCCTCCGATGTTAGTGACAGGAAAGCCAGCAGGGTGAGCAAACTTTATTTAGGCGACCCTTAGGTGCTGATGTCTGGGCACACGCCTGGTGGGGGGTTCCATCTAGCCTGCGCTTGCCACCCGGGCCCTCTCCACCGGGCTGCGCTATGAGGAGAGGTCGGAGTGCCACCCACGGCTTTTATATAGGTTGGGGATTAGGAGCAAGGGACGTAGTTTGTTGACACAGCCATATCAGGTGGTGTAGGGTGGCGCAGTACTATTTGCAAGACGCAGAGGGTGGGGTACATTGCATGGAGTCGGGTATTGTGAGGGTAAGAAATTATTTGTAGTCGTCGAATATTGTATCTTCACTTCTGGGTAGATGTGGGTGGGGTCTGCGTATTGTTGGCTCCCGTGTCGGTAGTGGGCGAGTATGTAGGCGTATTTTCTCAGGGGCGTAGGCTTGATGATGTCGTCATCTTGTAGGTTATCACCTTCTTGGGAAACGGCCCGGTGTGTATGGGCGCAGGCAGCGGTGTGAGCCGACTCATTTCCTTTGAGGGATTCGTGGCCAGGTGTCCAGACAGTCTAGTTCTGGAAGTTGTTTAATTTGTTTTAGTATAGCCAATGCTGGTAAGGATATTCCCTCGATCAGGAAATTGCGGCACGCAGCTTAGGAGTCTGCCAGTATACTGTGTAGCCTTCGCAGTGGTGGCGGCTAGGGCGATAGCAACTTCTTCGGCTGTTTCTATCGATTTTGTGATGGTCGTGACTGCGGGTAACTCTTTTCCGTTGGCGTCGGTCACACTGACAGCGTGGGCAGAATTGTGGGGGTATGGAGAGGCGCCTGCATAGCGAGTGAGGGGGAGGCGATAGTACTGTACATGGATTGCATGTGCCCTTGCTGCTCGTCGTGCCTTGTTATAGGTCGGATGCATGTTACGTGCGATTGGCGCCACTCTGATCGACTGTCGAATAGGGCCGGGAATGCGTGTCTTCTCTTCTTGCTGTTGCGGGGTCGAATAACCGAGCCGGTGGAATGTCGCTCTTCCTGTGGTAGTGAGTTGGAGGCGTGAAATTGTGAAATGCGATGGGCTTCTTGCATTTCTTCCCACAATACGTGGGAAGAAATGCAGTTGAAGTAAGTTTTGTGTTGCCGTTTCGGGGGCAATCCTAGTGCGGTTTTGTAGGCTGGCCGTATTGTGGTGTTCAGCTTGTTTTGTTCGGAGGGTTCTAGGGCTAGGTACGGAGCACTGTATGTAATTCGGCTGATAAGGATGGCTTGCATTATGCGCAGTTTCGAATTCTTGGAGGCGAAATCTTCGGTGAGAGACTGGGTGAATGAGGTGCATTAATTGTGAGAGAGTACGTCGGAGTGGGAGCATTGTTTGGGCACCCGATATATCTTTCGGAAGGGTGAGCCCCAGAATTCGGAGGTTGGAGATGGTAGGGGTGGGTTGATTATTGATGCTGAGTTCAGGATTTCGTATAGAGTTGGCGCGCTGTTTAGGTGTTCGTTTGAACAGTGTAAATAAGGCGGATTTTTCGGGGGAACATTCCAACCCCCGGGATTGCAGATACTGTTGTGCTACTTGGATACCACTTTGGAGGGCGTCTTGTTAGTCACCTATGGAGCCCGTAGGAGTCCAGAGTGCGTTATCATCGGCGTATAGGGCGTATCGCAAGTTGGGATATAGTTTTCAGCAGAACAGATAGGTCTTTCACGCCCATGTTAAACACTAGCATGGAGATATCACTGAGCATTGTGGGGTTACTTTACGCATAGTTTGGAAAGTGTGGGAACGGAGGCGCCCCATTCCCACTGTTGCGGTGCAGATGGGTAAAAAAGAGGCAATGTAGTCGGAGAGACGTTGGCCGCAGTTAGTGGAGGCGAGACCTTGAAGGATTGCTTGATGAGTGATGTTGTCAAATGCTCCTTTGGTGTCTAGAGCCAGGACCGAAAATTTGGGGTGATTTGTAAGTTTGTGAGAGATGGGAGCAGAGCCCGTTCATTGTATCCGGAAAGTAGCTCTTGTCCTCGATGCGGGGTGAAAGTCGGTTGTGGAATGTGTGTTCTAGGAGTTTTCCTACACAGGAGATAAGGAGATTGGTCATAGATTTTTTGTACTCAGAGGTTTTCTCACTTTGGGTATGAGGGTTATATTTCCGTGTTTACATGGGGGGGAGGGGGGTATGTAGCCAGACGTCCACTGATTGTTCATGTACTGTAATAGATTTTTCAAGGGATATTGGTTCGATATTGCGAAGTAGTTTGTTCGGAATATTGTCTTTTCCTCAAGTGGTGTTTCATGTAAAGTTGTGCACTGCGACTTCCATTTCGGCTGTTGACAAAGGTTCATCTGATTCTGGATTGGTGGTTAACTTGCGTTTGGTTTGAAGATGTTGCTTTGAGTGGTTTCTCTAGCTCTTGCACGAGGTATCGCTCAGTACCTGGATGGTTGTGTACCAGTCTTCGCAGCTGATGCACCGTGGTTGATTTCGATTCTTTTGTTCCCACGTGGGAGCGGAGAAGGCGCCCGGTGCGAAGGGCTCCGAGGGTTCCTTGAAGTTTGTTGCAAAACTCAGACCAGGTTTGTTGACTTAATTGACGAGCGTAAGTTTCTGCTTCGATCGTGAGATGGGCGATGCGTATCCGCAGCTTACGGTTTGTTTTGCATTTTCTTCATCGTTTAAGGAGTCCGTTTCGGCCTTCCCAGAGGTGAAGGAGGTGGAGATATTCTTCTATATGGCCGAAGAATTCACTACATTTTTCCATTCAGTCTGGCCGTGCTAATTCACTGCTGGTTGTTTTTGCGGTGTGGAATTTCAAGTTGAATGATGCGGTGATCGCTGTCTAAGGCTTCTTTCATGCTGGACCACATGGCATCGTTGATGTTATAGGTAAACGTCAGGTCAAAGGAGGTGTCTCATGAAACGTTGTTGGCGATGTGGCGGGGGGGCAGGGGGTTCCGTAGATATTGCAGGGGTGGAGATTATTTTGTTGCACGGCTTCTTGTAGCCGCGTTCCGTTCCTGCTATTTCTGATATAGCCCCAAGTTGCGTGTAGAGCATTGAAGTCGCCCAAGACAACGAGTTCATGTCGTTTGGTGCTTTGGAGTACGTGTTTTTTTTTTTTTTTTTTTGGTAGTCGGTCAATTCCAGTGAGGGATAAGGTGGGTGAGCTGCTCATATTTAAAATGCAAAGGCTGGTACGGGACTTCCTGCGGGGCAGCAGTTCGATGAATGTGTAGTATATTGTGGTGGGAAGGGTATATGCTTGCGCCGTTTGAGGAGCTTGGAGTAGGACGGTCGTTCTGGATGTGGAGCCTGTGAAGTATGCTGTGTATCGTCGTAATGCAATGTGGTAGGTGTCAGTTTCTTGTAGGCAGTATGTAAGGTGAATTTTGCTGTGTAAGTGGGAGTAGTCAGGCTTGCTTCCTTCGGTACAATCGAGGCATTGAGTCGCGACTTAGGTGGATTGGAAGGCGTCATCATCGGATGGGAGGTTATGGGTTGCGTTGTTGGTGTCTTGGGGAGAGATGGGTTGCTCGGCCGCTTTATTGGCTCTGCCTTCTGTTTCTTTAATGGCGACGAGGCGTTGCTCTAGGGCAGCAAAATTGGTGCTGATCTGGTTTCCCATGTCATGTATAAGGTTTTCTATGCGTCCTACATCAGAAGTGGAAAGGGAGGGGCTTTTAATGTCGGCGGCCATTGACGGTACGACTGCTTGCGGTACCGAGAGGACACGTGATTACGACAAGAGTTCAATTTTAGTTAGTAGCTCCTGAATACGTTGTTCTAGGGTTGCAATGCGCTTTTCCGTAGCTTCCGGCTGTTCGCGTAGGCGCGAGTTTTCTTCTTCGAGGATGTGGATGCAGGTGTCGGTAACGGAGGAAGGGGGTGGGGTGGGGGGTGTGGGCAGTGAGGGGGGGGGGGTGACAGCAGCTGACCAGCTCACCTGGTTTGCGTTGGGTGGTGAACGCTCTTCTGTGGTTGTTGGGGCTTCGAATGGGCTTGACGGTCGCGCAGGTAATGGAAGGCTTGCGGCTTCGGGGATGCTCGTTCCCGGATCCGGAGAGGTGGAGGTGGTGGGCAAAGTTCTCTGCAGCAGTCTTTGCTGGCCTTGGGGTGATCGAAGCCGCAGAGTTGGCAAGTGCACAGTCATGATCAGGTGTGGGGTTTTTGGTGTGGCACTGGACGCACACGGACGTATCAGGGTTAGGAGAAACGTTTTGCCTGTGTCCAAGTTCGCCACACAGAGAACGGTCCTGCACAGTTTGTTGATACGGATGGCATCGCATGAACATACCGTAGGCTTTGATGTAAAATGGCACATGCGGTCCTTAGAAAGTTACGACTGTCGAGGTGAAGGCGCCAAGCATTCTCGCACGCAGTATGCGGGATCCATTGGATGCTAGAATATAGGAAAAATGTTCCGTCGTGGTGCCCTGGTCTAATCCATGAATCACACCGGGGACCGTCCCTGGGAGTGGCATTAGGCAGGGTAACACTTCGTAAGTTGTTGTATCGTGTAGTAATATCAGAAAGTTTAGTGGCGCATTTTTCGTCGAGCGTACTCGCGAGCATTAGATTTTGCAACGCTTGCGGTTGTATTGTTACGTAGGCATTGAACACGTGGCCCGGGAGTTTACTTGCCTGCTGTATGTTTTGGGTTAATTGCCGGTCTTTACAGGCAGCTACACGTAGGCCTGTTTGTGGTCGATCGATCACGTTATAGTCGGTATCAGCAGTCAAAGTGTCGGCGTGCTTCGTGGAGTGGTTTGTTGAGTGGAGGGCTAAGGAAGGGGGGGGGTGCGGGTGGGGCTGCTTGTTGCTTGAGGTTTCGGCGCTTTCGTAGAATTTGTTTCCGGGGCCTCATGCCGGGATTGCGCGTCCGCTGAGAGTGTCGAACTCCATCGCGGTTTCTGTAGCCGTGTGGGTGGTGGCGGATGTGGTGTTGATCTCCGCCGGGTGCATGGTGGCAGCTGGGTGTTGGTTCTGCGCCGGGAGACCCGGCGCGGCGGCGGCGGCGGCGGCGGTAGACAAATGGGCTTCGGTAGGCCTCGAGGTGGCTTCCAGCGGGGTCAGTTCTTCCAAGGGAAATTTTGGCCGCATATTTGGACCGAGGTCGACCTGGGTGGTATCATCGTGACCGGCATGGTGGTAGGAAGCCGCCGATAAATAATTAAGTGTTTGAAGTGCCATTGGACCGCCAAGAACGGTCGAAGAAGCGGGAGCCCATGCAAGATTCTCGTGTTCTACGTGTCCCCCTGATGGCTTTTTTTAAGCCAGCATTAGAAAAACTACTTCAACTACCGTGAAAACACGGAAAGAGGAACATTCGAAAAACGCAGGCATTGTACGAAAGAAGAAGCGAAAGGCGGACAAATATGACAGAGTCATACTTGTTCTAAGGTACGTATACGTCATTAGAAATATTTTTATTAATCAAATGATAAAATACTAATTAAGTGTTGATTTAAATCTCTACCCCACTATCGGACACGTAAATAACAAGTTCGCTTAACTTATAAAAGGCACGAGAGCTTTTATCAGAAATTGTAATATCCAGAACGCATATTTCCGAAAAATACAGCAACAAGTTCTATTTCACGAGAATCAATGAAAATAAACGCACCTTTTATAGTCACATTAATTGCAAACGGAGTTTTATGCATGGGCCTTTGGAAAACGATGAGTGAGTTATCCAAGCTGCACATGAAAGACACTTTTTTATTTACTCAGGCAGCCTCAAGGTCATTTGGGGCATGGCATAGGGGGAGGAACGGGGGAAGGTTAACACAAGACATTGCAGACATCCAAACACCAATGGATTTGAAGCATTTGAAGCAGGTGATTTGAAGCATTCTATTAGAGCTTAGGAACCACAATAAGAAAAGAAGAAAAGAGAAAAGAATTACACAAAACGAAAACGCATTAGGTACAGAAAGTACAACACGTGTAAAGGCACATACAATGTTGCAAACAGTAAATGTCTGTTTCTTTCTAGACATGCGTATTCAACCTGCGCTCCCAATGGCTGCCAAACGAGCAATGATCAGGAATAGAAACAAATTCTGGAATCTCTTTTGGCAGTCCGTTTCATGGCTAAAGAGCAAGAAGGAGCAAAAACTGTCGAACGTTTGTGGGCAAAAACATGGGCGGACTTTGGTGCGGGGCTTTATATAGGATGCAGTAAAGGACGACTGGGTATTATACAGGGAGGGCAAGTGGGGGGATAGCATAGCAGAACTCGTTTTTTAGACAGTAATTAGACGGATTCTTTGATAGCCGGGATGAGGGATCTTCTGGAGCAGTTCTTAGCCTCTTAGTGACGAAACAAGCTGCTTTTCTCAGTTGATTGATTGTAGGGTTTAAGCGCCGACGCAACGCGGGAGATGAGGCGCGTCGTAGTGGAGGGCTCAGGTTACTTTTAGATGCTACGCTGAGAGCATCTCTTGTCGGCGGCCCTGTCCTTCCTGCGTGCGTCCGTCGTTGTTGTTGTTCGCACCGCTGCGCCCCTCCTCCTCTCGCCGTGATAGCGCGCCCTCTCCCCCAACATGTGTGGCGCGAGCAGTGCGGTGCGCTCTCTCCCTCCGCCGGTGGGCGGCGCTGCGCGCGGCGCAAGAGCGCTGTGCGCATGTGCAGCGCCCTGTCTCTCCGCGGTCTCCTCTCCTTCGGGCGCACTGCGCATATAAGCGGAGTGCCGCGCTCCGGCCGGTCTCTCAGTCGACGGTTGTCCGCGCTACGCTTGCTCTCTCTCTCTCTCTCTCTCTCTCTCTCTCTCTCTCTCTCTCTCTCTCTCTCTCTCTCTCTCTCTCTCTCTCTCTCTCTCTCTCTCTCTCTCATTACCCGCACGCAATTCGAGTAACCGACCCAACGGAAACGCATAATGGAACCCCCTTCAGCGTCGCATCACACCAGGGTTCCCACGAGGGGAGGTGGGCGTAATTTTTTAACCACCTGGGCATTTTTAACGTGCGCCGAAATCTTGTACACACGGGCGTTTTCGCTTTTCGCTTCCATCAGAAAGGCAGCCGCCGCCGCCGGAAATCGAAGCCTTACTCAGTAATTATTCAAGTTTGTCACAGACAGTGGCGATGCGTGTACTGAAGCAGAAAATGCATTTCGCCCTGATGGTCATCTCTGTCAGTTGAGCGAGAGAGAGAGAGAGAGAGAGAGAACAAACTTTATTGGGTCTGCAGACGGTGGGGCGCCCCTGACGGGGAGCCCTGGTGCCGCGACGCGGCCGTGACATCGTTACGGCAGCGCCTCTCGGGCGGCACCCGGCCGCGCTCTACGGGATCGGGAGGATTGTACCCCCCTCCCCGAATCGCACGCCGGCCGCTGCCGCTCGAGGGCCGCCGCAACCTGCTGGAAGGCCAGTTCTCTGTCAGTTGAGACACTAATTTTGCGGAGTTAGTCATGAGCAAGTTTAGAAAATGACCAGTGCTAGTAGGCACAAAAGAGAACACAGAAAAGACCGCACTCCTGTGTTTCCTTCCGGGCGTTCATGTGTACTACCCCAACCAGTTACGTGAGCCCATGTTTTCTTTCGGTTTTTATGCGCAGTACACGTTAAATCGCCAACATACTTGCAAGCGTCACGCATAATCCCCTCTGCACTGAATCGGCAAGTAACTATCCTTCCACCCCCATTTTTCTGACACTCTGCCCGGTCGCACTGCAGTAGTGCGAGCGCGTTGACCTCTGGTAATCGTGCGTGGAAAAATTCCATGTTTTCCCAAAATAGAATGGTCATTCAGGACAGATTTCTCCGATGGATGCTGGAGGGATTCTATACATGTGTCAACTCAATCACGTAACACGCGCTCACCGGGAGCGTTCCATTCCAGGGATGGATGAAGAAACAGATGATCTCGCTGTTGCGCGAACGTCGACGGGCGCTGGCCCCCTACATTATCCTAAGTGCTTTTCATTCTCCGGCTCAGCGCCTATCACTATAGAAAAATAATCGCTGGCTGCTTATGCTGTGACGGTACAACAAAATTATGACCAACATACCTAAAATTACGGATTTGCATACTGCGATGCTCCCTCGCCCTATTCTTTCACGTACAGCTCAGCGTCGACCATGCGTGCCGGAGAACCTGCGTTGCGTTTCCTTCTGTTGCTTGTTTACGAACGCTTTGTGTGTATGTATACGTGTTTACGAGCGTGCGGTTGTGAACAAAGGAGCTGCAGCAGAGGCAAAATATGCACGCCAGAAGCGCGCGGGCGTTAAAATCCGTTCGCGCTCACTGGCGGGATATTCATGCACGGGTAGCAGTGGGCAGCAGTGCAAACGGCTCCGGGCAGCTGTTCTCGACGTTCTTTACGCTCTTTAACGAGCACATGCAGCCAATTAAAATACCGAGCCATCCTTCGGGTTACCAGAGCGCGTCATCTCCGATGTCCGTCGGTATGCGCATGCGCTGACCAATTGCGTCCCCCCGACCCCCCCGAATGCGCCGTCCACTGACAGCGGAGTGGCGCTCTTGCGCAGGGATCCCTCCGCGCGGCTAGGTCACCGCATGCCGCCACAGGCAGGGCAAGAGGTAATTTTTTTTCTTCCTTGCTTCCATTATCTTTCAGGCGAGAGAAAATCGAGCGTTCGGGCAGGATGCAAAACGAGTGGACCATAGAGTTTAGTACTAATATATACTAGCGGTAGATCTGGCGCCAGTGTCTGCGTGAGTCGCGCTTCGAGGAGCGTGCCGTCGTGTTCCGCTTCTACTTGCCATGGCTAGGAAACGGGCTCAAAAGTTACCTACGGCTGACGACACCGGAATTATTGTGGCTAAAATACTACTTAAAGTTGTTTTGTTATCGTAAAATTACAGCTAAAGACTTTTAACAGCAGAGCTGTTGAAGCCTTTAGTACTGCCGTCCGAGTGTTACCAGAAAAAAAACGCGAAAAAGAACACTTAGAGAACACTGTGCCCAGCGTTCGTTACGTGATCTCTGGCGTGCTCTTCTCCTCGCCAGTTCACATGCGTTCGCGCCTGAAGTGGGAAGCAGAGAACAGCTCGCGCTACAGACGCATAGTTCGCGAAGCCGGTTGCCACCGGTTCTATAGCGCGTGCTAACCTGGTCCACTTATGGAGAGATGTGAACGCATGTCAATAATGGCGCGATTTTAGCGGCAAGATCGGAAATCCATGTGAGGTGCAACGTATGAAACTCTGTGGATTTTATCTCCCATACCCACACGAGACATACAGTCAAACCCGGTTATAACGAACCCGGATAGAGCGAATTATGCTATATATCGAACAAAAATAATTCAGTTACGGAAATACATGGGAAACATATTCCTTATAACGAAGTTCACATCCGATATATCGAACTCTGCGCGCCTAGAATGGCCGCCGAAATGCATGGCCTCGGAGCGGCGATTGAGATGTGTATTGGCCGCGACACGTATCAAGAGTTGCGACTGAGACATTGCGTCTCGCACGGAGCGACGTGACTCCCCACACTTTCTGTAACTGTTTCCGACGCGCGGGACTCACGACGGAACCCGCGCAGTCAGTGAGTCCGGACCAAGACAGCAGCATCGGTGAACTGTGGGAAGAGCTCCCCCACGTTCCCTATGATGTCGCGAGTGAAAGCCGTCCGACGCTTATAATGAAGCGCTTTCGGCAGTCGATGTGCTCCGCCAATGCTTCTTAGATTTTTGGAGGGCGCGGACTCGAATTGGTGCAAACAATGTTTCGTGTAGAGAATGTTACGCTAGTTGAAGCCGCCAAAACGAAAGTGAAAACAAAAATCACCGCTTTTTTTCTTTGCAAATTAGGCAGTTCAGGCGGAATGTAGCTTTATGTGCAATAGATTATGTTGGGCATGGTAATGGCTACTTTACTGTGTTCGTTTCTGCATGCGGTGATGGTGGAGTTGGAAAGAGGGAGGGGGGTGGGGGGCTCCCGCGGATTGCGAACTTGCAACGATAAGTTCGTTATAGGCGGGTTCGGCTATATCGAACTATTGGGTATATCGAACAAATCGCGGTGCATATTGCAATTCGCTATAAACGGGTTTGACTGTATAAAAACCCATGGATCTGGTGTGTCTTCCGCTATGCAATAGTTCCTTCACGCCTAGACTACAGCCGCCACTGCTGACCTCCACGCCTCTGGATAACCATGACGTTGCATTTCACCCTTAACTTACACCCCCTCTCTTTGTTTCCAAACATAAATGTCGGCATGTGAGCACTTCAAATAAATACATCAACTGTGCATAAAGAATGAAGTTGAGATTTTCCTAATTGCCACGCATGTGAATAAGGCGTCGCATTCCGTGAAGCAAGGTGTTTAACTTTGTTTTTGCTTTGTTATGTTTCTTGTTTACCGGTTACTTAACCCTTTCCATTTTCCGAACTTCTTGGGCAATTCAGAGGGCGGAGAATTCCCTGCGTTTTGAGGAATATCGCTCGTATTTATCTTTCTCATATTTAATGTTACGCAAGTCGCTGCCACGGCCGCAGAAAGAAATTTTTGTGTATCGCTTCGGCAACTTTGTTTAAGGTGAAATGCTGGTTCATTCCACTGGTAGTGACACCTGGTGGAGGCACAGGCTTCTATGCCTATGGTAAAGCAGGAGAGTCGAGCTAGTTGGTGAACATACGTTGTTGAAAATTAATCGCGAACTATAAAACACGGACAAGCCCCGGTGTCGTCCTTCTTTCTTGTCCGTGTTCGCGCTAATTCTCAACAACGTAAAGCAGGAAAGGAGCGTCACGTCTGTTTCGTATTGCTGCCTATGCGGTCACACTCACGAAGTGGATTGGGACCGCGAAATGGTATTCCTTTAGAGCAGCTCATTCAGCACACGCTCGATTCCTCAGGCCTGCTTTAATGAACCAAGCGCCCACTCGTCCATTGGCCAGTTCACAAGATCGTTTAGGCCACCTGTGTGGACAGTGCTACGCCTTCACTAGCTTTCAAGAAGACAGCGGTTCTAAAAAGAAACTGTCGCCGACCGGAATTTCGACTCCGCTTGAATCGAGCTTTGCGTCGGGTTACCGTGTAGGTGGCCGACGTACTTGCGGGGCCGGGGCCACGTTTATTGGAGTACAGCAGCCGTGCCACGGAGGCAGTCGGAGAACAGCGTGCCGCTATACAGTCTGGGTGGTACCAAGCGGAACCTAAGCGCGTGATGGCTATCAGTGAAGATAAGGGGATGACTACGATCGTGACCGTCACGATCAGGTTTTAGCGGCGCTGAGCGCAGCTACAACTGATGCAAGCACCTTTGGTCGCGCCTTGCCATACACCTTTCACGCCATGATATTTCCCACCTTGAGTTACGTGTTTAAACAATTACCGCAGAATGTATCTCCGGTGATTGTCCTTAAATGGGAAGTGCGCTGGCGTGCGTACACAGATAGGAAGGCCCGGATTCTGACAGGAAAGACATCCTCTAGTAGTGGGAACATGTTTCATATTACACCTTTGCTGTGCTGCACCCTCTAGAGGCAAGTCGCCAATTGGACTTGGAACTCCCGCCAGGCAACTGAAACCAACAGGGGTAAGCGAGGAATGCTTCGCATTAAAAATCCCACTCCCCGTTCAATAACAGCACTTGCTGTCCAGGGTAATAGTGAGCGGAGGCGGCCCCCTTATTACACTTCCCGAATGCCGGAGCGGGGGTTTGTGGCTCTGGGATTTGATAGACACTGCCATTGCTGGCACTGGGACCTCGGTGGCGCCGCTCTCGCGGACAATTTCGACATGAACAAATGCCAACTTCAGCAGGCTTCTTACCCGCTGCGGTATGTAGCCTCAGTGGCTGTTTAAAGATTCAATGGAAATCTTGTTTTACAAGCTGAGGCGCTGCGTTTGCCAGTATGAGGTCGCAGCTTTGATTCTCGGCGGCCACGGCGCCTGTTTTCCTCGTGGAGGTGATAAACAAAAGCGCCCATCTGTCGAGCTAGCAGTGTACGTCCAAGACATGTGTCTACATTTTACAAGATCCCCGCATTGAATATGCTAGTGTCGATTTCTATTGACACTAGCATCACGCGAAACCGGATCAAGCGAACCACGGGGATCTACTCCACACGACATAACTTTGCCATGCCGGCGCACTGAGTTCGCGTAGGCATACGCCCGTCCAGAGATATGCCCAGCGTCGTCACGAAAACTGACCTGTAACTGATGTGTCTGGAGCACATGGCGAAACATCTCCGTTTTCGACGCAAGTCAAGCTCCTGACCGTTTCATTGGCCAGTAGCACATTAAATGGGGAGATCGGGTTTGTATTTATGTGTATTTTTTCGGCGGGTTTCTTCCTTGTTTGGTTTGGGGCCGGTGTGATTGAACGAAGGAAGTCAAACTTTTGCACGAACGAATACAGTAGTAGGTCACAGGAATAAAACCCTGGAACCCAATAATGAGTAGCCGTTCATGATAAGCAGAGTCAGTGGCCTCGTCCACCCCACCTATGCAGAACCGCAAATTTCGCAGAATACCGCGACTTCCTCGGCCACGCCTTACGTGCGCCACTTTGGCATTCTGGAAGAAAGAATGCACCTTGTTGAACGCTGTCTGTATAAAAGGAAAGTAAAACATTACCAGCGTCGCGCACCTAAGCATCTGTCCGGCAGTTTGCAACGCAGGTGATGATGAACGAACATTCATTTAATTAAAAATAGCACAAGAACACGAAATAATAAATAATCCTGATAATAACAACGATTAAAATTCTTACAACACTCATCACAGTATGACGGCGCTCTTTATCCCGCGATTGAAGAATACAATGCAGTGCGAGGAAGTCGGCGTCACAGGCAACGTGTGCCTGAAGAAGACGGTGCCCGCTGCTCGTTCCATACGGCGTGTGTTATCTTCTGCTCCACGGCAAGCTCCAGCCACGTGCGCCCATTTACATCGCTCCGCTTTTCTCTTCCAACACGCGATTGGAGATGACGTGGCTCACAATACCTTGCGCTGTATACGAACCGCTTAGAGCGGCCGTGCCTTTACGTTTCGGCGTTGGACACGTAGGCTCAATGCCTCCTCGCAAAGCGCGTGCACCTTCCCAGGGACGTCAATTTCTTGAATGCCGGTGAGCCACGAGTCAAGGAAACCGGCAGCAATGCTGCCGGTATGCCCAAATACGAGAACAAGCGCGCCACTCCGTGCCAAGCATTCCGCCGGTGCACTTGCGCGCTGATGGTGGCATCGCGTCACGTTTCCGCGGCTCACAATGCGTTCAAGAAAATAAAATAAACTCGGGTAGGCACACTGGGGCATTCGCGCAACCTGCGCCAATCGGCTGCTGTTCGTGGGCAGTCTCGTCACGTCAGGGATATGCGCGTCGGGTCGAGTTTGCTGGGGACTAAGTCAGTGCGTCTGAACTGCGTGCGCGCAGTTGTGCACGAATAAATCATCCCACTGCGGTCTATACCAAGCAAGCGTGTTTCCCACTCTCGGTGTTGGTCGCATTCCTTGCGACAATGACGGACATGTGTCGCACGCTTTCGCCCACGTATAGTTATCCTCTTTTTAAAGCCATTCAAGAGGAGAAGGCACAATGCATCTAGGTTTTCAGTCTCCATCACAATTCATGTTTTTTTTTTTTGCAGGTGAATAAACTGGTTGCCTTATACCATCTACCACTAGCTTATAAACGGAAATACTCAATGGTTATGCGTGTACAGACCGCAACACGTTTGTCTAACACTCGAGCGGCGTGTCGCGGGCTGCACGGACGACGCCTGTCGGCGACACCCACGTGACGCCGGGTTCGAAATAGCGTGCATCTGCGCGTGCGCGGCCACCCTGACCTGATCAGCTTGTGTTTTTCGGCGTTTTTGGCCATAGAGTTTCTTACAATATACACTAGAAAGGAATCTGGCGCTAGCGTCTATGCGGCTCACGTCAAGGCCTTCTGTGTCGTCATGGACCGCCATTATACATCGCGCTCGCCTTAGTTTCATCATTGGCTTGGATTAGAACGTTTTAGTGACCGCAAATTTAAACAAAGGGCCACAAAAACGCGAAGAATAGTGTGCAATTATGGAAGTGGAAAATAAAAACAGGCTGTTTTAAAACTAAGAAAAAAGGAAGTAAAGCGTATTTTTGCCGGAACGGTTGTGCCTCCTATTCCGCAGGCCAAGGTTGTAGTTACGAACAAGGTTAATATTTGGGGGGGAAACTCATTAGAGACTCTGATTGATTGTTGGGTTTACCGCGCCGACGCAACGCAGGTGATGAGGCGCGCCGTAGTGAAGGGCTCCGGATTAATTTTGACCACCTGGGGATCTTGAACGTGCGCCGAAATCTCGCACACACCGCGTTTTTGCTTTTCGCCTCCATCAGAAAAGCGGCCGCCGCGGCTAGGAATCGAACCCGCGACCTCGTGCTCAGCAGCGCAAAGCCTTAGCCACTCAGCCACCGCGGCGGGTGCATTAGAGACTCTGATTTTATTAATTGTACCATTACTGCAAATATTAAGTTGCTTGAAGAGTTTGGAAAGCTTTTTGAGCGTGCCTATTAAAACGTTGCCTTCGTAGTGAACCGCTGCACCGACCGCCAGCTAGTTTAATAAGAAAAAAGAAAACGTGGCATTAAACATTCGTGGATGATGACGAGATAGGACGCATACAAACGCCCATATATGTCGTATCTTGTCTTCGTCGAAGTACGTTTTGTTTCTTTTTTTCGTCGGCTACAAATTTCGCTGCGGCATATTACCCGCTCAGTCATACGTCCTTCGACTGCGGCATGTGCAACGTACAGGTGCGATCCCGCACTGCCTGCTGTTTCACCGAACACAGCTACCACAGAGCAGGCAGGATTTCGGCTTCCTTGTAGCTCTTAAACATGTTAGTGCATAGTGAAGAAAGCAAATCCCGAAAACCGTTTAAGAATCCAATTGTCACGCCAAGCCCAAGCCAAAAAGGGGGTCTTCCTACGAACCCCACGACGACAAGGCTTACGAAGCGCAGTTTCCTCTCTAGTATACTTACTAAGAAACTCTATGTTTTTGGCCGCCGCTGTTACAGAGGATGCTTTGGCCGCCGGGGACGCTGTTAGCGGCAGCGCTCGCGAGGCGCACGCAGAACGGGCGCTGCTCGGCACGCACCGCTGCCGCGTCATCGTTTCTCTGCTGTGTCGTTGTTCGGGAAGAAACTCTGCCGTGCCATCGTTCCGTCAAACTGCGAAGCGTAATCGCGAGTGGCGGGCTGTGAGTTTATGCGCAGACGTTGGTAGTTGGCCGACGGCGGAGACAGTTGGATTTCGCAGAGCGGCTTTATCGTTAAGCGGGCCGTGCTTTGATGTCAGTGAGCACTCATAGAGCTTCGTAGTAAATAGACTAGAGGGGAAACTGCAACTGGGAATCCATGTCGTCGTTGGGGGTTATGGAAAGACCCAGGGCTGCTTCTGGCTTGGGCTTGGCATGACAAGTGGATTCTTAAATTAGTAAGCGGTTTTGGCGATTTACTCCCTTCCCTATGCATTAACACGTGTACAAGCTATTATTGTGGCAGCCGTGAGCCGTGGCAACTGCGTGCTCGGTGAAAGAGCAGGCAGTGCGTGATTTTATCTAACGTTGGTCACGCCGGAGTCGAAGTAACGTATGACAGTGCGGGTAATATGTCGCCGAGTTGTAGCTGACGAAAAAGAAAAAGAAACTAAACGTACAGCGCCTAAGACAAGGTACGACAGATATCGGCGCCTGTATCTGTCCTATACCTTCGTCCAGGATTGTCTAAAGCCACACTTTTTTCATCATGTATGAACCAACTCGCCGAGCAGCAAGTTTTGTTAAACTGTAGCTGACGGTCGGTGCGCCGGTTCACCACGAAGGCGACATTTTCATGGGCACGCTCAAAACATTCTCAAGCTCTTCAAACAACTTCATATTTGAAATAGTGGCAAAATTGTTAAAATAGGAGCCTCTAATGAGTGTCCCGCAAAATATTACCGTTATTCTAACTGGCAGCTTGGCCTGCAGAATAGTAGGCACGACCGTTCCGGCCAAAATACGCTTTACTTCCTTTTCCCGTATCTTTAAAACAGCCTGTTGTATTTTCCACGTTTATAATAACACACCATTTCCGTTTTTCGGCTAGGTGTTGAAATATACGGCCGTTGAAACGTTTAAATCCAAGCCAATGATGAAACTAAGGTGAGCGCATGGAATAAAGGGGGCCCATGACGACACAGACGGCCTTGATATCATAGAGTTTCTTACAGTATACACTAGAGAGGAATCTGGCGCTAGCGTCTATGCGGCTCACATCAAGGTCGTCTGTGTCGTCATGGACCGCCATTATACATCGCGCTCGCCTTAGTTTCATGATTGGCTTGGGTTGAAACGTTTTAGTGACCGCAAATTTAAACAAAGTGCCACAAAAACGCGAAGAATAGTGTTCAATTATGTAAGTGGAAAATAAAAACAGGTTGTTTTAAAACTAAGAAAAAAAGAAGTAAAGCGTATTTTTGCCGGAACGGTTGTGCCTGCTATTCCGCAGGCCAAGGTTGTAGTTTCGAACAATGTTATTATTTGGGGGTCACTCATTAGAGAATGTGATTTTATGAATTTTATCATTATTTCAAATAATAAGTTGTTTGAAGAGTTTGGAAAGTTTTTTGAGCGTGCCTATGAAAACATTGCCTTCGTGGTGAACCGGTGCACCGCTACCGCCAGCTAGTATAACAAGAGAAATGAAAAAGTGGTGTTACACAGTCGTGGACGATGACAAGATAGGACGCATACAAACGCCCGTATCTGCCGTATCTTGTCTTCGGCGAAGTACGTTTTGTTTCTTCTTTTCGTCGGCTACAAATTTCGCGTTGGCATATTACCCGCTCAGTCATACGTCCTTCGACTGCGGTATGAGCAACGTCAGGTGCGATCACGCATTGCCTGCTGTTTCACTGAACACGGCTACCACAGAAACGGGAGGATTTCGGCTTCCTTGTAGCTCGGAAACGCGTAAATGCATAGTGAAGAAAGCAAATCCCCAAAACCGCTTAAGAATCCAGTTGTCATGCCAAGCCCAAGCCAAAAAGGATGTTCTCCCATGAACCCCCACGACGACATGGCTTACGAGGCGCAGTTTCCTCTCTAGTATACTTACTAAGAAACTCTATGCTTGATATCAGCCGCTTAGACGCCAGCGCCAGATTCCTCTCTGGTGGGATTGATTGTGGGGTTTAACGCGCCGACGCAAGGCAGGCGATGAGGCGCGCCGTAGTGGAGGGCTCCGGATTAATTTTGACTACCTGGGGATCTCTAACGTGCGCCGAAATCTCGTACAACCAGGCGTTTTTGCTTTTCTCCTCCATCAGAAAAGCGGCCACCGCGGCCGGGAATGGAACCCGCGTCCTCATGCTCAGCAGCACAACGCCTTAGCCTCTGAACCACCATGGCGGGTTCCTCTCTAGTGTACCTAGCAAGAAACTCTATGAGCACCCTGAACGGAGAGTGAGCGCACGGTTGTGAGCGATGACGATGTGTGATTTCTCGCGTGCAGGGAAAAGAGCGGTGGGAGCGCAACACTGATACCACGATTTAACCGGCAATCAACACGCATCGTGTGAAAAAGCCCCTGCACTTCTCCAGGAAGGGGGGGTAGCGGTATTCGGCCTTATTGGGCTTGAGGGGCCGTGGCACTGCTAATTAGGGAGGATTACAAGGCGAAATAAAACTAATAAAAGTGAACTAAGAGGAATGAAAGTGAAACAACAGTTAAAGAACAATTATAATGAATAAAGTGGATGACTGGGGGAATTAGGTTGGCCCAAAGTGAATAAAAATGAAACCAAGTGAATTAAGAAGAAATGCAAAGCAAATAATAAGGAAGCGATGTGAACTGTGAGATAGAAAAGTAACTAAAGGTGAGTAAATGAGTGAATTAGACGAGATGAAAAGTGCTGACGCGAAGCAAACTTTATTCAGATGGACTGAAGTAAATTGACAAGACAAAGGAAATAAAGAGGAAGCAATGCGAATCAAGCGGAATCAGAGTCAAATAATTTGAATCAGGATGAATTAAAGCGGGTCACTGAAGTTAACGTATGTGAAATGAAATTAAGATGAATCCAAATGAATCAGCAGGAACCAAAAGGGAACTATGATGGATCCAAGCGAATACCCAAATGAATGAATGAATGAAAGAATTTTATATTGCAACTTATATACATTTATTGCTACACATATACCTAGGTAAGGCAGCGCCAATTATTGATTGAAATTTTTATTTATTTACAAATACTGTTGTCTCACAGTTCGAGAAATTGAAGGAGTGGGTCCATAACAGTGAATACACACTAAACTAACAGAACGCATAGTTTGGCAGTTTATTAAAAAAACTATCGGTAGGCAACTTCCGGAGAGAAACATCAAGGTTATACCATAATTAAACTGTGAAAGGCAAAAATGAGAACTTAAAGCAATTTAGAAATGGCATGAAGGGCGCGATGTTAATGGGGTTTGACCTACGAGTGTTTACACCGGAGTTAGCAAAGAAAATGGGCATGTCAATGGTGATTATCTTGTTGACTATTTTATGCAAAGTGCCGATACGCTCACAAGTACGTCTGAGTTCGAGTGATTTGAGTGATAGACGAATAGTGTGCGACGAAGGCGAAACATTCGGATCATAACGGTAATATTTG
Organism: Haemaphysalis longicornis; assembly: GCF_048455015.1. NCBI lineage: Eukaryota > Metazoa > Arthropoda > Arachnida > Ixodida > Ixodidae > Haemaphysalis > Haemaphysalis longicornis. The sequence continues at coordinate 483,414,967 of NW_027526203.1, forward strand.
AATCTTATTTCTTTTTGAACACCTTCCAGTTGTGCTATGTCGCATGCGCAATGAGGGGACCAGACCACGGAGGCGTATTCAAGTACAGGCCGTGTCAGAGATTTGTATGCTGTTAGTTTGCATTCACGAGTTGCATCGTTTAACGTTTGCTTGAAGAAGCCCAATTTTCGAAGCGCTTTCGAGCAGACTAGGTTTATATGTTTATGCCATTTTAGGTTCGGCGAGAACGTTACGCCAAGGTACTTGAATGCATTAACATGCTTCATGTTCTGACCATAGGAAAAACGTAGGGGTTCCTTCTTGTTAGTGAATGTCACGCTTACCGTTTTGTTAAGGGTAAGTGGCATTTGCCACGTTGAGCTCCAGGTACAGAAAGAAGAAAAAACATTATGGGTGATTAAGTGCACTAAGTTGCATCGAATTGAATTAACAGGAAGCAAAGTGAATCAAAAGCGTATCTGAGATAATAAGCAAGGAAGACACAGAAAATTAAGAGGAATCCATGTGATTTGGGAGGAATCAAAGTAACTTGAAGGAAAGGAATGAGGGAATTAAGGTAGAAAAAGTGAATTAACATGAACGCAAGTAAATAAAATGAAGCAAAGTCACTAATGACACAAAACAATAAATTAGGAAGAATGAATGCGAATTAATAGGAAGTTAATTAATTTCGTTGAATAAAACTGGATTGCACCGGGTTACTCAGTGTGTTGAGATATATAAAAGTGACTTAAGATGAATAAAATTCAATAAAAAATTGGCCGCGTATCTGCTCCTTTCGTTGCAAATGCCGCCAAAAGACGATAGTCTTTATCGGCTTTTGCGAAGTAAATGCCTCCCTTCGCTTTCCCGCTCACCTCTCATGTTGTTCCTCTTGCGTCGCGCTCCTCCCAAGGTAAAGACGCCAAAGGTTTGCTTAAATCATTTTAATTTTCCCGCGTTCCACTGCTCCAAACCGGGTGTCTCGATGCGAACGCTGCCGTACGGCGAAGACGCGCGTTATTCGAGGCGGCCTACTTCAAAGTTTATAGAACCGCGTTTCCCTACTCCACGTGCGTTGCAAGCAGAACGTGGAACCTATCTAGTGGAACCTTGCCGAACTGTTGCCGGTTGATTTCTTAAAATGGCGACAGAAGCTATAGTGGCGCGGGCGACAGCAGGCGACGGCGGAGTGAATTCTTTTTCTGCAGTAATGAAGTATTTAATTTCGCAAAAGTCAAGCATGTTTGATTTTTTTTGTAAAGGAACACTGCAAATATCACTTCTGTATTGATTTGTTGTCTCATATTTGCGTAATGTCTTGTTCTTCTTCAACAATTTTGACAAATATGAACATTACACCGGACATAGACGGGTAGATTTAGCTGTGACTATATAAGACTATTACGCAGGCATTGTTTTGCTTTGGCCGGGTGGCTGAATGAGTCACAGACAGACAGACGGACAGACAGACAGACAGACAGACATACAGACAGACCAAAATTTCTGGGTTTAAGTAACCCAAGAAAGACTATCGTCTTTAATAAGACAAAAAGCGAATTAAGATGAGCCAAGTAAATTATGACGGAGCGGCGGCGGCGGCGGCGGCGGAAGAAGACGAAGAAACACATTTATTTGTGAGTTGACGCCAACGTGTCTTACACACCATGAGGGCGACCTCATGAGAGGGGGAATACAGTGAGACCAAGAAAGAACAGAAATATAACAATACCGAAAAGAGGATAATGACAAATAAAACAAATTCCGCGCGTGACAACGCGATCAATGGAAATCGAAAGTTAAATTAGTTCAATGCCTAAAAAGTAGTTGCTAGTTCAGAGTCCAAGTAAAAGAGCTTAGGAGGCCCCGAATATGTAGATTTTTGGCCGCCATGATCTCGGTTGGCCTGCTGCCACTTAGCAAAGTGGCATACCGAGAGCGCATGTATCTTCTAGAGTTTTCTGCATTTTATTCTGCTATACATAGTGACTGACGCTCGCCGAACTATCGGGATGCTATCAGAAAGTGATCCGTGATTTCTATATTAGAACAGCGTTTTGCATAATTAGCCTCGAGAGCTGCCACCTTCCGCAGCCTTCTTGTAGGCAATTAATTCGGCATGCGTGAAAGACAATAAAAACGCCAAAAACGTGAATTGCGCCATGTGCGTTTAGGCCGCCAAATCAAAGTCAATTACATCTCACAGCTCGTTATGCCTGAACGCTAATTATGCCTTCCCTTCTCGTATCGAATACTGCTCCGTGCAACTTTGGGGCGTTACATCATTACATTAAATGGCTGTAAGAGGGCGCTTTCTGGTGTTCCATCCTTTATCACTTATTAGTTCGTAACTTTTTCATTTATTAATTATTCACTAGGAAATAAATCTGCTTGCTCGAGGCTGTTTAATAGAGGAAGTAAACAAATGAGAATCATTTCGAAAATAGGACTGAGATCTAGACAAGTATAATTACGTGTTCCCTCTACAAAAAAAAAAAAAAAACGGAACCCACATTGCTTCTTAAACACCCCACTTATTCGTTTTCAAATGCGCTTTCCCTCTTAATCTCTTATATTTTAAGTTTTGTTGCCTTATACCAAATAAAAAGTGTTGCCGAACAATATCATTTTATTACAACACGGTTAACTATGCGCATCACCCGCCTCTAAATCAAATCGGGCTAATTTCAGCCAGCTCCATTTCTACGCTGAAAAACTACGCTACGCCCCGCTGCACTTCCAGCCGTACAGGCGTTTTTTGAGAGTATGTGCTCTCTACAACGCAGCCTAAGAAGCACTTACCCTGTCACTAGCAGAGTTCTTCGATGTAGGCGGTCGCGAAACTCCGCCTTACAGCACCTAGACGCTCCCCTCCCAACTTTGCATCGTGCCTATGGCGACGCCACCGTAGCCACGTACCACACGCACTATCCAAAAGAACACACTAAATATTCAAACTGACAATTTAAAGCTGAACATTATTTTAAAGGTGATTGATTCATAAGTTATTCCTTGCTTTTCTAACTGCAGGTTTTATGTTGCGATTATTTCTGCGTCTACGCAACTGCCTCGACCAATTGACGCTTGTGCGGGCACAACATAGGTCCGACCTGAAGTACGAAATGAGCAGATGTCACTCGGCCTACATCACAATGTATGCCAAAACTAATCCAGTAGCTGATCAGGTGGCTCTAAATAATCCTTTCAAGCTTGCGTAAAGCCGCAGAAGGGAATTTTTAACTCTTGTTTAACTTATTGGCGCAGCGGCGGACTATGCGCTAGCGACGACACATCTCGCTGACCACACTGTCGCATTTTTTAGTACTCTTGCTTCGAATGCATATAAAACGCTTGCATGGTTGAACACACTGCGCTCCTTCGGCGCAACAAATTTACGTAAACACCCAAATATCATTTTTCGCCTAGGTCGTCCAGTGGCGAAGCACGTTCTATAGCGTATTTTGTAACCAACAGATGGCAGAAAATCCAAAACAGTGGACCAATCGTAGGGCCACTTGTGATGATGCATGGGGCCTATGGGGAGTTTCTAACTCCTATATCAAGTAACTCTGGTCACTAGTGGCCTTGTGGCCTTGTGTCTGAGAGCACTGCCTATCTCAGACCCTCACGACTAGCTTTCTCTGCTGAAGAAAGTCCAAGGCGGACGGTCTGAAGAGGTCCAGAATAAGGATTCTTCCCTAAGGCTAATTCCTTCAAAAGTCGTTTATTATTCCTCCTCCTCTTCATCAAGGTCGACGAGTAAACAGCCGCTTCTCTAGCCGTCACTTCTCGCACTGAAGCAGTGACTATTCTCACGGATCTGCAGTCAGCATGCCGAGACTACCAGACTGGCCGCATATGTGCATCAGCCGGACGCATGCTCAATCCGTGCTCAATCCCTTTTGGATGCCTCCCCCTCCCCCCCGACATCTGCATCGTATGGACACCTTGGCGCGTCGCCATACCACCAGGCCGGCAACGAAACGGCCGACACCACAGCTCGGGACATGGCCTTCCCGCTGATGGCCGATCTCCGCCACCCCTGGAGCTTCTTCGCGCCCACTACGCGGCAACGCAGATGTACTAACCACTACTGACAAATTCCCCGCAGCCTCCCACCACCACTCCGGCGCCTCTCCAGAGTGAGAGCTGCACCTTGGCCTCGATTCCAGACAAACACCCGTATACCTCCATATCACATGCCTCCTCCCTAACTTTCCCACCTAAGACCTGTCGCTCAGTACAGCCTGACTCGCTGTAACATAAAGCATGGGCATGCCAGCACATCCCACATTTGCCTCCCCCCTCCCGACACCTCCTTCGAGCAGTGGAGGGCTTCCCTGGACAGCCCCGACCGGGATACCCTGCTCAACCTGGTGAACCGAGCGAGAACAGCCCGTAGAACCCGAGGCATACCTAACCAGCTATGTCTTCCACGGACCGAGACCCATAACACCAGGCTGTTCGTTCTGTTAATAAATATTAAAGCGAAGCTATAGCGTTCCCACTGATGGCGTCTGTAATGCGAATACGCCCTGCAGGAAAGCCAACTTTCTCTGGCGATGATGATGATTGTGCGTGAAGTGTAGCAAAATTAAAACACTCCCCTGCGAAGCTTGGCAGCAGCTCCGTTGCGCCCCCTCCGCTAAAGGTTGATGTGCAGCAGAGGGAGGAAGTGACGCAGGCGTGCGACAGCGCGACGTAAACAGGTCTAACGTCATGTTGTGAGGGGAACATCGACAGCCGCTACCCACAGGCTCGCGCAGGATGAGAACGGCGCTGCTCAGTGTGCCGTAACGCTGTTAGCCACACGACAGTAGGCCCAACTTCCCATTTTAAGGTTTAGGACGCCGAACATCCCGTCTTGGGGTCTACCACCTCAAACCATCTCCCAATAAAAAAAATGATTAACGAACGTCAAGCAGCAGTTACCGATTAGCGCCGTACACCCTAAACTCAAACGTTAAGCCTACGGTGTGCAAACCCGAGAGTTGCTGTGGGTATTCAAGGAAAGTGGTGCGTACCTCCAGAGTAGCAAATACTCGCAGCATGAGATTGGTTAACCAAAGAACCCATAACCATCGTCATCTTTAGACGAAAGGGTACATGATTTTTTTTCCCTCTCTTTCTCGCTTTCTTTGACTCGTCTATGCCTACATTTTTTACTGGCGTTAAGGTCAAACCCCGAAAATATGTGTTTCACAAAAACCATTGCGAAACTCATGTTGTCGTGGGGCAAGTAAAGAGAACGAATTGAGGTGGCTTAGAATGTTTTAAAAGAATATACCCAGGAACAGCAGAAAGTACGGCCGTTACCCACGCTGGCTGATAATTACAAGTGACACCTCGGGACCCGTATTTCTGCACAGACACTTCGTTTGCGGGCCTCCCATGCTCCGACATACCGCTTCCCTCCAACGAGCGTAAAGTTTCGGGACCCGTATTTCTGCACAGACACTTCGTTTGCGGGCCTCCCATGCTCCGATATACCGCTTCCCTCCAACGAGCGTAAAGTTTCATACAATGCTTGCTCGCACGAAGAAAAATGCACCGCTGGGACGTGATCAGCCCCAGAGGCACTGAGTGAATCCAAACGTTCCAGCAGTCACTCCCTCCCTCCTTGATAGATTATAACGGGGCCATACGGCTGCCGCCAAGAAACCTGAGGCCAAGATTACCACCGGCACGTGGTGTGCATACAAAGAACACGGAACTAAGAAGATAAATAAACCATTCCGCTTTCTCGAGATTATCAGAAATGACAACGCCGTCTTGTTCGAGCGGCCGGATTCAGGTGTCATTTTTTTTATTCCGAAATTCTCTTGGTCGGCTCTTGCTACTGGAAGGAAATGTGTCAAGGAAATAATCTTTCCCTTCTTTAATGAGCCCCGTCATGTCATCTGTCATGGGTTTGCTTTTTCGTGTCTTTCCAAAATTGGAGGTATTGGATTCCCATTCTTGAAAGTTTCAAGACACTATGGGACATTTCTCATCAAAGGAATCAGCATATAGGCTGACCCTTATAACGAAGCTCTCTCAATTAGAGGACTGATGGATTGTAATCCTTATGCTCTACCACAAATGCTATTCGCCGGTTTATAGTACGTTGTTTTGCTCTAGAGAAAGCTGCTGTCACCTAATTTGGCTATCCACCCTTAAATACAATGTAAGAAATAAGTACGTACTGCAAAATAAACTTTCAAAAGCTGCGAATAATGTTCCCGCCTATTTCCATTGGAAGGAATACCTTTTAAAGTGTTTTGTTTCGCCTTGAACGCATGAATGATTATAGGCGACTGCTCTTCGCGAGTTGGTACGTGTCACAGCTGCCGCAGAAGAAGACACTTCAGAGTCCATCACAGCGCAGACAACGCCAACGGCAGAAACGTGTCCAGTGGTGCCATTGTGTTCTCCTCTCATTGTCATCATCGTGATACTTTTTCCATGGCCTCGTTTTCACCTTCCCTTGGTTAGTGTGTCTGGGAGGAATGGCCTATTGTCATTGTTAGCCCTACTACATATGCACTATCAAACTAGACGTGCTTGTCTTGTTTCGAATTTAGCATGCACAAATTGCTTCTGTAAGGCTGAGCACATGTCTTTAACACACGTTTCTCAGTTCAAGGCCACAACGCATTCACAAGACCCAGCATTAGTTAGACCCCAGGATCGGCCGTTCAGTAGGGGATGCGCTTTGGAAGCGGAATTTATAGGCCCCGGGTTCAAGACCCGGACCAAAATCCACCTATTTTTTATTTACTTTTATTCTCTTTAAGTTGTCGGCCATTTCTGGAAGCGCCGCTCGCATTATCGTGGAATGGAGCCTTCAATGCTCTAGCGCAAGAACTTCAGCCGGAAAGAGCGGGTGAGCGCTCACTTGGTTGCGAGCCGCCAGCCCGGGTAGTTCGTTCACACGCGGCCTATGTCACGGTAAACAGCTCGTGCAGCCAGTGAGCCTTTTCCGTGCACTCGATGTACCGCGCAAGCGACGCCTTTGCACCACCTGCTATCCATTGACATCAACGCTTGTCGCTAAGTAATATTAACCACTTCTACTTCCGCAGTGCCGCGTTCATTTATGTGTACAGTTAAGCCTGGATGTAACGAACCTCTCTGTAACGAATTCCCGGATTTAACGACGTTTTTCAATTCCCCGTTTCTTCCTTCATTGAAGCCCATGCGTTTGCGACCTCTATGTAACGAAGGAGTAGCGACGGTTTACCTGGATGTAACGAATTCGCTACTCGGATGAGTCAAGGTTTCTTGCCCTTTTCTGAAAAAGCGGCGGGCGAAATTCACTAATGTAGCGAATTTCGCCCGCACCGCAATCTCTCGTGCGTTTCCACGTGTGAGTGCGGTGTCGATTAGGTGCTAGGGCTGCCTGTCGGCGTGTAGTCGCGTGTGTCCCGGCTATCTGTGGCATGGGTTCGTGGATGACTTCTGATGCCTGAGTACGAAAAGATTTGTCTTTTCAAGACAAGCTCGCAATTTTAAATGCCGTCTCCGCCGGAGAGAAAGAAGAACGTCACCGCCCGGTGCAGTGTCCCAGGTAGCATCCCTCCAACAATTTTGACTGCAGAAAGGAGCATGAAGCTCGCGAAAAGGCATCCTTTCAGCATAAGTTTGGTTCTTGAAACGCTTTAAGGCACCAAAAAGTATCCAAAAGCAAAAGTGATACTCAATTACCTTTTGTGATGTCGGGGGCCGTATAGTAGCAGCAAGCGCAAATCACGCAGTTTTTCAGTGTGAAATATACATCCTTGAACAAGGGTGAGTTCAGCGTCACTGATGCCTAGCATATTGGTTTCATTTCTGCTTCATTCCCGCGAGCTTTAACTCGAAACCTGCATGTAACGAAAACCTAGCTGTAACAAAAAAAAATGCGAATTTTTTGTCAACTTTGTTATATCCAGGTTTAACTGTATCCTCTTAAGGGCATTTATATCTGTGCACGGTCTAGGCGGAGGGTGAGCCATTCCTTCAAGGATAACAGCAGCGGGAGGAGTTTGAGCATGAAAGCGTTATGTGAAATTGGTATCACTCCGCCTCGTAATTGTGGGAGTCCAAAATGACTAATTTACACGTACAGATTTACAGAAAAAAATTACATGAACTGCTTTGCCACAAGGGCATATTCATTTACAGGAGCCATCTGATTCGTTAAAGGAGTACTGATACGCAATTTCAAAGTTGAAATAACTATGTAAAAGACTTCCTTTGTGTATGGAAATATCTCCCAGCAAGTTTCAACAGTAACCGTTCAGTATAACATATTCTAATCCATTTTAATCTTCAGGCGCACGAGAAAGCTCAGAACGGATACCCTTTTAGCATCGGCATCAGCGCGACCCCTTATGCTCCTGGCCGCAAACTACTGATGTTGGCCCCCGTGACGTGGCCAACGCGCTGGCTGGGGTTGGGCCCCCAGCGGTGGCTCAGTGGCTAAGGTGTTGTGCCCAAGAACCCGCGTCACGCGGGTTCGATTCCAGGGTGCGGCGGCTGCTTTTCTGATGGAGGCGAAAAGCGAAAACGCCCGTGTGTTCGAGATTTCAGCGCACGCTAAAGATCCCCAGGTTGATGAAATTAATCCGGAGCCATCCACTACCACCACCTAATCACCTATGTAGCGTCGGCGCGTTAAACGTCATAATCCTTTAATCAAATCAATGGCTGTGGCTGGCGCCAGATGCTCTATGGTGTGTAGCCCTTCACGGTTTTAGGACTGACGTCACGCTGTCCGGGCGCGTGGAGATGGTGGAGACCACGGTCGATCAGGGCGTGCGCGCGTCCATACCGGCATTGATGCAACAAGAACAGTGACGTCACGAGCGGCCACCTCGGCGTTCGTTTTGTCGAAACCGAAACTGACACGAATGAACGCGTCAATAAGCAATTCTTTACGCTGCGACTGACCATCTAATGTGCAACTCTTTGATTAGTGGGCCGGTAGGCCCCCATCGCAGAGAAAAAAGCGTAACACGAAAGTCTCGTGTCGCTACTCCTTTAAGAAGGCTCTATGCCGGTGCGGCGTCCGGTGCGGCGTCCGGTGCGAAGCACACAGCAAGCTGATTTCCAACATGCAGCCGCAACGTGCACTCCCTTGTATGAGGAAAGTTTCCCCACTACCTCTTATTAAACCTGAACCGCGCTTTTACCACATCTTTTTCGGAGGCGGAACATTATTTCGCGGTATTCTGTTCGGACACCAGGTTCTGTTACCTTCTTGCACTCAGTGTAGCCCGAGTGTAGGTGATCATAAAGGGTCCATGAAGACATCAAAAAGGCCGCTTTGTCCCTATAACAATGCTTCCAATTTTATAGCAAACTTGAAACAATGGCTTAGATGTTCAAGAGGACCGATGATGCCTTCCCCTTTCTGGCCGGATGTTCAGATGTTCAGGGCGTCACCCTGTCTCGTTTGTGCGACGGGCGGTCGCCGACCGAAGCCGCCGCCAAGAAACATGACTTCGCAATCACAGTGGCGCCTCTAGTTTTGTTCTATCGTATAGCTTGAGCAGAAACCTGCAGTCAACTCTGGCAAGAATGTTTTCAATTTTCCTCTGTTTGCGTCACTGCTAGCGTCGCGGGGCGAAAACTTCAACGTTCTGGCCCATTTCTCTCATTTTTGTTTTGAGTTAAAAAAAGTATTTTCAGGGCTGGAATGGCGCTGGGCGATTTACCAGAGACTAGTTATTTCAAATAAAACTAGGTTGAATGTAAAGTCTGGATCCTTGTTTGACTACAAACACAGTCGTATGGTTGTGTTTGAGGTCTAGTATACAAGATCTACACAGAAAAATCAGCAGGGCGCGCCACAAGCTAGCAGCGTACCCAGCAGGAGCTTTCGGTGGCGGACAGGACCGGGACTGGAGAGACGTGGGCCAGGGTCGAAGTCGCACATTGGTGAGGGCACGGTACCGAGGAATACTGTAGCATGGGCAGTCCCACACTAGAAGTTGTAGGTCCTCCCTGGTATGGCAAGTGCTGCAGGAGCTCGGGATACTGGGAGCGGCCCCACGGCGATGAAAATGGTGGAGCAAAAACGGTGTGAGCAGTGTTCCCGTCTGAATCCATCGGATGATGACGGTTTCCCGCCGTGAGAACTCACGGGAAGGAACTAGTTACACTCTCGACGATCTGCAAAAAGACTTCCGCAATGCTGTTCATTCTGCATGGTCTCAATGGCAGGCGTGCTTCGCTCCGTACGTATCTAATCACATTGGCGGGTAATGGATTCCAAGTTCACTCTCATTTGACCAAATAGGCCGTGCGCTAGTTTGTGTCAGCTTTCTTCCGTACCGCGTGCTTCGCAGAACAGAGTGTTTGACTCTGCGCTCGCCAATGCGATTTTAGAGGGGTTTTCGAGTAGAAGCAGCAGGTGCCGCTCTTGGATGGTGGCATGTTTCCCTGGATTCGCACTATTTAGGCGGGTCAACTTACACGAAGCACGCTGCTGCGCATCTGGCGGTCTGCAGCCGTGAGTGTGCGCTTCCGTTGTCCACCGTCTGCTCGGTAGACAGTTTCCCACGAACAGCTTGCAATAACTGGTACAATAAATGAGCTGCTGTTCTATTTTACAAAGAACGACACGTGCATCCCTGATATAAATTCCTTGCTTTGGAAGGAGTCTGAACCGTCCGTACAGGTTTCTCTTAACAGGTGTCACGAAACGCGCGTTGTATTTTCAGCAAATAACTCTTTCCTTTTGACGTTACCGTTGCATGTTGGTGACCCCAAATTGCACCTATTTTCAGTAAAAAAAAAAAAAAAAGAAAAACGTCCCAGGACACGTAAGCCCTTCTTATGAGCTGTAATTGTGAGAGCCTTAATCTCCCGCTAAACACTGCAGAGTGCTCCTTTGAGGGAGTATGCTGACATCGCAATAAAACGGGAATTCGTGAGCCGGCCCTGACCCTTTGACAGCAGTTATAGTCGTCGCTGACTACTCCCACCGGCCGGGTATGTGAAAATTTTGATTGACGTCCCAAGCGAGTGGGAACAGTACATTTAGGAATAGGAGCTATTGCTACGTCCGACTCCTTTCAGCGAGAATCACGGGTGGGTGTGTTGACGCCACAAGGTAACGGCAATAGGTGCCGTGACCTCTTGGCGACAGCTGTCATCGTCACTGGCCAATCCACCCTGTAGTTGACACGTTATGACACCTATATTCAGCGGTCAAAGGGCCCTCAAGAGCGTTTTCAGCCCACTAAATGAACTGGCACGTGCGAGAGTTAAGCCAGGTGGTGCACGCCATCTGCGCCAAGCATAACTTTTCTGCGTACTGCAGAAAGTACACACTCTTGTTGCAAAGTTTGCAACCCCATGGTCTCCCATTTCCTGCGCTTTTTCTGGCCCCGCCGTTTTGAGCAACGCATGTACACCCTTTGTCAAAATTTTGTGGGCCAATCCTAAGCCTTCTCGACTTCAAAGAATTCAAATAATCGTTTTTAAGTTTAAATGTGACAGAATATTTTAAGGCAGTAAGAAAGAAAGGTGTTTTCTCTAAATTTCCTCCATAAAAAGTTTCAGCCTCGCTCGTGTCGTAAGCTTTACAGGGAATTTTCGCAGCCTGCGCGTTTCTGGCTTGGCCCACAAAATTTTGACAAAGACTGTACATCATCGAAGCTCCCACGTACGTCACGAAGCCCAAATTCTGCTATTGGTCACCTTTTTGATACACTTGCGGCGAGGAGAAATGTCGTCTGCCCACTGTTGGGAATCTCCGGTGAGGCCAGAACCTTTCTCCCTGCAGCAATCCCACGCACAGTCGTGTATGTTTAACTGTGAAAGAGTTGGAAGTTGGACGAGTTTGAATTGCCTAGAGATTGAGTGCTCCAGTTTTTGGATTAAAGACTGATTTTCAGAGAAGGGACGTGTGCTACAAGGACTGTTCGAGGTCTGTCAAAGCACTATTAAACTTTGAGTCGGCACACTCAAACGTGGTGAAGCAGGGCATTGCACTTTCCTGTCTGAAGTCGGCCATATCAAAGTCCTGCGACCATTAAATGGTCACCAGCGTCTTAAAGCAGGTGGAGAAGCTAAGAAAATCTGTATACCTTGATAATATGATTTCTAGGGCCAGTGAAAAGCTAGTAAAGTGTGGAAAGTGGGACAAGCAGGCTGAAATACCAAAATAGGAGCCCAAAAACATCGCCGTGAGGCCCTATGTTCACAAGATGTCTCACTGAATAAAACCAGTGGCAGGACGGTATGACGTGAGCGCAGTGTCATCGGCTTCTAATAATTTAGGTAAGATCTGTCCAAGAGTGAACAAAAACGCAAAACACTGTTAGGGACATCCGGTGTTATTCCCAAAAAGAAGTTCGTACCGTGCCACATTGGCCAAACGGGACGTTGTTTAAACATAAGGCTAATGGATAAGGCTAACTATTCGAAAAAAGACGGGACCTGAGTCAATTGTCTTCTTCCCTTGACGCGCATGCATTCCTATTTGTGACTCTGTGTTTGAGCGCACAGCCATTTTATTTCGACATAAGAACCAGCAAACACGAGAAATTGTAGAAGCCAGGTACATTTTAAAAGCTGGTTCGGATTGCATCAGTCATCCGTATATCGCGTTGCATAGTCGGGAAGTCGCATACTTAGATGCGCGGTAAGCGCGATTTCGGTGCCTCTTGAAAGAGTGCGTGTGTAGAAGGGGGGGGGGGGGGCTGCTTGTTGTGTAACGTGCCTGTGACAGGCATTGCCACTTCACAGCGGTGGGCTGAAGGCTACGTGTGGACTCAGAATGCCATCTCCAGAGACGCCACGAGACAGCAAGGCAGGGCTAGCCTCGGCTGGGCGACAATCCAGCTGACCATGTGCTCATCGCAGGGCCACTTTTCTCGAGTTGTCAAGTAACGGCCTCTCTGTGAACTATCCCATCCTTCAAAATGCAGACAATCACAGAGAGGATGTACTGCATCTACCAGGGAACCTTTTTTACGGCTCCCTGCAATAAAATGATAAAAACCTACTGCATGCTCAGGCAGGACTAAATTAGCGTCAATTTTACACCTTGCGCAAAAACACGTTTGCTGTCAGCGGTCGGTCACGTCTGAGCTGTCGGCATGTTCAGGCCCGCCAACTGAAAACTTTCAGAAGAAGGCTAAGTACAAATGTCTGTGTCTAAAACACAGGTACAGATTTAAATATTCCCCTATCATATGCTTAAATAAGAATTTGAGAACATTGCATCCATATTTCTTTTAAACAAAACTGCATTTAACAAGGTTAGCAACAAGTAATGGAAACCTACTGCACCTCCAGTTATTTTCAATGTTTTTTGTTGACCCACATTATTCAAATTTAGGCCATTACGTTCACAGCAGTTGAGGCAGACTACCATGTTGCAAGAAATACCACTTGCGAAAACAGGGAAAGTTAGAAGAAATACAAAATTGGTTTCGGTTTGGCATCCCGCCTATTTCCTCGCGTTGCAAAAAGAACTCGCTTTTTCTTTTTCCCTCGTGTATGCTGTGAAAAAGGGAAAAGAAAGAAGCTGAGAATTTATTCACATTGTGCGGCTCAAATTTAAGAGGGAATGAAAATTGATTTTAAATATAAAGAAACATTTTAGCTTAAGAAGGACCCTTTAAATGTTGGTATAAAGCTGTGATATGCTAGAGGCTGCTTAATTGTACTGCGAATACATTTCCTATGGTGGCGAAAACTGGACACAATTTCATCCGTAGAGCAAGTCGTAATATGCCATGCGTTCACGTGTATTTTTTTATTCATCTGTGACCGTATAGGCCATTGTTTAAGGCTACCGCATTAAAATTAATTTCTGCATGACTATTCTGATGGGTGAGGTAGCTTGCCTGTAGATCTTTTCAACATATTCTTGGGGCTTTCCCTTTGGATTGTAGCTAAAAATTTTACTTTGCTGAATGTCGTGCACCTTTTGATAGCTTCTACACATTAGACACTCTTCTCAGTTACCTCTTTTCTCAACAGTATTGTATAGGGACGAGGGCAGGTACTCAATCATGCTTTAAAATAACCTGCTGGCGTCTTTGGGTGCAATACTAAATTGTTCTGGCAATGTTTTATGCGACAACATTCCCTCCCCTTTATATTCACCCATTTATTTTGTTACCACGGAAGGGGACCCGTCCTATTCATGCATTGGGACAAGTTCAGATCACACGTAGAATGGACCTGTTGCAAGTTGTTGTATTTGGTTACTTTAGCATTCAACCTGTTTGAATTTTCCTTCAACTCTCGAGATCTGGTGCCTCGCAGTAATTCTGACAACTTGCTACCCCAACATCAGATTCTCAGAGAAATGTGGTCCCTATTGATTCATTTTATTCCCCTCTTTTGAGTTGTGTGCGTGCCTGCAAACAAGCCCAAGTAGGGGTTCGAAAACATGGCATAAAATGGGTGCGGGTTTGTTTTTGAATGCTAGGTATCAAAAACCAGCAAAAATGTAAGCCCAACATGATAATATGAACTCTCCTAAAAGACGTGAAAGACGAACATTTTGACTTGGATGAACGCGGTTCAATGAAATGTGTCATGCAAAAGCTTGGTTTTCCCACCGACAGCCCGCGGTAACACGTACGCAACGGCAGCTCGAGGCAAAACACAAACACTGCTCAGCTCAGTCAGCGCTGTAGGCTTTAACGCGCAGTGAACTTCGATTCGGCCAGTGCCTCCTTGTGTCATTTTGTCAAGGAACGGACCCTTACTCTTTCCTTCTACCCTCCTCCGGAACTAACGAACAGTGGCAGGTTTCCACAGAGCAACCGCGCGAGGTAATAACTTGGCATTTGCTGACATTGTAGGTCAGACTGACGCTACCAGTAGCGAGCAATTTCCTGGGTTTGTATGTGGAGTAATAGAGCTCTCATTCGGATGATCTCAAAAAAATTTGAACAGCTAATTTTAAGGACAGTTAATGAGTCATGTCCTAGCAAGGCTACATCTTTTAAAAAATGAATGATGTTACTAAAATAGTGCTACTGAATTAGGAGGCAAAGCAAAAAAGGGCATAACAAAAAGAGAGAGAAAGAACATTAGCAAGCACATTGACATACTAGCTCTTGTAGTAATACCGAATCGATGGCTTATTACTAGAAATGATTGAGAAATGAACTGACAATTAGCGGCCCGCTAGTAGAGATTTGAGTTACATTTTATGGGTTTCCTACCCTGACATGTCATTATGTTTGTGTTGCACTTCATGAACATTGTACGTTAATGACATTGTGTAAAATGTTGCTGTTGCAATACTGCGACCGTTTAACTCTTGGTGTGCGTACATTGGGTAGGGTTTCGGTTCTGTGAGGTGAATAAGTGTACTTGGCCTGACCAGTTTTGTTAGTGTGGATTCTGGAAACAGGAAAAGCACAAATAAATGAATAAAAATTGGGCCCATCTCCCCGCGAGGGGGACTCGAGTAAATGCGTCGCATAGGGGGTGGGTGTATTGCGTTAACGTTTAGTGTTTGGGGAGTTGGTGGTAGTGAATGCGTTGTATCAGCAGCTTCTTGACGTAGTTTGAATGAGTCAAGGATATAAGGCGCGTTCGTAGCCTCCCATTTTGTGCCGGCTTTGTGGCGCAGTTAGTAGAGCACCATGTACATTGCGTTCCGCCCGCAGGGTCGAGGGATCGAAACCAGGTGCCGGATAGTATTTTTTTTTATATAGTGTAGGGGGAGGGGTGCGGACTACGACTACGGACGTCAACGCGGGTGACATCGTGAGTTACTGAAATGCTCTGCATTAAAAAAAACACTTGTTGAATGCCATCATGAATCACTTGGACCTGCACTTTTGCCAGCTGTCTTACTTCCATGACTCTCATGGCATGGGAATGCCACGAGACTAGAGCTACCAGTCGATTGCCTTGAGAATGCTGAGTTAATTTAAGATATTGGTTGGGAAAATATGCCTGTCGAGCCAAGCAGTCGCCGTTGCCTTTGGCAACCCTTTCATGACCTCCCAGAAGCACAGATTTTCCAACTCCTTAGAATTTAGTACGCATAGCCCACATCAGCACCCGCATATGCACGCAACTGTGCACATGCGACGTGAGCATGGTAAGGTGCGATTAAGATAAAATACCTGTTTTCATGAAAAGACTGCCTCGTCTCAATAACAACGATAATGCAACCAATTCAATAGCTACCAATGATAATACAACCCAACCAATTTTAATGCAAGCTTCAAACAAATGATTTAGGTATTAAGTACAACGGATGAAGCAGCGGCCCCTTTATAGTAACTTTCTGAACGGATCCCATTATGTATTCACGGGATCTTGTTTTTGCTATTGGCAGCTGCTGATCAGAGCCACTGCCAGGAAACATGACTGTGTGGTTGTGGGGATGCCGCTGGTTTGGTTTGATTATATAATTTTAATTTGATTGTAACTTGGTTTCCGGTCTATTTTGTGTAATCGCAAACTTGTCATTAATCCAATCCAATTTCGTGCATCCTAATGACGACACCTACAAGACTACACATGCCAAACGCACTAACTCCATATTTTGAAGGAACAGGCGCATTCAAACTTTTGTTTGGTTCCGCGTGCTATAGCAGACTGGAACCAATTAACCAAATCCCGTCCGTCCGACAATAAGTAACTGTTTAAATAAATAAATAAATAAATAAATAGATAGATAGATAGATAGATAGATAGATAGATAGATAGATAGATAGATAGATAGATAGATAGATAGATAGATAGATAGACAGATAGATAGATAGATAGATAGATAGATAGATAGATAGAAAGATAGATAGATAGATAGATAGATAGATAGATAGATAGATAGATAGATAGATAGATAGATAGATAGATAGATAGATAGATAGATAGATAGATAGATAGATAGATAGATAGATAGATAGATAGATAAATAAATAAATAAATAAATAAATAAATAAAGTTCCGCGGTGGGGCGCTACCAGAAAACTCGGCCCAGCCGAGTGCAAGTGACCGAGCGCCTCGTGAGGACGGCGTCGTCCAGGCCTGCCCGTGGGCTTGCGGCATGTGTTGCCCTCGAAAAATACCACACGTGAGCATGCGCCGCGTGAGGAGCGCCCGGCGTCGGCCAGCTCGACCTTCGAGAACACTCTGGCCAGCGTTCGTGGCGTGATCCCTGGCGTGCTGTTCTCCCCGTCAGTTCATGTGCGTTCGCGCCTGCAGTGGGGAGCAAAGACGCCGACTTCGCGAAGCCGCTTGCCGTGGTTTCTAGCGCGTGCTAACGTGGTATACTTTAGGAGGGATGTGAAAACCTGCGGACAAAACGATGCGGGCCTGCCAGTAATGGAGAGTTCAGAAATCTATGTGAGGTGCAACAGCCGGGGGTCTCCGACGAAGGAAGGGGAGGGGCCCTGCTGTCTCTCCAGCCTTGCATCATTCCCCCTTTAAAATCGTTTCCGTGGCTGGAACGGAGCCGAGTAGGTTAGCAAGGGCCAGATATTTCAAAATAATGTTGTATTCTGTATTCACGGCCTATTTAAACAAGACTCACACGCACAGTTTTCGAAAGGCACAGGTTAAGTTTGAGAAAAGGCGGCAAGTAAGCCACACCGGTGCACCGTGGAAGGCAGAGGACCACATTACAATTTAGGCTGCCTGTACAGCGACCATATTTCTCAATACGGGAAATAGGGCATTTTACGCCAAGAAAATGAGGGGGAGATAAAGATCAAAACAAACCTTTTTTATTGAACTGGAAAATTACCATTTCAAATGTCAATACATCCTTTAAGTCACTGGCACGATTTCCTCAGTTTCTAACTGGTACTTTGTTTTACAGAATACAGGAATACCTCGTTAACTCGAAGTCGTAAAAAACCAGGGAAAATTTCGAGATAAACGGATTTTCGAGATAAGCAAAGTTGCGCTAATCGCCGGGAAAAATGAGCGCTCTTCAGAAAAATCACTACTACTTACCGGCTCTTCAGCGGCAGTTTCTAATCTTTCTTCTCGTGCAGGTTTAAAAGAGAAAAAAATTCCCCCGCATTTCCCCGAGGGGGAGAATGTGAAAGTGCGAATGCACGGTTGTCGGCCCGCTTGCGGCGCTTGCGCTCGGCCCCCGCAGCCCACCGCCTCGCCGCCTTCTCTTCCATCTCTTCCATCGGGTTTGTAGTATCACGTGTACACCACGCAGTTATCAAGCCGCTATAACGCCGCTGAGTCGCCAACGCACGCCGCTGACGACGTAGTTTGAATGCGTTAAAGATATAAGGCGCGTCACTAACACTGATATCAGCGTGGCGTCCGTGGCTTAGTCGGTAGCGCTTCCCGCTGCGGCCGCAAAGTCCTCGGATCGAAACCTGGCGCCGGATGCTGTTTCTTTTTTAAATATAGAGGAGCACTGCGGACGCCGCCGGCGGTGGATGGTTTGGGGTCGCTTATAAAGTGCATTCGCACTTAAAAATTATATACAAGAGACTTTAACCGGCTGGGTTTTGCCACACTGCCATTTTATTTAGCAGAGAAAAACTGCCTAATGGTCGTGTGCTTTGCGGTCGTACTCGGGCCCAGGAAGGCGTCGTCCAGCTGCTTGACGCATCGCATCAGTCGATCTTCCCCGCCGCTGCACTCGACCTTATTTCGAAGCAAGCGCAGCAAATTTCTCGTCTCAGAAGATGTCGGCACCTCTCGAGGTGGTTCGTCATCGCCGTCGTCACCGCCATCCCCTACGTTAGTGGCCGTTTGAACGATTTCGGCGTCCGTCATTTCTCCGGTCACCGCCACATCCTGCTCACACAGCGCGCACTCCAGAAAAGTCACGTCATTTTTGGCGGCACCGTTACCTGTAAGCTTGATGACCTCTTGACAAAGTTCCTCACAGTCTGTGAAGTCGCGCGACTTAATCGCGCGAATCTTGCAGCATCGCGCGAATCTTGTGAAATGGTCCGGCGGCGGAATTTTCGTTCCTCTCGCAGTCAAGATTTCGAGTTATCCGCAATCCGACCCAAAAATACTTCGAGATAAAGGGAAAAATATACATGGGACGTATAGGAAAATGTTCGGTGCCGCGGAAAATTTCGACTTAGCCGATTTTTCGAGATATGCGAGTTCGAGTTACCGAGGTATTACTGTACGTCAATTGTTCTTTCAGTTGAAGAAATACTGATGTGTTTATTTTGCCAGATCGGAACGTCTCTATAGAGAGTAAACAGAGCTTGATTCCATCCCCTTTAACAAGACGCTTGGGGTGGGGAAAGAAACATCGAACCATGGCCGGCAACCAAACCCGAGATATACCGCCATTGCCAGCATTGTGCACGTAACCAGAAATGAACGAACAGCCTTTATAGATAGAAGAGCGGCTCTAGGCGTTGAGGGAGAAGAGCGGTGGTGGATGGGAGCTTTGTTTTCTATGCAGGGTCGATCAAAAGGGGCAAGCGCGGCACCAAAACTCGCACTACTTTTCCGAGACCACTCGTAATATCGGTTACCGTGTAGTTGCCTAATTGATAAACGCAGGGTAGTTCGGGGGAAAAGGGGAAAGGGGGTTATCGAATGCACGACGCAGTGTAAAAACAAAAACCCTCCCCTATATCGTGTAACCCTTCGACGGCTTGTTTATTAGGGTTATAAATGGTTAGAATGGATCGGAATAACGGAACGGAATACTTCTACTGTTTGTGTACGCGCGTGCATGGCGTCACCGCAACACGACCAAGCTCGACATTTGCTCGTACGAGCAGCCAATTAAGCAATGTATAAACCAACTCAGATTCATGATGGAGAACAGCGCAAGAAACACGGGGACAAAAGAAGAGGGAATAGCCCGTTGCCTTCTTACTTCAGTATATAAACCGACGTTTGTACGAAACGCATGTACCAGCTCACTCAAACAAATTTTGAGGCGATTCGTTAGTCATTCACTCACACATTTTAGGCTCCGATGTATACGAACACATGTCGTGTACGCGTCCGCGCGGTGACTCTCACAGGGCCATTCTCTTTTCGCGCAATCTTTCTGCGTGGTGTGAAAGCGTAAAAATCCCGCCCAATTCCTCCCGTCAGCATTTCCAGCTGTGCGTGGAATGCGGGATAAATAAAAACGCAGCGCAAACGGAGCGAAGAAAGCCAGGGAGCCCCTGTCCGTGGTCCTGTCCCAAAGCGACGCACTAGCAGACGCACGTACCCGGAAAAGGTTGGATACGTCACTGAGAAGCGAGGCATCATGGGCAATGTCCGTGTGGAGCGCTCACGCGGTGCGACGAGAAAGACGAAATTGGTAGGAAACACTCCGCGCGCGAAAATGCGCTGTTACATCTGCTAATACTGATCATTTCAACAAAAGTCTTGAATAACTGATTACTGGAACATTGCTTTATTGAAAAATGTAAACACCCATGTACCGGCAAAACCTTTCTCAGGGCCCCTTTCACGTGTGATTAAATGTTGAGCTTAGTGGCGTGCCAAACAGCATCAAACTGATTGTATGTTGCGCTGCCTGTACCAGTCGCCGTCATTATTTAAGTGTAAGGGGCCACAACGCAATTATTAGGCCCACATTTCTTCAGTGCGAGCCACTGAGCCACAGTGGTGTGGGTAATAAAGAAAATAAAGCCACAGTGTGTGTGGGATGCGGGCTTGCCTCGTATTCCGGAGGCCGTTGGTACGATCCCCGTCCAGTCTCAAATTTTCCTAGTTCCACGTCACCTGTCTCTAACAAAAGCCGATGAAATCACTCTCCGTCAACTTCAAACCCGGACCTTCCCTCACAATACACTTTGGCATTTGATTTTCCCCGCCTCTCACTCACCACAGTGCAAGTTTTTCCCCGAAAGGGGTACACTGTATCACATCGTATGGGAATGCTCCCACACACCCGACCTCCCTTCCAATCCCCACCCCTCCCCTTCACAGTGGGCGGGGCAGCTGTCCAGCTCTGAACCCGGCTCCCAGCTTAACCTGGTGAGACGGGCCCGGACTGCCAGCCAGAGCCAGGGACTCCTGAACTAAGGAGTCTCCCCAGTGGTCTGCCTCCACACATGGAGTCGGATTGGGCCTCAATAAAAGCTTATTCCTCCTCCTCTCTTTCCCTTAGCTTTTTTTGTTGTCTTTGCATCGTTACCCATTCTTGAAGCCGTTTCGCTGCTGCAGACGCCGGGTAGCCGATTTTTGCTCAATAGGGAATTTATGCTTGAGCATTGAAATACTTGATCGATACGCGCAGCGCATTTCGATGAATTTTTTTTGTCTGCCATTGTCCCGTAAGTTCGTTTATTTACCGCTGTGGCAAAATGTGACCGCTAAAGACGCTAAAATCGAAGACCTATACCTAACGCGTGGTGCAAAAATGAAATCTCCTTTGCAGTGAAATATACACGTATAAAATAAAAGTGTAATGAATGTGCAGGTACACTTCCGCATGGCTCCGGAGCAACAGTGCAGCGAATGAACGCACTCGGCACCACGTCTCCGAAGGCTATGCTGCCTACGCCCTGTTACCCCCCAGCGGTGGTGCTGCCGAGTCTTGGGAGCCCTTATGTTACCGCTCAGACAGGCGCGCCGGACACGTGGCCTCATTACGCGAATCAAAGTTAAAGCTACCTGGCTCCCGCTTGGCAGCCAGGTATGTCTACGGGTGATGCTGAACTTGGGGTGATGGTGAGCCTGGACGTCCGAGCAATTTCGCAGAAACTGGCATCTTCTGGAATAGCGCCCCCCTGCCAATGTAGTACTAACAACATCAACAACAATAACACAAACAAGAAAAAGAACAACAACAACAACAACAAGAATTCAGGGAAGCTTGCACTCACGCGCAGATTACCATGGCGGAGCTGATGTGTGCGTGAGCACTGCCGGACACATAGTTAAGTTTCAGTATCATTGTTCATTTGCATAGTTGCGGTACTAGTAACGGTCGTCATATGCATCGAAGAGGTCGTCGTCTTCTTCGCGGCGAGTGGTGGATGCAAAGTCATCCTTCGCATTGTAGACTTACATCAGCTCTTCGTCATCAATTCGAGGCAGCGGTGGAGGGTTCTGCAATTCGTCTCGGGAAGGATTGGCACACTTGTGGCCAAGTCTCCAATTACCCATAATGGCCTCTTGAAAATGCGGCGCCCGCGGCGACCTCTCCCAAGCAGGGTCAATGTTCATCATTAGCATTGGCGCTGGAGTTACTGCAGTTATTTTTTTTTTGTTTTACACGCGCGGGAGCGCTTGACTTTTTTTTTTTTTTTTTTTGCTACAGCACCTGTGCGAGCCGTGCAGTCGACGGCCGCCGCGAGGCACGTGCTCAGAAGCGTTTGCCATTTTCTGGCTCCTCGGCATTCTTGCCTTCTGCGCGTGCCAAGGACGCTCGGCAGTAGCCGCGAGGCACTCGCTCACGAGCGCTCGGCATTTTCTTTCTATTTTTTCCTGCAACGGTGAACTTGCGGCTTTAAAACTGCTCCGCTGGTAAAAACGACGACTGCTACGACGACAGCAACAGCAACAGCAGCAGCAACAGGTGTTGGGGTTGCTGCGACGTGTTGGTGCCAACGAAAACAACAAACTGAGAAAGCTACAAATGTGTGCCGCTGGACAACAGTGCGAGACGTGCGTCAGAAACGACAGACTACAAAAATCTGATTTGCAAGGCAACATCTAGCCATGGCAGAGGAGTGCTGTCATCCGCTACTGGAGAGAGGGATTGGAAGGAATGGTTTCATCGATTTCGGCTCCCGGTGACACGTTCGCGAACGGGCTCGTCATCGGACTACTGAGCTCTCAAGGTGAGCGTCGGGGTCTGTCTCCGCCAGATACCACTGTGAGCTGTTGTTCATTCCTGGATTGACATGCAGCAATTTGGAGTTTGTTTGCATTCCCGCTTCTCTCATCTCTATTTGAACCCCCTTATCCAGCAAGTGATGTCGGAGAGTTTCTCAATCATGCGATTTCGGCGAGTTGTCTGGCCAGGCCACATGTCCCGAATTTAACCTCATCGAAAACTTTTTCGCTTACTGTGAAATGGCTTTCAATTTCAGAGCGCCCCTTTCCCTGTTTCGCCCCTTCGTTGTGTTCATGGATGCCTGTCGGTAGAAGATTGCGAGGTTTCGAGCCAAATCCGCGCATGGAGTTGTAATGTATGCGCCCGCCTCGCCATTGACGCTCCGCATTGTTGCATTGCTCCTTTGGGCGAGGAAAGGGGAAATCCCGTTGATGCCCTCACGAACTGAATTGTCGCAAGGAAACGATGCCAAAAGTGGGCACGGGTTCCCATCTCGTTGGTCGTGGGCAGCATAATGAGGCAGCATGGCCATCAGCGTTTGGCATAGCCTTATATGTATATGGTGCCATTACATGTTGAATGATACGCATTCGTATGCAATCTCTAACAGGTTATAGGTCTTTCTTATGACCAGAGAAACGAAGTTAATATACCTTGATCGTTCAGGAGTTGCGTGCCACGCTTGTTGCGAAGTCGCAACAACACGCTTGTCATGTAGCAAATACTTTTAAAGCAAATCTTTACTTCTTTCGTCAAACGGTTTCGCCGCGGATGCGCAAGTCCAACTTTTTACCGCAGACACCTCCTGCTATACACGCCCCTTGAAGCGCATCGCGTGGCTCGCCGGGCCCGCTGTCGGCGCTGCACACAAGGCCCCGTTTCCAGTCGTTCTGCTCCAGCAGCAGCGGCGGCCGCTACGGGAGCGGCAGCTCAGCTGATCAGCAGCCGACCAACCCCGAAGCCTCCCACGCATGCGCCATTGGGTCGCCTGGCACTACGTGACTCATTTTGCGCCGCGTTCGCAGTGAAAGAGTGACGCATTAGGCAGGAAGCGTCTTTTCTGTAGGATGTAGGTAGCGTCTTTTCTGAAACAAATAGTGAGGCAGGTACATGTGAATGCATAATTAGTATACACTGGAACTTGTTAACGCTAAATGGCCAATAAAAGGACTCATTCCAAGCCTTAAACATTATTAGCAGTTTCTCTTACTGCAACTGGCCGTACGATTTGTTTACTTTCGATTTTAGCCAATGTTTTGCGTTGTCCTGCAAGAAAAGTCAGAAGATGCCTGAATCTTCTGACTTTTCTGAACGCGGGAGATATTGTCACCTCTTGCTTTCAGTGTCTGTTTGCATACAAAAACCAGCGGCAAAAGTTGAAGATTTCTGAAGCAGTCGGCTATGCGACCTGTCCGGTGGTCAGCCGACAGGCTGGGAAATCGCGCGTGCATTATTCCCCTCAGCAGCATCACCTCCCTTTAGTAAATTGCTTGGATTAGTCTGCTTGTTGAATTGCTTGGATTAGTCTGAATTACTGTTCCAGAGGTCCCATCTTCGCGATTTCTCATGATTTATGTTATATCACGCAAAAATGGCAGCGAAATTAAATTAAAACAGCAAAGTGGCCGCGAGAAGGAAAGATACCACGAAACATCGCTTCCAACGTTTATCAAAACATCACCCGAGATATTTTGGAGACTGATTACGCCGACATCGCGCTCGATTGACGCATTCACGAGCGTCCAAAGAACATGCAACGAAGAAACCATTTGTTGTCGCCTTCAACAACCACTTCAAGACTGTTTTTACTAATGATAACGCATCCTTCCAGAGTTTTCACTATCGCTACCACCTATTTCTGACCTGGTGATTTCCGAGAATGCATTTTAAACTTGCTGCTGAATCTGGATGTTAAAACGTCAACTGGACCACATGGCATTCCAAATGCCTTTTTGAAGCGCTACGCAGAATGGTGTTCTCGCAATTTGTATATTTAGTATACCCGTTCGTTGAATGGGGGCACACTGCCAGATGACTGGAGGATCGCCAAAATCAAGCCTTTACACAAAGCGGGAGACAAGTCTGATTTCAACATCGTATAAAATTCTAGAACACATTATTCATAAACGTATAATTAGCTTCCTTAATTCTCACAAAGTATTAACAAATGTCAACATGGGTTCAGGCGGGGCTTTTTAACGAACAGTCAATTAGCGGAAATTACACATGACTTTGATCAAGCAATTAACGAAGGCAAGCAGACAGATGCCATATTTATGGATTTTCGGAAGGCCTTCGATAAGCCTTCGCATGCCAAATTGCTCCACAATTAACTTGTATTCTACAAAATAAAAAAAATCCTTGCCTGGATATCAGCATACCTAATAAAAGGCGTCAGTTCGTTACGGTAAACAATACCTCTTCTGAACACGCTCTTGTAAACTCAGGCGCTACTCAGGGATCCGTCCTTGGGACGCTTTTTTTTTTGTTATATACAGCATTTTCCATAAGCAGCCGGGAAAGGAGGAAAGTACTCGCGAACCAGTTCTCTCGGCGGCCCGCGCGCCTTCCGCTTCCGGCGGACCAGCGTTGCCTGTGCGCGCTGGGCTGCTAACATCGCTCGCCGCGGTGTGCTCGGCCGCGTAGTTCAGGAGTGTTTCGCACCGCGTGCTTAGTTTTAACGATGATAGTCTTTCGTGGGCAACTTAAACTCAGAAATTTTGGTCTATCTGTCTGTCTGTCTGTCTGTCTGTCTGTCTGTCTGTCTCTGACTCTTTTTAGATGCGACGCATCTCTTGCTCTGAGGCAGGTCCCTCCTGCGTCGGCGTAGTGCGGCATCCG
This sequence comes from Haemaphysalis longicornis, assembly GCF_048455015.1. Lineage (NCBI taxonomy): Eukaryota > Metazoa > Arthropoda > Arachnida > Ixodida > Ixodidae > Haemaphysalis > Haemaphysalis longicornis. The sequence continues at coordinate 483,440,495 of NW_027526203.1, forward strand.
CACGCCAGCTGCGCATGCGCGACTCTCTTCCCGTTTCTCTCCTACAGCTGTGCGCGCAACGCTCTCGCTCCGCCTCATTATCATCAACAACAGCTGTGTGCGCGCGCTTCGCTCCGCTCCCGTCGCGCAATTGTGCGCATGCGCGACTCTCCTCCGTTGTCTCCTCTCCTTGAGGGCTGTGAATATAAAGCGGGTATCGCGCTGCGGCGGTTCAGTCAGCGCTCGCTCTCGTTCGACTCCGTGTCACTGTGCTTGACGACTGCGTGCTTGACTTGATTCTTCCGATGAAGACGTGATGGAAGCGACGGTCCCTTCATGAAAAGTAAAATTACGCCCATCTTCCCGCGTATAAGAACACCCGCATGTGATAGAATGCATCATACGCGTTCACAACACGTTTCACCCGATTTAGAGAATCAACCCAATGGAAACGCCAATTGAACCCCCCGATGCGTCGCATCACACCAGGGTTCCCTCGCGGGAAGATGGGCGTAATTTTTTTTTCTTTATTGCCTTCTTTGACAGGATGACAAAACAAAAACATACGTAACTGATAATGTGTACACTTAATACTCAATACAAACACTAGAACTGCAGCCCTTGTTGGGCAAGCGGGGTGATTTCAATATTCTTTCATCAGCTTCAATTGTGGGTAGCCACTATGGTTTAGAGGGCCGAAGTTTCTGTATCTGCACAAAAGAACCTATTGACTCTTTGAAGTAGTGTCTGATGAGACTGGCATCTGGGTCGGAGTAGCGTACCGCCATCCTGTTTCTCCAGATGCTATGTAGTCCATACAGCATAATTGTGTCAAGCGGCACACCGTCCTCATTTTCAACGTTCAAAAACCTAATACCGTAAGCATCCACAGGCAAATCTTTTTTTAGTGTTCGCTGGAGGATGTCCCAAAAGAACACCGGTCCCCAACAGTCCAAGAACACGTGCTCAATAGTTTCTGGCTTTCGATATAGAAAACAGGCACAAACCCCATGGCACAAACCATACCTTTTCCTCCATCCAGGTCTTTACTTCCAGTGTTCCAGTATGGAGTTTAAAAAAGAAAAATTTCACTCCACCTGGCACCGTCATTCTTTTCACTCGCTTAAGTACATCTCTCTCAGGCCTTAGATTACACTTGCTGCGGTATATTGGCACTGGCAATACACTCTCGACGATATCTTTGTACAGTTTCTTTGACTCGATTCATCCACCCGGCCAAAGTAAAATGTACACTGCGCAATACTCTTATATACTCACAGCCAAATGTGAGCGTCAAAGCCCGGTTTATGTGTTCATACTTGTCAACTTTGTTGAACATGAACAAGACATTACGCAAATATAAGACCGAAAATTCATACACGAGGGATATTTACAGTGTTACTTTATTAAAAAATTCATGTATGCTTGGTTTTTTGATAGCAACTTATATTCTACATCTACTGCAGAAAACTAACCGCCACCTGCTGTTGCCTGCGCCACCTACAGGCGGCATATAAAAAATTACGCGGCAACAGCAACGAAATTAAAGGTTCCACTAGGTGGGTTCCACGTTCTTCTTGGAACGCACGTGAAGCACGGCCACGCGGTTCTATAAACCTTCTAGTCTGCTTTCCTCGATTCACCCGCGTCTCCGCCGTACTGCAGCGCTGGCATCGAGGAACCCGGCCTGTAGCAGTGGAACGCGGTAAATTCTAATCGCCTTGAGCAAACCCTTGGTGCGTTTACCTTGGGATGAGCGCGACGGTACAACAAGAGCATGAGAAGTGAGCATGAAAGCAAAGGGGGGCATCTCCTTTGCAAATGTCTACACAGACTATCGTCTTTTGACGACATTTGCAACGGAAGGAGCAGATACGCGGCCATTTTTGCCGAACTTTCAACTGTTTTAGCCAATGCTGCCATGCCGTTCAAGGCGCAAACGTAGCTTGGTTAGCACTGGGTGGTGGTCAGAGTTACTGGACATATACTGGGCGGTGGTGGGTTATCGAACAACCAGAGAAAGCGAGAAAAGGTCGCCGGCAGCACAGATCTGCACGCCGCACTGCCTGGAGAAAATGCAGTGCGGTTGCGACGTGTTTTTGATGCATCGCTTCCCAACGGACACAGAGTTGAGATATCGGTGGACGCACTTGATAAATTGCAACGACTAGTACCAACGACCAAGTCTAGGGTTTGTTGGGTGCACTTGGACGGCAAGCAGTCGGAGCAAAATGCATTTATCACACGCAAAGCTGCGACAGGGAACGGAACCCCCTGAAATGTTAGAGGTACTTAGTAACTTTATCCTTTAAAATACAGCATTGATTGATTGATTGATTGATTGATTGATTGATTGATTGATTGATTGATTGATTGATTGATTGATTGATTGATTGATTGATTGATTGAATATGGGGTTTAACGCGCCGACGCTTCATAGGTGATGTGGCGCGCCGTAGTGGAGGGCTCCGGATTAATTTTGACCACCTGGGGATCTTTCACGAGCGCCGATACAATACAACATTACAATAACTTCTGCCTCCTTGTAGTCAATTTAAAATACCATATATTGTTTGGTCATTATAGCCGATTGGCATTAAACAATCCCCCTTTCATCTAATCTATCCTTTAAAATCACGGCGTCTTGCTTTCAGTACTTCTTTTCAGGCGAACGCATTACACTGCCAAACGATACGAAAGGATAACTTTCTTCATCGCACACTGCTGGTCGATAGCGGTATAAGCAGGCAGCGCAATGTGGAAACGCAGCTCGAGATACGTGAACGCTTCATTTGGAAAACAGCTCAACCGGTTCACAACGCGATCAAAAGAAAAGCTTCTAATCCTTTTGCGTTGTCACGGAATCTAAAGTACTACAATTACAAAACAGTTACTGCTGATCGAGTAAAGCATTTGTGGTGCAAGCAGAGGTTCCACAAAGGTGGGCTCCGAGCGACAGGCCACATGCGCTGCGCAGAGTTAGGCCAATCATGAACAGATCATGATCAACCAATGTTAAGTCGCCCTAATGTCGATCCGTCTGCTCAACCTTCGAATAGTAATTTGACTGGTTGTACGGTCGTGTTATTTTTCCGCCCAGGTAATCTCGTTTCGTCAGTAACCGTCATAAGTCTGGTTAAGAGAGATTATATTGCATTGCAGTGTCAACAGCGTAGCAATCGCATCGTCGATCAGCGTGACCCACATGTGCACTGCGCGCTCCGCATTCGACGTCCGCGCTTCCGTAAACATGGCTAATCGGTGAACATAACAAGCATGGTGGCATTGAGAACGCGTATTTACTTTCCGATATCGATTTCTATGTAAGTCGGCGCCATACCGGTACGTTTGCATCGCGGAACTGCGGAGCACCACCGGCACCACCACCACCACCTGTGCTACTGCTGCTCGCAACAGCCGGGGTCGGCATCTTCCGCTCTGGCAGCACATTAGGACCTAAAATCCGCCCGCAGATGGCGACAAGAAACCATAACACACACACACAAGCACTGCAACCACTAACTTAACGCCAAAACACTACGGTTCATTCGGTAATGCACGGGTACCGAGCAGACGCACGGAAAGAACGCAGCACTTAACAGCCCAGCGCGGTCGTTTCGGCAGTCGCTTCATAGACGGCGCTAGCGTCTGGTCAGAAAAAGCAAATGGCGGCGCCCACCTCTAGCAAGGAAAATGGTGTATATAAATGATACTGTCACTGACCTTTCTGTTCACATTAGGTTGTATGCCTACGACTGTGTCTTATATAAAAAAATCACCTCAGTTGGCGATAAAATTAGACTAAATCAGGACTTTCTAAAAGTAATTTCTTGGTGTGACAAATGGCAGTTGCCTGTTAATTTTGCGAAAATAGTCTTTATGAGAATTACCCTTAAAAAAGACCCTATTTTTTTTTCCAGTACTCTACAAACTTAATGCTATCAGAAGTAGCGCAATTCAAGTGCCTCGGTCTCTGGATTACAAAAAATCTATCCTGGTCAAAACACATAGATTTTGTAGTAGCTAAGCCCCTGCGCAAACTCTTCTTCCTAAGACGTTCTTTAAGATCGACTACACCAACTGCTCGTCTTCTCGCTTACAATACCATTATCCGTCCTATATTGGAGTATGCTGCCGTCATATGGGACCCGTTCATTCAGACTGATATCGAAAAACTTGAAAGAGGTGCAAAAAAAGGTTGTTAGGTTCAATTATAACTCTTCCTGTCCTACTTAGATTACAAAGCTTCTCTTCAAAAGCAAATTGCCAACAATTCCGGACCAAAATCGAATATTGCGCTTAAAGTTTCTCTCCCAGTTGATAAAGGGTCACTATGCGGTGGACACATCACATATCGTTCACTTTTCGTCTAGTTACGCGACAAGACAGAGACACAATCTGACTATATCACCACTGGTGCAACGCACCAATTGTTTCAAATATGCTTTTTTTCCCTAGGACAATCGTGGATTGGAACAACCTACATAAAGACGTTGTTACGCTAAGTGCATTGCCTGCTTTTGAAGATTCACTGCAGTAATAATTGTTATCTATGCTTGTACTTTTTTTGTCGATTCTCTGCTTTTGAAGAATCACTGCAGCTATCACTGTTATATACGTTTGTACTTCGTTTGTCTTTGATTGTTTGTTCACCACGTACCACTGATGTTTATGTTTTGTACCACCCCTGCTATGATCTTGTAAAAGATCGCAGTATCAATAAATAAAGAAAAGAAGAAACGGCCAACTTTCATTAGTTATAGCTAAACAAACAAAGCATCGTTTGCCGTAAAACCAAAAGCAGCAACTCTTTGAAAGTAGGGATCCTTCAGCAAAAACAAGCCACCCGGCCCTCAGTCCACTAGACCCCAAGCATCCCCACAGAGCACGATGGCTTCGTCATTCCCAGGAAGAAATCCCAAGGAGCTTACACACGCGGAGGAAAGAATACCGGAGAGAAGCCCTATTTTTGGTGAAACCGCTCCCGCGACGTCAGGACGTCCACGAAGCCCACAACCCTTTCCCGTTCTCCTCTGGTGGGCGTTGCCCTAATTCTATGCGCTACTTCGGATGCGATCAGGCATGCCGGGTCACGCGCACGCCGTAGAAACCTGCCAACGCTGCGAAACATGACAAGACGCACTCCCCTTCTACACCACTAATTTTGTTCCACGGGTTTTAGCCAGGCTCAGCATCCGTAGCTCTGAAAATCTAGTTCAACCCTGCATAGGAAGACCCTTAAACGGACGTTACTGCAGTTACATTTCCTCCCATGCGTCTGGGATACGGGGGGTCTGTCCGGGCTTTTCTGTCCTCGTTGTTTACGCATCAAACACGGACCTTCTATACCAATACGCGCTAGCGAACCCGACGCGACCGCCGACCACTGACTCGCTGTGGCGGTTTCGGCAGGGACTGGGCTTCCGCTCCATTCTCACGTATGAAACGTCTGCTGACGGCTGCAGAATTAGGGCGTCGCGAAAGAGGCGAACGTATATTCTAGCATGCTTCTGGTAGACCACGCTTACGTGCTCCGAATTTCCGACTGTCGCAGCGAAACCGGCGTAACGGGATTGTCGGCTGCCAGCGTTATCTGCTCTCCGGCGACGTCGGTCTATAATACACTGACCACGTGATCACCGCAGGAATAGGGTACGCCTTTCGTGTATCGAGATCATTCTGCGTCACTCGGTGCGTCGCTCACTGCCGGTTGGACAAAACTCGCCAGTTTCTTTGGCGTCGTGTGGTCAACGGTTTATTGTAACGGTACTCTGTGTACGCAGCTCACCGGCTGTAATGCATGGTGAACAGGTGTTAGCGAACGTGGGTTACCGTTCATACTCAACTGCCTAGGTGTTGGCGCATTGAGGTGTAACGAGGGCATGAGGAGCGAGTTCCCGGCTGCTATGTACGCTTGGCAAAGGGACTCGCTCCTTTGCCGAGAGGTAATTTCGGTCAATACATTTTCTGCTTCATCGATGTCTGTTGAATGATGCATGTTCGGGATGTTTTCTAGGACGGGGGTAACACTCTGCAGGTTTAGCGTGTCCACCACAGACAATGTCTAATTGTTTAGGTACAAGCCTGGAAGCCTCACTTGACCGCTAGTTTCTGTAAGGACTATGTTATCAGGATTGTTGGGAAACTCGCAGCCACAGTCGAAAACATTACACACAGCGGAAAACTTCAGCGCGCTTCGACCGGACATAAATGCTTTCATATTCACAACTCATTAGAAGTGCTTAGGTGCCCTCAGATTATAATTTCTATAATTTCTTTGTGGCGGTCATAAATTTGAGGACTTTCGCTTTCAATCTCTGTTCCAAACCCTGTCCCCGCACGTTAACTATACCCCCTAGCACGCAATATTCCCACACGACCGTGCCAGTGTGAAACTGCGTGCGATACGCTGTGCAGCGGATAAATTCGGACCCCGCACGGGGCACCTTGAGTATTCATGGTGACGGTGAGCAGCGACACCGCGGACCCCGAGCTCCCAACATAAGCCGTGTCAAACCGTGGCGAGGTGTTTAAAGGTGAAGGGTAGAAGCCGTAAACGGTGGCCGTCGGAGCCTTGGTCAAGCTCCGGCCGATGGGCTCCCTGCCTGTCTAACAGGCAGGGAGCTCCGGGACCTCTTTGACTACCAGGGTAAGGTCAAAGGAGAAAATACCCCCGTCTCCCTGCTTTTATACTATGCTATATGGCATTTTCAAAACCCCCCTCCAAACGTGATCGGCCTCCGAAAAGGGGCCGCACCGAAGTTTCATTTCCACCTCTTTCAACAACTGTCTTTCCAACAACCGTAAACAACTATTCCCGTTTTCTTGTAGTTGAGTCAACTGACGCAGAAAGATCTGTCGGTTCATTGTCTGTCTTCTTGGTATCGAAGTTCCTGACGAGTATAATTGGTGAGGCGTACAAAGCCAAGAAACAAAGAACTGGGCAATTGCTGGTCGAAGTCACCAAGCAGCAGCAGGCAGAAAAACTCTTGAGCCAGACCCGAATCGGTGCTCTTGACATCAGGGTCACGCCCCACCGCAGCTTAAACAGCTCCCAGGGCGTGATCTCCGATCCCGATCTACTGAACGAAACTGAAGCCGACCTGCTCTAGGGCCTTCGAGGTCAGGGCGTAACAGGGGTCAGGCGCATAAACATACGTAGAGAGGACAAACAAATACCTACAAAGCATCTTATCTTAACTTTTGACAGGTCGAGCATTCCAGAATACGTCAATGCAGGTTTTGTTCGATGTCCGGTCCGGCCTTACATCCCTAACCCGCGGCGCTGTTTTAAGTGCCAACGGTTTGGGCATGGCACCAACTCCTGCCGCGGCCGCCTTACCTGTGCAAAATGCGGCCAACATGACCACCCGTCCGAAAACTGCAACACCCAGAGTTTCACCTGTGCCAACTGCCAGGGGCCCCACGCAGCGTGGTCCCGCACTTGGGAGAAATTTAAGCAAGAAAAACAAATCATAAATGTAAAGGTCACTGAGAACATCACCTTTCCAGAGGCGAGAAAGAGGTTCGCCTCTTTCCCTCTGCGGAGGTACGCCGACGCAGCTGGCCGGGGGGCGGAGCGGCGTCTGGTGTCCACAGGGACCCAGTTCAGCGACTCTGACCTGGTCCCTCCCCCGCCCCCCCCCCCCCCGCCCCCCTGGGGTTCCTCAGGCAGCCCAATCCGTTGCCACGCCGCTTGCTGAGGCAGCAGCGGTTGTGGTGACAACCTCTTCTGTAGGGACCGGTGCCGCTCCCGCCTCTGCCTCTCCGTCCTCCAGTCCTTTGGAGGGTGCCGACCGGATGGACACCGGGGGCCCCGCATCGGCTCCCACAGCCACCGCCCCTCCCGTAGCACCTCTGGTGCCCCGGACGCCCTCGGCGGTGGCGGCTCAAACGAAGGGCTCCCGAAAGGGGGCCAAGTCCGGGGGGCCTGGTCCGCCAGGCACCCTTCTGGCATCCGACGAGGAGATGGATGTCACGCCGTTCCTGCCTGCAACGCAGCGCAAGGAGCGGCCTCCGATTTCCAAGCCGACAGAAAAGCCTAAAAATCCTAGAATAACAGCCCCGAAAGATGACACATGAACAAACACAAACACACTCCAGTTATTCTTAAATTTAAATAATGGGAACAGAAAACATCATCCAATGGAACTGCAGCGGCCTCCTTAAAAATCTTGACGATGTGTATGAGATTCTGCATGCCAGTCAGCCAAGCATCATGTGTCTTCAAGAAACCCACCTCAATTCTAAACAAACAAATTTCTTAAATAGTTACATAGTATTCAGAAAGAACAGGGTTGGCTGCACCCACTCTTCAGGAGGTGTGGCAATTGTCGCCCGGAAATCCTTAGCCTGCCACCCCGTCACTCTGAACACTGTCCTTGAGGCTGTAGCAATCCGTACGATAATATTTAATAGGTTGATAACGGTATGCTCCATTTACATTCCTCCTGATCATGCACTTTCGAGCTCTGATTTCGAGGCGCTGATCGACCAGCTGCCCGAACCATACATCAAAACAGGCGACCTTAATGCGCACAACTCTTTTTGGGCCTCCTCTAGAATTGATACCCGAGGTCGCCTGATAGAGAAATTCCTTACATCCTCCGGAGCATGCCTTTTCAACAAAAAACATCCTACATACCATAACTTAGGACACAATACATACTCGCATCTTGACTTGGCTATTGGTTCCGCAGTTCTCTTTCCATGTCTTGAGTGGGGTGTGGGCACAGACCCATATGGTAGTGACCATTTCCCCACTTCATTAACGTGTATAGGTACAGGCCCGAGCAGTCCATCTTCCCATAAAAGGTTTAATGAATCAAAAGCAAACTGGAGCACATTCACACAAACATCTCAACTACACCACACATTCATAAAACACCTACACGTGGAGGAAGCCGCCCAACTCATCACGGCGCACATCCTCGACGCCGCCGAAAAGTCCATTCCCCAGGCCTCCAGTGAGTCCCGCACCCCAAGGAGGCCCTGGTGGAACAAGGACTGCAGGCGGGCGCGAGAGGCCCAGAACAAGGCGTGGGGTGTCCTTCGCCGGTACCCCACGTCAGATAACCTCATTTCTTTTAAACGGGCAAAGGCATTTGGGGCGTGAGGCGAAAAGGGAGAGTTGGCGCACCTTCCTCACTTCCACCAACTCATACACTGACACACACAAAGTCTGGACACGAATACGAAAACTAAAAGGACAACAGACACACAGCCTGCCCCTGGTTAGTACAACAGGGGACACACTGGAAGACCAGGCTAACACGCTTGCACAACACTTCGAACACGTGTCCAGTTCAGCACACTACACAAACACTTTCATGAAACACAAAACATGTGCGGAGAAGAAGTCACTGCGTGATAGCAACAAGTCGCACACTTCTTACAATTCTCCTTTTTCAATTTATGAGCTGAAGGCTGCTTCGACCACATGTAAACCTTCAGCTCCGGGTGCAGAGAAGATTACTGACACAATGATACAATTCTTACACCCAGACACCCTTGAAACACTCCTACACCTATACAACAAAATATGGCTTTCGGGGCACATTCCACGCTCTTGGAGGGCCATAGTAGTGGCTGTCCTAAAGGAAGGGTAGGACCCTTCCTCTCCTGCCAGTTATCGTCCCATTGCCCTGACAAGCTGCCTGTGTAAGCTCTTTGAGAAAATGATAAACAGGAGACTCGTGTACTTCTTAGAGTACAATGGTCTTCTCGAGAGCTGCCAGGCAGGCTTCAGGGCGGGGCGATCTACCAGCGATCAACTCGTTGCATTAGAGGCGTATATCAAAGATGCTTTCCTCCACAAGCAGAACTACGACAGTCTTCTTTGATCCTGAAAAGGCGTACGATACTGCTTGGCGGTACGGCATCCTCAGCGATTTGAAGTCCTTTGGCATGTCGGGTAACATGATGAACACGCTTGCCAGTTACCTGTCTGGAAGAACGTTTGGCGTGCGAGTTGGAACTGCACTTTCTAGGGTTCATGTGTAGGAAAACGGTGTGCCGCAAGGTGGAGTTTTAAGTTGCACTTTGTTTATTGTGAAAATGAATTCTCTTCGGAATGCATTGCGACCGTTGATTTCATGTTCAATTTATGTAGACGACGTACAATTATCTTTTAAGTCTTGTAACTTGTCTGTCTGCGAGCGGCAAGTCCAGCTTGGTGTGAACAAGCTTTCCAGCTGGGCAGATAGCAACGGTTTTAAATTTAATCCAGGGAAGTGCACTTGTGTTTTGTTTTCCAAGAGGCGTGGCATTCGGCCGGATCCAGACATTCAACTCCGCGGTGTCTCTATTCCTGTAAAAAAGGAACACAAGTTCTTAGGTATTATCTTTGACGAAAAGCTCACATTCATCCCACACATAAAACAACTAAAACATAAATGCTTAAAAACAATGAATATCCTGAATGTTCTGTCGAACATCTTTTTTGGTGCTGACAAACAACTTCTTGTACGGGTTTTTACCAGCTTGATAGGTTCACGATTGGACTATGGTAGCGTTGTTTATGGGTCAGCAAGTAAAACATCCCTCAAAATGCTGGACCCAGTGCTCCATTTCGGGCTCCGCCTGGCGTGTGGCGCCTTCCGCACCAGCCCGGTCGAAAGCCTCTATGTGGAGTGCAACAAATGGAACCTACAACGTCAGCGAGCATACACAGATCTCCTTTATGCTTTTAAAAGTTCATCCATGCCTCACCATCCTTTTAAATCAGTTTTTCATGATACGTCCATGACTGAACTCCTTTTAAATCGACCATCGTTCTCTGCGCCCTTCTCTTACAGAGTTAGAGAGGAAGCGTCAGAGCTTGCTGTCTCCTTTTTAGATACAATCCAAAGTTCTCTAACGGATTTTATAGCACCATGGCATCTCCGCCCTGCATCATGCGACACATCTTTCACACATGTAGATAAAAACCGAGCTCCCACATGTGCAATTCTGCAGCATTTCTTGTATTTGCAGCAGAAGTATGAGTGTACTGAATTTTATACGGACGCTTCTAGAACTGCCACCTCTGTGTCCTGCGCGGCGCATGGGCCTGGCCTTAGTGTCACTAGAACTCTGAATAGTCATACTAGTATCTTTACGGCAGAGGCTTACGGTGTACTTCTTGTTGTCAATCATATACTTCAAAGCCACATCCCACGATCCATTATCTATACAGATTCCCTCAGTGTTGTGCGGGCACTGTCGTCAACAATGCCTTCGAAAAACCACGTTGTCAATCTGATCGTCAAGGGTATTATGTCTGTGTATGTACGCAAATTTGAACTGGTTGTTTGCTGGGTCCCTGGCCCCTGTGGTATAGCCGGGAACGAAGCAGCGGACCGAATGGCTGCTGCTGCTACACTCTTGAATACAGTAGACATAACCACATTACCCTACACCGACGTGAAACCGCACATCAGACAACAACTTCGCAAAACATGGCAAACACACTGGAGCGAACAAAGAGACAACAAGTTACACGTAATAAAACCTCACTTGGGACCATACACCACCGACACACGCAAGATACTCTGAAGTCGCCTTCACCAGATTACGGATAGAGCACACACATGCAACGCACTCGCACCTTCTCACTGCATCTCCAAGACCTCTGTGCAGCAGGTGCGGAGAGGCCCTATCCGTAGTGCACATACTAATCACATGCAAGGCACTTCACACAACACGACACAAACACTTCAGAGATCTCTACAGACAACATATCCCACTACATCCATCGCTGTTTCTAGGTGACGATGCCAGTGTTTCTGTGAAACGTGTGTTTGAGTATTTGTCAGACGTTAAGTTTTTAAACCTCATTTCCTATCACGCATAATCAAATCTGGCCCTATACACCAGCCATCACCATTATCTTTAACTGATTTTACTATGTTCGGTTGACAGGTTTTTTTTTACCTACCTTTTTGTGGTAACCACTTCACTTCATTAAATAAACTTTTCTCTGGCGCTCTTTGCCCTTAGTCGGCCTTGTGCCATAAAAACCCAACCATCATCATCATCATAAATTCGGAACATCGACCGCAGTACTCAAAACGCTGGCCGGAGCAACGGCGGTGGCATGTTGTTGGCGTCAGAGCTGTGCTTTTGCGTGAATACTGGTTGCGCCGCGTAGAAACCGCGCACTGAAAACACCGATAGGGTTTAGCGAACACGACGCTTCTGCGCCCCTGTGGCGCCGAAATCGTCGTCGTAGCGCGGTGGGGCAGCAGGGATGTTGCTGGTCTCTGAAGCGAGACAGAACGGTGAGCAGACGATATGGGGCGCACGGATCTCTCACGGCCCCACTGGTGACGCCTGCACCGCATGTGGCATGCTCGCGGGTTCCTTCCCAAAGATACCCTTAGCTGAGCAGTGCGAGCTGAGCGGGGAATTCGGTGAAACGGCCCTAAGAAGACAGGTTCACGGCTAGCGAGGCAGCTTGTGTAGGTCGAGCGCCTTCTGAAGTGACAAGAGCACAGGGTGGAGCCCAGGTAGCGATTCCTGCTGAGTATGCACGCTGCTTCTTGGTACCTAACACCGAGTCCATGACTGCAAAATGGTTGCTAATTGGCTTTTCTTGTGTCGGTGCTGCTGCATACGCTGTTCTGTGGTCGGAAAGCTCACGTAGCGTCAAAAAAGGCACTGTTAAAGGGGCCGTGACGACAAAATACAAGTATGTTTTATTATAAAGATTTCGTGTTTTGTACTGTCCCCAGCGCTTGTTCAGCAGCAAACGATTCTTTATTCGCCGAGAAATTGAACATTTTAAGCCAAAATGTTAGTTCTTTAGCAAAATCGCGTGGTTCGTAATGTCAGCGATGATGTCTTCAGAGAACGTACCTAATACGAAAGTTAGTATGTTGTCACCGTCCGCTGCGAATGGCGAAACAGTATTTTGTATTGCCTTGTTTACCGTTCGGCTTCATAAATGGCGAGACGATGCCACTCAAGGACCGCTGTCCGTACTTCTTGTGTTGTTGGCCTGATTTGTAGCAAGTTTATTCTGTTGCAGTTGATAGTGATCGATCGTGAAATATTTGGTACGCTCGACAAGCACCGTCACGTAAGTGGCGACATCGCTAATACCCGTAGTTCAGTGCCGTTGAAGACAAGCGTAACGCGCCCAACGGCTGTGCAAATTCGGCCGGCATAGTGCGCGCCGTACGCACTGGTGCTTCTATGTTTACGTGTTTGTACGTAACTTCCATTGCTTACTTCGCCATTGCTACTGCTATAAAGAGAATTTGCCCCAAAATTAAGTGCAAATATCTCGCTCTGCCAGTATATAATCCCTGTTTAATTTTCGTTGGATTTTGCGGCCTCAGCCAACACGTCATTAGTTCAGTGCGGGAAATGAACTATAGTGGGTCACATGGCCATTCTCTTTTTTCCTCATTATGTAGCTTATTTTAGTGAAGTTGGTGTTCAAAATGGTGTCATTGTTATTCTAACGAGGCAATATTTCGAATAAACCAAACTTGCATGTTGTTTTCACGGCGCCTTTAAACGCTCTGCAGTGGGGTAAAGACAGCAACGTCACGAATCTTCATGACGTGGGCTGTTAGTGACTGACTTTGGTCGGCCACGGCGCTCGTCTAATCTCAATACCGGGAGCAGTGGGCCCAAGGACAGGTGAAAAATGAGCTTACGTGGCGGACGTCAGCAATGGCATTCACCTGTGCTTGCGTAATGCTTCCTCAGCATATGCTTCCTCCTCCGGGAGCGGAGGGCACATCCATTCACGGGCGCTGTGTACGTTGATTTGCGGGCGGGGTCAGGAGCGCCTGTCTGTTAGAATCGCCATTTTCCTGGTGCTTAACACGTCATGACAGCCGCTCATTGGACGCTGGCTGCGCAACGCAGGTATGCGTAGCATTGACCTGCCGGAGAGGTTTTTCTCCCATATCAAGGCACTGTTCTAGGCGAAGGAACATACGGCAGGGCTGAGCACTTGATGTGCGCTGATTTGCAATAGAACAACATATTCTTGGAGCCAGTGGCGTACGCAGGATTTCGGTTGGGGGGGGGGGGGGGGGGAGGAGGCTGCCCGCAAAAAATAGAGAAATAATAAAAAAACAAAAAATTGGAAACATGAAATCTTAAAAGTATATCGTGATTAAGACACACTTCCCATGGCATAATACCGCCCTCTACATAACCCTCCCGTTGTTCTCTTTTAACGCTTTGTGTTTATGCAGTGGCATTGAAATTGCCTTGTCGTGGTGGAAGCAGACATCGACGTCGCGTAATCTCAACACATTGCTTGCGACGGAAGATGCATAACAGGCACTCTTATCTGATGACACACAGAGTCAATATCATCATCAATTCCACTCGTTACCATAAAGCGGAACAGATTCGATACGTTACAAAGGATAGCTTTGAAGGCGAGTCCGTACTGGGTCGTAATACTGAAGTGGAAAAATGTCCGAACAATGCGGCAGTGAACAATCGCGGTACTGGACTGCGCCGAAACATCACTAGTGTTGCATTGCACATGAACGACGTCAATACACGGAGTTAAAAGCACCAATAATGAGCGCGAATCCAGATAACAGCTTTGCTGAAACACCGGTTCACCCACGGCGCGATATCTACATGATCCTTATTTTATTCAGGAATCTTTTTTTGCCACGAACCGACATACTAGTTATAATATAAAGCAACCATTACACGCAATTCCATCAGAGGTTTATAAAGTTGCTCTAGTGAAAAATGTTCAGAAATATTTCCAGCTCATTCAGGTGTTTGCGATTCGGAGACCAAGGCAAAACTTTGTTGGAGCGAAGCATGCAAAATAGCTCGTAAGTGAGCGGGTCTCGAGGGGGGAGAGTAAAGGAGGAACATAAAGCCGGCAAAGACCCAAACGTGTCAGCGGCACAGATGGCTCTAACAGGAGACATGGCGTCGCTGCATCGGTGCGACCGTGGAACTAACGCGAGTGGAGTGTCAGTATGCAGGAACGGGGTTGCAGCATGCGGGTACATAACGCTCATGTAATTTATTTTCCGTAAACCCTATTTCCTGCCGAAAAGACGAACATGCTGTATCAATCGAGATGGACGAAATGCTACAAAATCAAATGTTGAATAGATTTGAGGAGAGAAAAACTAGACGAAGTTCAAAACCCCACGGTTATTTAAAAACAAGTATTTCCCAGAGAAATGCTACCAGCTAGAGTTTGTGGTAGAATGAGATAAAAAAAGCTCTTCAAGAAGCATATCGACAGTCTTTTACTTTGCGTAATACGCTGTCTTTTGTAGGGTTCTCCTGTGCTTGGTCACGAAACCCAGCCACCATTCAACACAACATTTGTTAAACGAAAACTAATCAAAGGAATGACGGCTTTCACCGGAGAACACAATAAATTATAGTTGTGATTGGCATTTTAGAAATGCATGCGGCAGAAGATTATAAAAGATTTCTCTCCCCTTCCGCCAAGATAATATAAGAGATAAAGACAAAAATGTCTACCGGATCCATGTGGTTTTTCTGCCCCCCACCAGTTCGGGGTGATCCGCTGATGTTTACCGCTGCTTTTCAACACTTCCGATATATAGCTTTTCCTTGTCAGCAGCTGGCTTTACCAAGCCCCGCACTTTGTTTAGAATGATGTCGGCTCCTTTAGTGGTATCCTGAAGAGCAAGCACTAGAGGAAAACAACAAAGTTACGTCATCTGCATATAGGATACATTTCGAATTGGTACCAGTATTTACAATATCATTAATATACAATTCAAAAAGAAGCGGCCCTAAAACGCTGCCTGGCGGCACGCCTGTACAACTTTGTTTAACTGATGAACGGTGATTTTCAATGCAACCATATTGCCTGCGATGAGAGAGGTACGATGCAAGGAGGCTTCGAACTGAACGTCTGAAACAGTATTTTTATAGTTTAAATAGAAGCCGACTATGGTTAATGATGTCAAAGGCCTGCGCAAAGTCAATGAAGACACACAATACAACTTTCTTTTCTGCGAAGCAGCGCAAAATGTATTCTTTTTGATTTAGCAGAGCCACCTCTCTAGATTTGTATTTAGAGGAACCTGTCTGGGCGGTTGCAAGTAAGTTTTTCATAGAAAGAATTCATTGGAATTTGTATTACCGTTTAATGCCCCTTGAAAATACTGGGAGGACTGAAAGTGGCCTGTAATTTGACGAAAATTTCTTAAAAAGAAGCTGTAACTTTAGCTTTCTGCAATCGAGAAGGAAATGCGCCTGATTCAAGGCACAGATGCATGCGTGTACGGGAGCTGAAATATCAATGACGTGTTTTACCGGCTTTTTCTCTAAGGCACCCGCGTCACGGGAGCTGCTGTATTCCAATCCTTATAAAAGCGGAAACAACATCTGATCGCGTAACTTGAGCCATGAACAAGGATTGCAGATTAAAAAGAGGAAAAAAAAAACACGTCGTGTTCTCGGCGATTGGCATATCACTTTGCACTTCTTTGTCAACGAAATAATTGCTAATAGCATCAGACATTTCCGTCCCTACTACACCTCCGCCATCAATAATTATCTCGTCAGCAGCAGAACAACACTTGGGGTGGATGACAAAGTTGTTAATTCTTTCCCATAATTATTTTGAGTTGCTGCGACATAATTCGAACATGAAATACTACTAAGGATCTCGTGCCTGTCGTGGTCTTTGTTGAGTTTGTTTCTGTAAGCTTTGAACTTTGCAAATAATTCGGAATCACGTCATTTATGGAACAACCGAAACATCCTGTCTTTAATTTGTATTCTCGCAAGTAGTCTTGGCGTAACCCACTCATTACGAGCCTTCGTAGCCGAGGTGTAGGCCTCAAATGGGAAGTGCGTGTTGTAGATACCTATAAATCTTTCAAAAAAATTGATAAACCTTTCAAAAGAATACGTAGTGGTGGTCAAAATTAATCCGGAGCCCTCCACTACGGCGCGCCTCATCGCCTGCGTTGCGTCGGCGCGTTAAACCCCCCAATCAATCAATCAATCAATCAAAAGAATACGTAGTCAAGAATACCTGCTTTTTTTAATTTAAAATACACGTTGCATTGGTTTTCCCGGGAAAACTAGATACAAATGAGAAAGAAATACAAACGCAATGGCCACAAAAAGATACAGAAAAAGACGCCGTCATCTCGGGCGGCACCAGTAACGAAGTTTGGATGTTTAAATTGCACAGATTCAGTCCCTTCTGTCCGGCAGATGTCTGAAGTAGCGAAAAAATACAAAAATAAAAATAAAAAGCTGTCGGAAGTGCAGAGCACTGATTCACCATAAAGGCTGTGCAATATACAAACGCTCTTTGCTGCCACCCCTCACACTCTTGCCCTCGCTGTCTAGCTCCTCTCTTATGAATTAAACAGAGGTTTGTCCTATGCTATTACATTTTCCCGTCTTCGCATTGCTCGCCCGCCTTCTCATGGGACAACTCGCATGCATCCTTTTCTTTATCTTTCCTTCCTTCGTTTGCCTGGAACCGCACGAGCGCGAGTTCTGTTCTTTTTGTGCTTGCTTTCATCTTGCACGTGCTGGAATTTTGTAGCGTAAGCTACACTGGCCGAGGTTGAGCAGTTTCACGTGGACCTTGAAGGGCCGTGCTGCGCAAGCGCGAGGAGCATTGGATTGGCTTGACTTGTATTGGATTGGATTGGATTAAACTGGATTGTATTGTATTGGATTGGAAAAACAATACAATTGGAGTACGGGTGTGTAGAGAATTGGGTCTGCACATTCCCCGGTCTGCGCATTGCAGAGGAGTGACGCCATAGCCGCGGCAGACGTCCTGGCGCCAGCGCGTGCACAGCTGTGCGCCTCCGTTGCGCAGTAGCCAAGTCTGACGCTGCGCCGGAGACGCTTGATAGCCGTTTCGCGTGGCTCTTAGAGAGTCGTGCTGCCCATGCCCGAGGAGCAGTGACTGGACTGGACTGCACCGGACTGGACTGAACTGAACTGAACTGAACTGAACTGAACTGAACTGAACTGAACTGAACTGAACTGAACTGAACTGAACTGAACTGAACTGAACTGGACTGGACTGGACTGGACTGGACTGGACTGGACTGGACTGGACTGGATTGGATTGGATTGGATTAGATTGAACTTGACTTGACTTGATTGGATTGGATTGGATTAGAAATCGTTTTAGCACCAGTAAGCATGATAATCAGCTAATCCTAGACAACCAGGAAACCTAAGAATAACCAGCTGAACCTTAGCTAGCGCTACACATATCCTGGCATAGGCGAGCTAAGCCACTGTTAATTTTTTCTGAGGCATTTTGAACGCGTAGAGCTTGTTTTCTTTTGCAGCCACTTTTTTTCGCTAACTATCGTTAAAAAACCAACCGAATAAGCATTCCTAACTAAGAAGACGCGGGGAATGCCTGTTAATTACACATATTTTGCCTGAAACGTGCCTGCAGTACTTTTCTTGGCGGTAAGTTAGGGGGGTACGAATGACACTTGTTAGCGGTTCCACGATTTTTGAACGGTTCTGCTTAAATGAACCTCTTTTTGAAGTATTCTCTCGTCGCCTGGCCGGAAGGCTAAATCGAGGGACAAGCGGGTATCATGTCGAAGGCTCTGTTTGGGTGTGTGGCTGCGGTGGCTAGGTAGGGCGACATCGGACGAGCTACGACGACAAGCCTGGCTACTAAAGTGCTCCGCACTTAAAAAGTAAGACGAAACAGCCAACTGCCGGCATAAGAGGCGCTGCCGGCGTTGTCCAAAGCACTGCTGCTGTTGGGGAAAAGGCCCAACATGTGTCTGAGCCCAAGGACGCGGTTCGATTGAGGTAAAAAGCGAAAACGCCCGTGTGTTCGAGATTTCGGCGCACGTTAAAGACTCCCAGGTGGTCGAAATTAATCCGGAGCCCTCCACTACGGCGCGCCTCATCGCCTCATCGCGTTAAAGCCCACAATCAATCAACCAACATATGTCCGGTTACGCAGCTTGCGGCGTTCCACCGTTTGTCTGTATTTTCATTTTCATTTTTTTTTTCATTTTTTTTCAATCAAGAACTGCTTCGTGGTTAGTTTGCACTGCCTTGAACTGGTTAATGCATCTGCGCGGATGGCTAGAATGGTTTCATCGAGTTGCTTGATTGCGGCAGATATGGATTCTATCTGAGCTTTAGTTGGGCCGGTGTTGAGCTCCACATCTCTGGACAGCAATAACATTAACTGTGATCACAATTGCAAGGTGAAAGCATCGCAGCACAAGCAAAGCAAGTTTCGCAACTTGAAGTCGCAGGGGCAGGACACCGCTATAAGAAAGTAGTTGTTGGTACTGTATTGTTTAGAGCGGTTAAGGTAACCAACCTGAAATGTTAGGAGCGGCGTGACCATTCTGCGCCAAGCGGTGTCATGCCCCGGCAGTTTGGTGAAGGTTGGGCGGTTAAGTAGGATGCGCTCGTCCCACGCGGCCGGTGACGTCGTTGAAGGAAAGCGTTTCCAGGCGAAGCTCTTGGCGCGGGCTGGTGTCAGCGGGCTGGTGACGGGTAATGTGTTCGGGCGATGATCAAGGCTACAAGGCGTTGCTGTGGGCACGAGCAGGTCTCCCGTAGGTGACCAAGCGTGCCCGCCAATTCCACAGGTATCAGCAACACAGCAAGGCAGGATCTCAAATGTTAGGAGCGGCGTGACCATTCTGCGCCAAGCGGTGTCGTGCCTCCAACGCATGGGCGAGTATTCTACTTGCCCATGCGTGCGCTTGTGCAAGGCGGCCTAGACGTAAGTTGGAGCTGGTGAAAATAAACTCATACTAGTCACATATCTTTCCGAAACTACCAAATTCTTGCGGCAACTCGAACTAACAAACATAAACAATAAATTACGTAAGTTTACGCGATTTATTGTTATGTTTCGTATCCTCTGAGTAACCCTCGGAAGGAACTTCTCCAAATTCTTTTATGTAGAGTGTTGATTATGTTCTTTTCTCTTTGTTATTATTGCTCCTCGTGCTAACTGTTCTCAACCAGTAGTAGCGGAAGGCTAGCAAAGGTTCAATGAGACGTAAAGTTCGTTGAAGGTACCACATTTCACGGTTTTTTTAATGCCTATCGGTTAGTGGCTATAGTTCACGACGGTAGCACAAGGCCCAAGGAACAAAGGCGGCAGAAAAGAGAAGTATGTTGCCTGGAATCACCGGAGAAAAAGATAAACCTCATCGCCATTCCCCTTTCGTCGGCGGTGTTAAAGAGGCTGGAGAAGCCTACCGACCGAGCCGCCCTCCACCGAACTTACTTTCGCCGTAAGCAGCCTAGGAAAACAGACCTGGCGAGCACATGCATGGCGAAGCCGGATCGCATGGTCGGATGAACGAATGCACTCCCACGCCCTCCCATCAAAGGATTCTCGTGCCAGCGATACGATGATATCGGCTGCGGTAAGCCCGCCACGAGGCAGGCGAGTAAGTAATCTCCCCCACATGTTTTCGCTGGAAGCAGTAGCCCTTTTCAGCTATATTTTCGTATAAAACGCGGTTGTTCTCTCACATTCGCACCTTTGGCCCTTCTCGCGTCTGGTTCCAGTTGCTGCGTTCTTGCTTCCTTTTTTCCCCAACCCATTATAAGGTGCGTGATATAAGATACACCGCGAAGAGCCCCACTTTATTGTAATTCCATGCCGCACATCGAAATAGCACCCCGCGTGAAGCAAGGCGCTGGGAAATATGTCGTCTTGATTTTCGGTGATTACTGGCTCAAACTCAGGGATTGTCAGGAAGCCCATGTGAGACATGGTGCGTACCAAGTGGCTGCGATGTGAAAGCCCTGCCATCCCGTTGCCAGAGCCCTGCACATAAGGTACTCTGAAGACAACGAAGCACGAGGCTCACGCGCCCGGTCCTAGTCGCTCGACCAGTAGGCACGCCTCAGCGGCCTACTTCATGGGCGCCGATAGTGCTAATCTACCCCATTTGCCATCGCCGGAGCCGGAACCCAAGAAGCAAGTAATTGCAGCGGCGAGGCTTCTTCTAACGAGCCGGGTGAGCGCTTTCTCCGACTACGTCCGGCAGGGATCCAGTCGAGAGCAGGCAAGCACCAAGGCGAGCAATGGACACAAAGGTAAGCAGAATGGTGGACCACGGTGCCCTAGTGCCAGTAGTTGGACCTTTCTGCCCTTCGTGTTATTCACAGGCGGCCCGGAGCAAGCAATTCAGTATTGTCCGCAGCTAACCGTGAGCTCGAAGAACGTATGACGAAGGAAAAAGTAGGGGATTGCGACGCTCCGGTTGTCGAGTACGACGACTCAGCGAACAGCAGTAGTCTGACCTTACTGGAGTCAGTGGCGCCATGAATACAGTTCCGAAGTGCCCTACCGTCATTTGTGGTTCGATAATTATATGAGTTGTTGTTTTTCTTTTTCCAAATGATCCAGCTCCACAAACTAACTAAGTCAGATAAAACTGCAGCGACAAGAAAAATAGGCAACCTTTCTCTAGAAAAGAGGTTGCATCCAAATAGGTCAGATAACACCCGGCAAAAGTGTACGCAGATCGTATTTTGTATCGGAAATGAGCCAGGTCATGCTGGTGTACGAATGAAAACGAGCCAAATCCATTTGCCAATGGAAGTTCGCTTTTGGCGTGACCGTTCGGACTGTTTCGTGGGTGTTTTCAGAAGGTTTTTTTTGCTTTTCCGAGCTGGCTTATCGTGGATTCAGATGACAATTAAGAGAACGGCGAAAGAGCTGTCCCGAAAGTAAACAGAAGAAGTCAAGGAAATGAACCTGAGCCATCTGAAACAATCATTTCATCCCGTCTCCCCCGCTTCTACTCAGTAAATCGGGTTATTTCCATTTTTGTTTTCGTTTACTCCAACACTTACCCTTTAATACTTCACCAAGTAGCCGCTGCCGCTTACAAGCCCTAGCCAATCGCCCCCCCCCCTCTTTCCTTGTGGGTACGAGCCACTTCATTAACGTGAGGAAGAAGAAGAAGATGAGTAAAGCACGTTGTTGGGCTAGTTGGTGTTCCATGATAACAATAAAACTGCGCAAAAGGACGGGACGGAAGAAGAGGACAACAAACCAGACAACAAACAATCCAGCCTTCTTGGGAAGTGTTTTGGAAATTTATGGCAAAGTATTGAAGAGCTTGCTTACTTCGTAAGTGCCTTAAGGCGTGCCCAAGAAAATGATCCTGGAGAACAATTCCAAGAGAGCTGCTAATGCTGCCAAGAGGACTCACATTCTCTTCATGTAGTGTTATAGTGCTCTTAAAGCCCGGTTGCATATGCTTAATGACTTTCCCGCAAAAACACCATCGTGCCAGTCCTAAAAGTCAATTTAAATATTGTTTTCGTAAGAATGCGCATCAAATTGAGTGTTTCAATTCAATACGACCTACATCCGAACTTGTCATCGTAAATCCGCCCCATAATTTTCCCTACGTGACATGTATAACATGTCATATGTAAAACATATCATATAATGCTTTGACAGCGTTGCGTTTAGGCCCGGTTACAAAGTTACACTTTTCTCTCAAATTCTGTTTAGGTGGGTTTAACTCGTTTAAAAAAAAAAAAACGAACTCCTCATATATGGATGCGGAACCGAACCCGAATGCTTGTTTTTCGAGCAGAAACGGAAATAAGGGTTCGCAGTTCACGACGAAATGGCTCGGCCATGCGTTGTTGATAATGCGCGGGGAATGTCATCCGGGGCCTTCCACTTAGGCGTACCGTCTACATCGCAATAGCTCACTCAATTCCCCCCTCTGACAAATCTCAAGAATACAAAATATTTGTTCTTGGACACGAAATAGGGAAAGGGATGCGCGCCATTATTGCAAGCGTATGTTGCCGCTGGTGGCGCGTGAGAGGGCAGGGTTCAACCAGCAGGCAGTGTGAAAAGCCGGCTTTACACTTGCCAGGAATAGGTCTCGCTGCGACTGCGCAGGAGCGTGCAGGCCGCACGTGTGCTCCCTGGCACATCGTCGAGGTCCTACTCCCTGGAAGTGTGCACACTCAAGGAGTGTCTTTTTATTGGAAAAAAAGGGATGGCTGTGCACGGGCTCTTACGCGACCTCCCTTTAGGAGCCACCACAAACACTGTTTGCTCCTGACTGCCTTCAACTATCAAGTAAGCACAGAAAGAAAGGCTCATTTTGTTGTTGACGTACCTTCGTTTCTCTGACCTCTCAGATAGGCCTGCGATCATGCCGTGCAGAGCCGACAAGTTCGCTCTTTTTATTTAAGCCAAGTAACTATTATAGTTACAGCCTACCAAACGTTTACCGCAGGCCGCGTACCTTTCCCTTTTTGCAACAAGCTGTATCCCCCGACCTTGCGAGCGCCACATATTTCGTCATTGTAGAAAAGGCAGCACTAACATAGATGAAATATGCAGAAAGGCAGAAGACGGGACCGGCTTTGTCTGAGTTAGTCCAGTGCTCGGCCCGTCAACCTTTTTTGCTGCTTGGTCTGTTTCAGATCGGCTTTTTATATGAGGTGCAAATTTACCGAGGGGCCTTACTTGCGGTTCTTCAGCTACTCTCATAACGGAGGGGTGGGCTGTTCTCTTCGAATTAAAGGCCCCCAGTTAAACTTCGCTCTATGTGACGGGGATCGGTCGATCGATGATCGATGATTCAGGTGGCTCGTTGATAGGAGGCACATATCTGGCGATGGTCTACTCTACGAATATCTACAAGCGAGCGTGCGCAAAGCCTTACTGACAGTTCGATGTTCTTTACCGTCATTTTCAGTTAGCTTGAAAGCTTCTTCAGCGGCGCCGTCGCATGGAAATTCATCGAAGGCCATGCACCGCCAGCTCGACAATAAATAAACTCTGGTGTGAGTGGCCGTGTTCTTCGCTCCCGGGATAAAAGGAACATCCTACTACGCAGTAATGTGAGCGACGCTGCCGCACCTGCGACGCTGCACTTGCCTCATCCTCTACGTATTTTGGAACCCGTTGCAACTGACTTACACGCAGGTTTCGTCGTGCCGCCTGCGCTTTCAGTTGCTTCGCACTCACGACTCACAATTAGCCCCGTTGTACGACTGGCATCCGACGAAATGTGCATGGCCTCTGCATGCTTGGAGCCGACGTTATTCTCTAGGGCTCCCCCCCCCCCCCCCCCCCCACCTTCCAGCACACTGCCCCTCTGTGAGTCGTGGCTCACTTCTGCTCCTGTCGCAACATGCGCGTCGTCCAGCTCGCCCAGGCCTGACACTGGTTCTGGCGTCAACGCATTTCCCAACGGCTTCTCGCGGTCAGCCGCTTGCTCGATGTCTGCGCATGGAGAGGCGCCACGCTCAACACTTGGTTGCGCTCCCTCTTAAATGAAAAGCTGCTCATTTGTCGCCTCCACGAAAGGACCTTCAGAAGCTGTGGCAGCCGTCTCTTCAGGTTGCGCAATCTATTGTATGAGAATGGAGGCACTGGATGGTTTCTTAACTACTGGAGTGGCCTCACCTGCATCACCTGCCTTCTCCGGCTCCTTCAGCTTGCGCGCTTCTGCGTGTGCCGCTCCGTACTGAAACTCCTCATTCTGTAGCACTCTAAAAGCCCACGTACGAGCAAACGCGGTCAATATCACAGTGAACTTCGGGGTATCCTCCGACCCCGACCCATCGTGCGAATCTTCGCTCTTTCGTGAGCGATCTCGGCCCTTCGGACCACTAGTGGAGCGCTAACCTCCTCAACCGACCATTCTGATGGACTACCAATGCCCCGTCTACCCACTATCCTCGCTTTTTCGAAAGCATTCTGGGCATTTCTGAGCGCGAACTCAGCTCTAAGCTCCTCGATCCCAAACACTGCAGGACTAACACTCTGCTGAGTACTCCGAATTCACGCTAGCATATTGGCCACGATGAACCCGGACAAAACAAATCAGGGCCCACCTATGGTCACTCCGTGGTCCTGCCTCACGCAACTTTGTCGATGCGGCCACCGCAGATGCTCTGTGCCGCTCTGGACATTAGGATGGATACTTGCTCCCGAAGCCTAGCACCAAGTTGTCGCTTCGCCTCCGAGCTTCAGCTCGAACTCGAAGTCCTGGTTGCCGCTGACGCCGGAAGATGCCACGGCTGTGAAGTCTCTGCTTCTGGATGCAGCTCTGTCCCGTTCTCGAGGTTGTCCTCGCCGCTGCAGCCTGGAGATTGTACTGCCCGGGGCCTCACACCAGAATGTCACCCCGGACTCTGGCCTGCTGCCGCCGCTGCAGCTTGGAAGTGCTTCTCCGTGGGGCCTCTCGTCAAGATGTAGCCCCAGCCGTGAAGTAACCTCTCCGTTGTCCGCCCAAAGCCTACTCGACCGATCCTGGTCACGCCACCAGGTTAACTTCGCTCTGTGTGACCCTAGCGGGTAATTCATCGATCGATGATCGATGATGAAGGTGGCTCGTTGATCGGAGGCACATTGCTAACGACGGTCCACACCACGAATAGTAACAGCGAAGCTGTTCAGCAAATCGTTCGTGTTGTGTGGTGACCGCAGTTAAAAATAGCGAGAAAACGCCGAGCGCACGTTCGCCACGAAGCGAGATTGGCCAATGTTGGCTTAGGGAGATTCGCAAACATTGGACACAAACAAACTCCAGCGTTCACTGTATCGCGGCAACACTTGTTCGGAACGAGAAAGACCCGTCATAGCGTACACCCCTCGTTCGTTCGTCCTCGTGTCGTCATGCTCATGCGCTATGTACCGTAGAAGAGTCGTAACTTGAATGCCAAAGTTTCTGTAGGAGATTATTGAGTCCACATGGCCCGGCCGTGGATAGTTCGCACGTCCAAGGAAGAGGCCGCGCTTCGAGATGCTCGGCCTACAAAGCATCCGCTAGATACAATACGTCGCGCTTGCAGAGTGGCATACAAAAACTTCGACCAAAACGACGAGCTCACTCTGGCCTTGCTCAACGTAAGCTCTTTGAAATGTCATGCCGCGGATGTCAAACATGACACCACAACGATATTAAATTTATCTTTGTGTCGGTCAATGATCACCTACAACAGCTTCTCCATTCAAGTCTTGCGCGGGAGTACAAGCTTCCTTGAATTTTTTTTAGAATTTATGGCAAGTATTTAAAACTGATTTACAAGTGACGAAGAAACATCGTAGATCAGAGCTCGAGAGGAGAGAGCCCCTCGTGGTGCCAGCTCTTCTCGAGCTCTGATGTGGGATCTTTCTTCGTCACTTGTAAATCAGTTGTAAATACTTGCCATAAACCGTAAATAATCGTGAAGTAGACAGTAGTCATCCATGTGCCACCGATCAACCAGCCACCTGCATAATCGATCGTCACTCGACCGATTCCCTACTAGGGTCACATAGAGCGAAGTTCATCTCCGCCCATTCGAAAAGATCCTTGTCTCCCGTTTCTGACGATGCCCTGCACCTCTCAGTTTGCATAAGCATAATCTCTATTTGTAATCCGCAATATAGCGAAAGACACGATGGCACGTGTCAGGCAGAACGAAAGTGTATACATATCAATGCACTCCTCGGGCATAGCTATCTCAAAACACGCACCAGTTTACAGAATATTAATGCATTGGTTGAGCATTGCATGTACCACATTTTAAAGAAAATATTGACACACACCGTGCACCTGGTGGCTCCGAACAAATTATCCACGGTGACTCCACAATCGCATTTGTAGGCGTGGTTGATGCTAATGCCATTAGCAAATTTTTCGCTAAAACTCATTGAAAAATATTCCTGTGGCGCTGGAGGTGGCGCGCCGGTGCGGTGACTATAGGCTGTTGCAACGATAAATGAACGTCTTTAAAACATTTTCCTGAACTAACCACTGCTTTGTTTGCGCCCAAACTTACACTAAGGTCGCATTTAGTGGTCTATCTTGTTTCACGCCAAGAAAAAGGACTGCACTTACCTGCTTATTCAGAAAACAAATAAAAACGATGTTCGCCTATGGGGAAATGGCGGCCAATTTGGACGTCCATGCCAAACTTGGAACGGCGGCGCCACCTGGGGTATGCATACCGCAACACGCGATAACGGAGCCAAATTCAGCGGAAGATAAAGCCCTCACTTGGTCACTTGTTTACGAAAACCCCGTGTAGTTTTGTAACAGCTGATACTAACCATAATAAAATATTCCCAGTGTTCATCGTTGCCAATACCGATAAATGTTGGATCTTTTTCATCTGCTTTCGGATCGTCTGTCGTGTGCTGTGCCAGATTACCCAGCTTTCCGAAATCAAGGGCCCAGGGGCCCTATTCTCGACTGCACAAATTGCCGGCAATTTGCCGGAAGTCTTGTCTGATTGGCTTTCAACTTTGGTCTCGTGTTTCCGGTTGACAAAGCGGTTGTGTGTGTTGTCGTCATTTTGACGTTTTATGACGTTTACGGGCACCAGTTCTAAAGTTTGCCTTATTTATATTTACTGAAAGCGCATAATTCTCGGCCGGCAATGAAAAACCAGACTAAAAGCACTAGACATGACAACGTAGGCCTGTCTTTGCTATTCAACAACAATAATGCCTGTAATACACGCCCTCTCCGTGATTGGCTGAGAAGGCATGACGTAATTTAAACAGTTGGCGGGAACGATTACGTCATGCATTGGCAACTTCAGGCTGCATAAAAGTGACGTAATGCTACGTAACAGCTTGAAAATGGCGGCTGTTTTTTGTCGGAAAATGCAAGCAAAATAGGGCAAAAAATTGTCCCCGCGTTCGGCGCCGCGAAATGTCCGCCAATTTGCAGCAGGCGCAGTTTCGCATGCACGCTGTAAAGCACGTTTCTTACCGAAACAATTTATAGTTTCAACTGCTTCCAAGTCAGGGATCATGGACCATACAGATAACGTGCAGTATTTTGCTTTTATGTTTGGCAATAAAATAAAAATTATTTGTTTGGCGTAACCGCAACATAAGAGGGCAGTACAAGCCTCTCCATGACAAAGAGAACCCAATGCATGGCATTTGTCCACACTCGTCCTAGTAACCTGTTGGGTCACATGATCGAACTCAAGAGAAAAATAACAAAGAAAAGTGACTTTTTGGTTCATTACAGCGCTGATTGAAGTCGAGATTGACGAATGAGTGAATCGGCGACATCGGTGCGCTCCGCGGTTATCAGGCGTAGCGCATCGCTGCTCTTATGTGTCATAGATGGTCGCGGTCGTCTTTTTCTGTGATCACGCCATAAACTTGTAACATAGCAGCAGACGATGGCGTGGCGGAGGTGGCGGCAGCGAAGATGATAACGCAACAAAGCTTTCATTAAAGCAGAGAGCCCAGCTATGTTACTAAAAGCGATTGAAAGAAATAAATAGATACGGCAAAAAAATTGTGTGGTGTTCTTTAGCTCGACATCCGGCTTTCGCTCGCTTTTGGATAAACGTTACTCGATCGCCTTGTGGTGTTGACGTCAATTTTGACCGCCAGAAATGTGTTTTTCTTGTCAGCCTCAGCTACCGTCTTAATTTTTATAGTACATGCCAAGTGTTTTCATATTTTTCTTGTACAATATTTGATACCTTGGTTGCGATCTTTATGAGTGAATCGTCCAATTACACTGCATGTCATCATAGCTATAGGTGCCGCACGTCACTGATTGCTTACGTCGTACTTACGAAAAAATTGCCGGCAATTTGTGCAGTCGAGAATAGACCCCTATTCTCGATTGCACAAATTACCAGGCAATTCGCCATGATTTTTGCGTAAGCACGACGTAAGCAATCAGTGACGTGTTGCACCTATAGCTATGACGACATGCACTGTAATTTGACGCTTCACTCATAAAAATCACAACCAAGGTATCAAATGTTGTGCATAAAAGATATAAAAACACTTGGCATGTACTTTAAAGATTAAGATGGTAGCTGAGGCTGGCAAGAGAAACACATTTGTGCAGGTCTAAATTGGCGTTAACACCACAAGACGATCGAGTAACGTTGATCCAAAAGCGAACGAAAGCCGGATGTCGAGCTAAAGAATTACACAATTTTTTAACGTATCTATTTATTTCTTTCAATCGCTTCTGGTAAAATAGTTGGGCTCTCTGCTTCAATGCAAGCTTTGTTGCGTTATCACGTGGTTATCACCTTCCCGGCCGCCACCGCCGCCACGCTATCGTCTGCTGTTATGTTACAAGTTTAACGCTGGCAACGTTTAACGCGCGAACCTTATCCAGCGAAGAAAGTCTCGAGGTGTTGTTCGAGGAATTAGAGGGCATTAAACGGGATGTAATCGGGCTTAGCGAGGTTAGGAGGGCAGGCGAAGCCCTTACGGTGCTGAAAAATGGACACGTCCTATGTTACCGTGGTCTAGAGGACAGAAGAGAACTGGGAGTGGGATTTCTAGTCAATAAAAGCATAGCTGGCAACATAGACGAATACTATAGCATTAACGAAAGGGCAGCAGGTCTTGTAATTAGGCTCAATAAGAGGTACAAGCTCAAGGTGGTGCAGGGCTACGCGCCCACATCCAGCCACGACGACCAAGTAGTGGAACGCTCCTCTGAAGATGTGGAATCGGCAATGGCTAAAGTAAAAACACAGTATACCGTAGTTATGGGGGACTTCAATGCTAAAGTAGGCAAGAATCAGGCTGGAGACAAGGCAGTTGGGAACTATGGTCTGGGCTGTAGAAATAGCAGGGGGGACCTACTAGTTGAGTTTGCAGAACGGAATAACCTACGCATAATGGATACCTTCTTCTGTAAACGGGAGAGTCGGAAGTGGACCTGGAGGAGCCCGAATGGGGAGCACAAAAATGAAATAGACTTCATATTATGCGATAACCCTGGCGTCGTGAAGGATGTGGAAGTGCTCGGAAGGGTAAGGTGTAGTGACCACCGTATGGTAACATCTCGAATTAGGCTAGATTTGGGGAGGGACCACAACAAGCGAGTACGAAAGAAGCCAATAAATGAGCTAACAGTAAGACGTAAAGTAGAAGAATTCAGGATCGCGCTGCAGAACCGATATTCCGCCCTTAACGAGGAAGCCGAGCTTACGACAAAGGAAGCCAGCGACAACATTACACGCATTATCACGGAGTGTGCAGTAGAAGTCGGGGGCACTATGGCCAAACAGGATACTGGTAAACTTTCACAGGAGACGAAAGATCTAATCAGGAAACGGCAAACCATGAGAATCTCCACCGCAGCTGACAGAATAGAACTAGCCGAGCTCTCGAAGTTAATCAATAAGCGTAAGACAGCTGACATACGGAAGTATAATATGGAGAGGATCGAATACGCTGTAAAGAACGGAGGTAGCCTGAAAGCAGTGAAGAGACGTCTTGGCGTGGGGAAAAATCAGATGTATGCACTTAAGGATAAGCAATGCAATGTCATCACAAATAGGGATAAAATAGTCACAGTGGCCGAGGAGTTCTATAGGGATCTGTACAGTAGCCAGGACATCCAGGATAATGCCGAACGAGACAGTAGCTCAGAGGAGATAGACATCCCAACAGTAATGACCGAAGAAGTAAGGAAGGCTTTGAAAGAAATGAAAGGGGGCAAAGCACCTGGTGAGGATCAGATAACAGCAGACCTCTTGAAGGATGGTGGAGAAATTGTACTTGAAAAACTGGCAAACCTGTATACGCAATGCCTAATGACCGCAATGGTACCGGAATCTTGGAAGAACGCGAACATCATCCTAATCCATAAGAAAGGCGACATGAAGGACTTGAAAAATTACAGGCCGATCAGCTTACTGTCAGTCGTCTACAAGATATTTACCAAGGTAATCGCTAACCGAATCTCTGCAACCTTAGATTTCAGTCAACCTAAAGAACAAGCAGGGTTCCGTAAAGGTTATTCAACAATGGACCATATTCACACGATCAATGAGGTGATAGAGAAGTGCGCTGAGTATACTGAACCACTATATTTAGCCTTCATAGATTATGAGAAAGCATTTGACTCGGTCGAAACCCTAGCAGTCATTCAGGCATTACGGAACCAGGGGGTAGATGAGCATTATTTATTTATTTATTTATTTATTAAATACTGCGGACCATTGAAGGTCCATGCAGGGTGGGTGGTTACATAGTATCAAAGCAGGAACAACAATGCGAACATGAATACAAAGAAACAAAACAACAAACATCACTTGGAACGATACACGGGTTCTGTAAGGGAATTCCATTCGGCTATGGTACGAGGGAAGAAAGAGAATTTATATGTGTCTGTTCTGGCAAAATACGGTGTTAGGGAGTGAGGGTGGTGATGGCGCGTTTGTCGAGTCATTAAAGGGGACAGATATAGTGTGACGTCAATGGCCAATTTGTTGTTAACAAGTTGAGAGAGAAAATCCAGAATACTATCCAGAAATAAGAATACTAGAGGATATCTACAATGGGTCTACAGCTACCATCATCCTCCATAGGGAGAGCAGTAAAATACCTATAAGGAAGGGTGTCAGACAAGGAGACACAATCTCTCCAATGTTATTCACAGCATGCTTACAAGAAGTATTCAGAACGCTGGATTGGGAACAGGTGGGAGTAAGGGTTAATGGAGAATACCTCAGTAAACTCAGATTTGCTGATGACGTTGCCTTGCTAAGTAACTCGGGGGACGAATTGCAAAGCATGCTTTCCACACTGGGTGAACAGAGTAGAACCGTGGGCCTGAAAATTAATATGCAGAAAACTAAAGTAATGATCAATAACCTCGGGAGAGCACAGCAGTTTGAGATAGGTGGCGAGGCAGTGGAAGTGGTAAGCGAATATATCTACTTAGGCCAAGTTGTGACCCCAGATCCCAACCATGAGGCAGAGATAATTAGAAGGATCAGAATGGGGTGGGGTGCATATGGCAGGCATTCTCTGATAATGAATAGCAGCCTACCATTGTCGCTGAAGAAGAAAGTGTATGACAGCTGCATCTTACCGGTACTCACCTACGGGGCAGAAACTTGGAGGCTCACTAAGAGGGTTCAACTTAAATTGAGAACGACTCAGCGGGCAATGGAGCGGAAAATGATAGGTGTAACATTAAGGGACAAGAAGACAGCGGAGTGGGTCAGGGAGCAAACTGGTGTTAAAGACATATTAGTAGAAATTAAGAAGAAAAAATGGACGTGGGCAGGGCATGTAATGCGAAGGCAAGATAACCGCTGGTGATTAAGGGTAACAGAGTGGATCCCTAGAGAAGGCAAGCGTTGCAGGGGGCGGCAGAAAGTTAGATGGGCAGATGAGATCAAGAAGTTTGCGGGGATAAATTGGTCACAGTTGGCACAGGACCGTGGTAATTGGAGAATAATGGGAGAGGCCTTTGCCCTGCAGTGGGCGTAGATAGGCTGGTGATGATGATGATGATGATGATGATGATGTTACAAGTTTATGGCGTGATCACAGAAAAAGACGGCCGCGACCATCGCTTGTGTGACACATAAGAGCAGCGAAGCGCTACGCCTGGTAACCGCGGAGCGCACCGATGTCGCCGATTCACTCATTCGTCAAGCTCCACTTCTCCACTTCAATCAGCGCTGTAATGAGCAAAAAAATCACTTTTCTTTGTTATTTTTCTCTTCAGTTCGATCATGTGACCCAGCAGCTTACTAGGAGGCGCGTGGACAAATACCATGCATTGGTTGTCTTTGTCATGGAGAGGATCGTACTGCCCTCTTATGTTGCGGTTGCGCCAAACAAATAATTTTTATTTGTTTCCAAGCATAAAAGCAAGATACTGCACATTATTTGTATGCTCCCTGATCGCTAACTTAGAAACAGTCGAAACTATTATTTGTTTCAGTAGAAAACGTGCTTTAAACAGCCGATCATGCTAAACTGCGCCTGCTGCAAAATCACGGACATTTCGCGGCGCTAAAGGCTGGGCAATTTTCTGCCCTATTTTGCGGCAAAAGCAGCCGCCATTTTCAAGCTGTTACATAACATTACGTCACTTTTCCGCAAGCTGAAGTTGCCAAAGCGTGACGGGATCGTTTCCTCCAGCTATTTAAATTACGTCATGCCTTCCCAGCCAATCACAGATAGGGCGTGTAGTACAAGCAGTATTGTTGTTGAATAGCAAAGACAGGCCTGCGTGGTCATGTCCGGTGCATTTAGTCTGGTTTGTCATTGCCGGCCAAAAATTATGCGCTTTCAGTAAAGATAAATAAGGCAAACTTCAGAACTGGTGCCCGTAAACGTCATAAAATGTCAAAATGACGACAGCACACACACCCGCTTTGTCAACCGGAAGCACGTTACCAAAATTGAAAGCCAATCAGAAAAGACTTCTGGCAAATTCCCCAGTTCCCTGGGAATTTGTGCAGTCGAGAAGGGGGCCCCAAGCTCACATTGCTTTGCTGACGTTTGTTGGTTTGTTCTCGTTTTACTTTTATCATTCTGTGCATGCGTGGCTGTGCTGGTGACGCGCCGTTAAAGATCATTGGCTACAGAACAACAGGTCGCATTTTCGTCTGCAGTGAACGATATCATAATGGCACGTCACAAGCACAGACCCTGATGCACACAATAAAAGCAGAACCAGAACTAACATGAAGCAGTCGCGAGTCTGATTTCGGAAATTTGGGTAACCTGGTACAGCAGACGACAGCCAATTCGAATGCATATAAAATAGCGTTTATTGGTATTGCTAACGTTCAACCGTGGCAATATTTTTTATTAGTATTAACTCTTATGCAACTATATGGGACCATCATAAACTATAAAAGAAATAGGTTTTCTTATCTTCTGCGGCCTCATTTGACTTCTTCCTACCGTCAACCACCACCATGCGTTTCGTTCTGCATACCCCTGGCAGCGCCGCCGTTCCAAATCGGTCGTGGGCATCCAAACTGGCCGTCATTTTCCGGGGGGGGGGGGGGGCGAAGAGTGTTTCTTATTTACATTCCTAATAACGTCCGTCCTTGTACTGAGTGTTACACAAAATAGACAATGAAATGCGAGCTTCGTGGAAAGCTTAGCTGCGACGGAGCAGCGAAGGAACCTTTTTTAAAGACGCTCATTTATCGATGTAACACCGTGGGTTTCATACCCAGTGTGAGGCACGGTTTTATGCAGAAGACAGCGATTTTACTCCAAAACGAACTGTGGTGATTCCTCTGCCATAGGAATCGGTCAAACACGAAAGTGAAATGTGCAGCGAAATCTGCAGCTGAGCCTGATTTTCGGGTCGGTGGCTGTCTTGTGGGTGTGCTTGGCTAGCGATGTCCTGCTGGCGGGTCGCTTCGGCAAAGGTGTACTGGTGTCATTTCCGTGACGGAAATGACGTCAGTAAAATCTTGGTGTAGCACAGCATAAAAAACTTTCGTGTTAAAATATAAAACTAGAAAACGAACAACCCTAAGTAAAACTTACTCTTTAGTACTAAAGGTTGCTTTTGTGGAGCTTTTTTGCGCCCTTTCTTTTGCGTTCTTTTGCGGGATTTTTTGTGTAGCCATTGTTTTTTGGGGATATGTATCACACATTTTCGATTTTCTAAGATCATTTTTTGAAAATGTTGCTTTTTTATTTTTCATATCTTTTGGTTTTACAAAGTTTTGCCCAACCAATTATCTCCCTTTACGCTATTATTACGATTACCCCGCAAATATGCATTTTTGTGGAAATGCAGGGCGTTACACGGTTAGCCATTTTCGCCATATGTTATTCCTATTTTTAACGTTCTTTTGTGGACTTTCTGCTGGGTATGCTGGGTTCCAGGCCACTCTGGGATCGTCGGTAATGAAGTCGCAGATAAAGTGGCTGCCGGTGCGGCTCTTCAAGACACAGTTAAGATAACAACAGTACCCTGCACTGACACATCGCCGCACATCAGACAACAACTTGGTAAAATATCGGAAGTAGACTCAAGAACACAGACAGAAAGCAAACTACACGTTAGAAAACCACACTTAAGGCGATACTCTACTGCAATAATGTAGCGAATTGGACGAGTTAGAGCCCGTTCAAGATGGTCAGCGCTCTACCATCTAGGAAATAAAACACAGGACCTGAGGGGCTCATTGCAGACGTCTGGAGTATCTTAAAAGTGCCCTCTGCCCCGTGAGCACTTTTATTGTATGTTAGTTGCTGTCCTGTTTCCGAGATCGAGTTGGCTGAATACATACGCCGATTGTAATAAACGTTACAAAAATGTACCCGCGTATCTTCTTGCTTCGCTGGGAATGTCGTCAAAATACGACACTCGTCCGCCACGAACACCCGCTACGAACACCATTTCATCTGCAGTCCTGCCATCCCTCGCCCTCTTTTGGTCTCCTGTCGCTCCTCTCATGATTCATTTCGTATTCCGAAGCTTCGAGTAACCGACATCATACCAGCATTCTTCCTTATAAATTGCCCAAGAAATAATTCGGACATAAAAATTTGCTGCCATCTTATAATTTGGTTGCCTATTTCACATTTCCCGTCACAATTATGCGCTGTCCTATAAGTTAATTGCTCAGTGCAAATTTCCTGCCTCTGTTGCATTTTTTAACTTAAGCCTTTGATATTTTTGCTTTGATGTTATCATCTGCGTCAACGTTAAATTTTGAGCCTTTATACGCTAGTTAAAATTTTTAATGTATATTTCGCATTTTGTGTGTGATTTCTTGTTAGAAAATTTACTGCAGGGCACCAGTTGCTTATTTATAGTTTTCCTTGCCATTCCAAACTTCAGATATGAATTATAGATTGTCATGTCGATAATTCATTTTATAGAGAGAAAATAAGGAACTTGTACAACTGTGGAAGCCCTGTGAATTCCTATTGCTAACTTCCGCAATCAGCGCCCACATTCGAACGACGCATTCGAAATTTTCACCTCTATTCCCGTGCATATTTTATATATTTGTGCTCTTTAACACTATTTCATTTTATAGCATAATTACGAACAGCTCCGTGAGCAGTGCGCGTCACGCTTGTCTAGGACAGGCAAGAGCCCGGCTCCGGAGCATGCGACATTTGCTGGTGGCTGCCATGTTGGAGATAGCTGGCCATTGCGCGGGCGAGGGTCTCGGACAGGCTGGCTGGGGTCGTCATTTTGAATGGGACCATCTAGTTTGCAGACGCTACCACGAACGAAGGGCGCTTGCCTTCAATAGTGCCAGTTGTGAGCGGTGACGCGGAAGATAGGCGCGTTGCTTGACGCGGTGCAGTACCATCGTAAGGCAGTTCGGTAATACTACGAAAGGTTCGAGACTTTCTTGATGCGTGATTTTTGTTTGCTACGCTTGACAGTGAGAAGGTGAGGGGTGCTATTGCAGAAGGCCTGAGTTCTGCCTACTCCCGATTTTCCAGCTGCTTGGGTTAAGAGGGTTCGGCAACTCAGCGCCAACTCAGATTCCCACTTTTTCGCTCCATAGATGACATCACATACCGAGCCAAAGAAGCTGCGTCAGATATCTGCAATCAAGCAGTGTAAAAACAACCAGGACACCGACGCACGCTTTGTTCCCCTGCCCGATACAAAATATAGCTCCAGTGACGGCCTGCTTCCGGCGCGCTCCAGATCGGGCGTTCTCCCATATGACCAAAAGCCGTCGCCAGGAATATCAGTTATCACTACGGAATGAACAACAGTACTGCCATTATTTGACGCACATGTTGTTTCTGGCTGGCGTTTTTACATGCAAGCTTTGTTCTCCCCCGAAGAACACTAAATTAGTAAGTTGAGAAGAGGGCTTTCTGTGCTGTGGTCTCAATGAAAAGCTGCGTAGTGTGAATTCCTCCCCATTCACCCTGAGATAAGACTGCGACGAAGAGAGGGCGAGCGGTATGGACTTGCTCTTATGTTGAAGCTTTGATGTGGTCCTCCGCGATATGTAAAAATATGAAAATATGAAAGCAATGCCATACTTTAGCGCACAGAGGTCTCTTCCTAACGGATATTATTTTACCCGTAGTGGGTTCTCGAAGCAACGTTCCGTCCCTGCATACTTCTGGGCGTAATGCCGAGCTGTGAAAGGACTTTTATTGCGTAATAAAAGGCGGGGTGTTTCGGCAAAATTTTTGGGTCGATCGCGTCGCTCTGTGACAGAGCAAGCGACAAAACGCACAGGACGGTAGAGCGAAAAGAGAGAATAGTCCTTATTCCTGAGCCTAAGTGCTGACTGCAGGCCACTAGCCCCGTGGAGGGAATCCCTCGCCCGACATACCCAGACTGCGGCTGGCTGTCCAGGCCCTTTTCACCAAGATTTGCTAGAAACCAAGTATCGGGTCAGACAGACGAGTCATCCACTGCTCATTGGAAAGGTTAGGGGTTTGTTGGCACTCCCATGCATGATAATACAGATTTACAGGCACTCGACAGAAATTGCAAAGTGAGGGATATTGAGTCGGGCCGATAGCATAAAGGTGGGTGTTGTGTGGATAGGAAGGAAGGAAGAAGAGAGAAAGGAAGGGCCGGGAGGTTTAGCAGGTGTAGAGCCCGGTTTGCTACCCTGCGCTGGGGGAATGGGGCTCAGGGAATAAAAGGGCGGGAGAAGAGGGAGAGATAGGAGTGGGAAAGCGCGCACTCTAGTCCCGTTTCGGGCTCTATAGTCTTTCACTCAAGTTCGTTTCACTCAGGAAACGTAAAAGGGCTTTCGTCGCCTTCTGCGAGGTCGATGGTAAAGACCGATGACTTATACCTGTGCTACACGGCCGTTTCAAAGGCCCTCCGAAGGCCATTGAACCAATTGTCTATCGAGTGTCCCATTGCAAATGCACAGTGCGCACTTGCAGGCGAGCGTTCAATTGTCAATTGAAAGACGCCGTGTAGCACAGGCATTAGACTAGTTTCTACTATAAATGGCCGATTGTCCAATTGGCTGAGCGCGGTGGCAACCACGCTCCTCTCCGACGAGTATTCGGGGCAGCGACACAACACATGTTCTATAGTCTCTTCCCCCCCACAGGCATCACAGTGGGCGCTGCTGGCAATCCCGATGATGAAGGAGTAGGCTTTCGTGAAGGCCACTCCCAACCACAGTCTACAAAGTAAAGTTGACTGGGGTCGAGACAGCCCATACGGAATACGCGCTGAAGAAGAGGGTCCTGAATATACAGACGGGGATTCGAGAAGTCCGGTCTGTTCTATTGCTGCATGGTAATCCTGCGTGCAAAGGAGCGAAGCGTCCTGGCGGCATCGGTCCTTGAAATCGGAAGCAGAATGGTGCGGTCACTCTCATGGCCTGTACGGGCAGCTTCATCCGCCAACACGTTACCTGGAAGCCACTGAAATATTACGTCATGGCCGGCTGTGATGGCTTGATGGAATTTTTCTCTTATCTCCGTCACCAGTTGGTGTAGGAAGCCGTACTGCAGGGCTGCGCGTAAGCTCTGTAGGGCAGCCTTGGAATCCGAGAAGATCGCCAAATTTTGAGGAGTAGCTCCGATTACATGATGAAGAGCCTCACGAATGGCTGCAAGTTCTGTAGCTGTCGAACTCGTGGTATAGCCAACACGGAATCGAGTTGTGGCAAAATCTGCTGGCACAAACACCGCACCCGCCGAACTGGATGACATTACTGAGCCATCCGGGCACATATGTTTCCGGTCGTTGTACCATTCATGCAGTAACAGCATCGTAAGCTGTTGAAGGACCAATGTTGACATTTTTTTTCAAATTCCCGGAACACTGGGACTGATCTCAGGTTGTGCCAGGCACCACAACGGGGAGGACGGTGTTGCCGCGGGGGCGTACCTTGAAGGGATTTCAGCCCTGTGCGTTGTGATAATGGCTGAAAAAGTAGATCGTGGTCTATTCTGAAGAAGCTGTGCCAGATGGTGAGAAGGCAGCCTTGTGAGGAGCCTGATGTACAGGCGTAGTGCTTCAGTAGCCACGTACGTTGCTATTGGGTGTTCCTGAGCGATGCAAATGGTTCCCACTGTTGATGCACAACGCGGCAAACCAAGACACGTACGCAGAGCCTACTCTTGGACGCTCTGTATAACCCGCAGTTTAGTGGTGCAAGTATTCGAAATTGCTGGCAAGCTGTAACGCAAGAGAGAGAGAAAAGCAAACGGATAGGCCGAGAGGTTATCCACGCTTAGAGCCCGGATTGCTACTCGACACTGGGGAAGGGGTGTGGAGGGGATGAAAGAGAAAGCAAGCAAAAAAGAGGGGAAAGAACAAGGGCCGCGCACACACTTCAGTCCCTTTGGGGGCACTATAGTCTTTCGCCTAAGCCTGTTTCCTTCATAAAACGCAAAAGGGCTTTTAATTGTTGCCTTCTGCGAAGTCGATTCTAGGGGTCGGTGTCCTAGAATAGTCTCTAGTGTGGATGGTTGATTGTCCAATCGGTTGAGCTCGGCGGCCAAAACACGTCTTTCTGATGAATACTGCGGGCAACGACAAAGCACATGTTCGATTGACTCTTCAACCTTGCAGGCGTCGCACTGTGGCCATCCCGATGAGGAAGGAGTACGATTTTTTGTGAAAGCCACTCCCAACCACAGTCTACAAAGTAAAGTAGACTGTGATCGAGACAGCCCACACGGAAGACGGCGTTGGAGTAGAGGGTCCTGGTTATGGAGGCGCGGATGCACAAAGTCCGGTGTATTCCATTGAGTAATGGAGGTCCTCCGCGCGAACTGACGAAGCAGCTTAGCGGCATCAGTCCTTGCAAGCGGAAGCAAGATGGTCCTTTCACTGTCATGGCCTGTCCGGGAAGCTGCATCAGCCGAAACATTGCCGGTGATTCCACAGTGACTTGGCAACCACTGAAATACAATATTATGGCCCTTTATGACAGCCTGGTGAAATAATTCTCGAATTTGTGTCACCAGTTGGTGCAAAGGACCGTAGCGTAGGGCTGCTCGGAAGCTTTGGAGGGCGCTTTTGGAATCGGTAAAAATGGACCATTTTTGGGTAGAAGCTAACATGATGTATTGCTTCACGGATGGCTGCAAGTTCAGTAGCCGTCGAACTCGTCACATGGGCGACACGAAATTGAATTTTGGTTGATTCTGATGGTATAACCACCTGCCGAGCTCGAGGGCGTCACAGAACCATCTGTGTATACATGCTTCCGGTCATTGTGCTGTTCGTGCAGTAACTACATAGAAAACTGTCTGAGAGCCAGCGGTGGTAAGTCGGCCTTCTTTCCAATGCCCGGAACGTGTAGACGAATCTCGGGGGTTGCCAGGCACCACAACGGGGAAGACGGTGTGACAGAAGGCGTGTAACTTGACGGTTTTGCAGCTAGAGCTGCAAAAGTGACTTAGTCGCGTTGTATTTATTGGTCGGCATTAAAATATCCGGCAAGGATCTAAGGGCCTGGTGTTGTTTTGAAGATATGCTTTAGTCTTTGTCGACCAAGGATAGCTGATGGAGATATCTAGGCTCCCCTAGGAGCGTGAAAGAGAGCTGTTGTTTTTTAACAGTTAAGCATACGTATTGGTTGGTGTCGTGCGGGCGTATCGAATGAACAGCATATGTGAGTTCCCGGCGTATGAATACTATGACTTTGCTACTGGTCCCACAAGTAGATGACTCGATGCCTTCATAGCCAGATAGTCTTATTGCAGTTGGCAGGTTTTGTTCGCAGATCACAAGAATCGGAAACGGATTATTGAATACAAACTGGCGAATATCAGAAATGTAGGGTTTTAGACCTCTGGCATTCCACTGAAAAATGGACGCTCCACGGACTTTCTGGCGGAATGATGCGGTAGCACGGGCCATGATATTACGTGAGGCCTGCCAGTAGTGGACCCAGGGCATCCAGAACTTCCAGGGCGCTCATAGCGGTCGGCGTTTTTAAGGTATCCAGAAGCGTACAAATGGCGTTGATCAACGCCCTGAAGACCGCGACAATCTGTACATAATCCTTCGACAAAGCAGCCGGAGTCAGTTTAGACCTCGAATCTGCCCGTCGGAGCTTCACCGGAGTGAGAGGCGGCAGCCTTGGCCACGGGTCTACTGGTGGCGATGACTTCCCGGCTTCGTTGATCTTTACAGATGAAGCCGTGGCCACGCTGCTTGTTGACTCTGCTGGTAGTTCTGGTGGTCATCGTGCAGGCGGGTCTACCAGCGGGGGTGGAGGCAGTGCCTGTGAAGCCGTGGAATTCCCACGTGAGTGGTCCTGGTCGTCTTTGACACCGACAGTATTCGACAATCTTCGCCGTCGCGATCGTCGTCGGCGTCGAACTTTCGGAGATGCGTCTTTGTGCGACGAGTGATCCTTGACGTGATAGGCATTCATTTATAGTATACTGAAAGTGGTGGCTTCTTTCCTGGATAGCCCTGGATGAGTTGGCTGGAATTTGAGTCTGCTATGCCTGTAGTGTACCAAGATATCCCCACATTGAAGAGGCGGTTCTGTTTTTATGGTGGCAGTGAACGTTGACTGTCCCTCGCTAGTAATGGCCCGGTGCATGTGCGCGCGGACTGCAGTGTGATTCACTTCACTACCGTTGAGTCATTCATACTCAGACAATGTACGGGGGGACTAAAGGAAATACGAACAATGTAGGGCAGAACAACTGTCAAAAAGGCGCCTCAACATAAATTACCAGTGTCGCTTCTTGATCAAACGCTTCTTCTAAGAGTAGGCTACACTCCCAAGATATCAGTGAGAACTGCGCATTTGTGCAGTTTACCCAATTTACAGCCGGTGCAACATACGCCGGAGGCTGTGCGCTCCATTATTGTTTTTTTAATCCCCGCTGTGCAGTTCGGTTAGCTCTTTCATGATTCGGTGATGATGATGTAGACGACATGTGTATCTGGATCGGCGGATATCAACACAAGCGGTTGGCTATGATAGCTCAAGGAGTAATCCGTTCCTTACAAGCCTATCTTTTGTCGTTGGGGATCACGGTCTCCGCGGAAAAATCTTGTTTTATTTTGTTCCCTGGTAAGCAACGGAAAGCCACGCACCTCAAGTGAATCTTAGGTGGCTTGCCAATCCGCGAAGCTTGTCGTGTGAACTTTCTCGGAGTCACCATCGACTACAAGCTATTCTGGAGCCAGGTCGTGCAGTCTCTTCTCACGTACTTGGTACCGCACTTAAATGGGCTTCGACGAATTGCTGGAACCCACTGGGGGAGTCACTAGTCATATATGCTTGGTTCGACTCCACTCGGCGATCATCTAGAGTCGGGTTCTTTACCGACTACCTGTATTGTCTCCCTCGGAGTCTCATTATGCTCGTCTGGAGGCACTGCACCTGCAGGGGCTAAGATATCCCTAGGAGTTTCCCAGGTGGCGGCAAACAAAAACGTCCTCGATGAGTCCCATTTTCCACCACTTTGCTTGATGGCGTTTCAGCGGCTGACCTTGAAGCTCGTCCGGCTAGGAGAGTCCGACGCCGGAAAGGCATTGCTCAGGTAGAATCTTGCATACACGCGGCACTCTATACTCTGAGCGTCCGCTACCCGCAATGGCGAAAGACTCCACATCATTTGGAACCGCCATGGTCTATTGAGAGTTTGGAGTCGCAGCTTACCATCCCGGGCTTTCGCTCGAAGAGATTTACACCAGCTGAAGCGAGGATGTTAGCACTTGAACTTTTGGACTGGTTGTACGGAGGCTGTGTTCACGTGTTTACGGACCGCTATGTAGACACAGGATTCAATACCGGCGCAGCGGCCTTTGCAATTGCCGGCGTGAAAGTTTTCTGGGTTGCTCGCATTGACCATTTGACGGCATCTGCAACCAAGGAGTGTGTAGTAATTGAGGCGGCCTTGAAATAGATCAAATCATTTCGGGTGCGGCGTGCGCTTAACGGACTCCAAGTCAGATCTTCTACCTTTTCAACTTGGATGTCCCGAATACAGAGCTTGCCAACGCTCCCTACGTCTCCTTCTACATCTAAATGAAAACAGTCTTAGCGTTCGCTTCCAGTGGGTTCCTTCGTAACTAGGAGTGCTTGGAAACGAAGCCGCGAACAACTTGGCCCGTGAAGCGACATTGTGTACTCGTTTTCTGAAAGTGGCTCCAGACGAACGGCGCATTTTTAAAACCATCATTACAGAACATGTCAGATCTCTTTGGCGACCGCGTTCACGGGTGCGTAGTGTGGGAGTTGGACGGAACAGCTCGGCGGCAGCAGAACCAGGATAGGAGAAGCAAGTGGCAGACAACCGGACCGACGAACACTGGCCAGCTCACTAACCAGCACATGTGGTGGGCGCACACGGAGTGGCTTGGTACCAGGACTCGAACGTTGCTGTGAGTGTAGAGCGAAGCGTTGTATTAATTGTCTGAACAATCGGTGCAGTGCATTTTTTCAGTGTCGCGTTGTTTGAATGACCGTATGTGTTGCGAGCTGCTGTTTCTACCCGTGTCATTTTTGTTTTGCCGTCCCGGAATAAACCGATGATTTCTGTTTCTTTCGTGTCGGCGTCACTTCGTCGGGCGGGGTCAGCGTCGCGAACCCTTCGCACATGCAGGAGGTTGTTAAACTGCTGTTAAAAAACTGCCGAAAACGCGGAATACTCAAAATTAACCACACACAAGCGCAACAATCTGTGCTGCTTGCTTTAAAAGAACACTTTTGTTTGAGCGCGAACGAGAGGAAAATATAGTTTCCACGCTAACTGAAAAATCGAGCTGGACGGTCGGACGCACGGTCGCCGAA
The DNA here is from genome assembly GCF_048455015.1 of Haemaphysalis longicornis. Taxonomy (NCBI): domain Eukaryota; kingdom Metazoa; phylum Arthropoda; class Arachnida; order Ixodida; family Ixodidae; genus Haemaphysalis; species Haemaphysalis longicornis. The sequence goes on from NW_027526203.1 coordinate 483,483,911, forward strand.
ATGTCATGATGCAGCATTCTGAAAACCTCGGCTGAAGAAGTCCCCCTGATGCGTGTCAATCAAGCTGCCGTGAACGGCTTCTTCTTGCCATAGGAGAGTTTTTCCAACCACTTGGTTGGCGTCGTTCCCATCTTTCCGGTCAACGGAGTTGCCATTTTGGGGGGACCGTAGGTTGTGCAGCAAGACAAATTTTACATTTCGTAGATCACGACAGTCTTACTTTGACAAGGTACGTTATATTTTTTTATACAATGGGTGAAACGCCTTAGCTAGACTTCATTGCCAGCTTCCCTGCATGCGCAGAGTGTGTTGACTGCTGTTTAGAGCATATAGAGTATTTTCAGTACAATAGAACGGAAAGTTGAGCTAGTTGGATCTGATTCATGTTTAAAGCGCGGACAGACGATACACAAGAATATTTTCAGTGACGGGTTAGCCAGCCAATTTTCTGCCCATACCGAAAAGAACTTTTAAATAGGCAACCCGCGACGATGTTTCGGACATGAGCAAATATGCGGCGTTGCACATCATAGGAGCTCGAAGCGTCATTTTTTGGATGCGAGGTAACGTACCTACCACAGCCTCCGTTATGCTAATTCGATGAACTCCATCGGGATTGATTTGACGACTTGGTTGATTGTAGGGTTTAACACGCCGACGCTATACAGGTGATGCGGCGCGCCGTAGTAAAGGGCTCCAGAATAATTTTGACCCCCTGGGGATATTTAACGCGCGCCGAAATCTCGAACACAGGGGTGTTTTTGCATTTCGCCTAGATCAGAAAAGCAGCCGCCGCGGCAGGGAAACAAACCCGCATTCTTGTGCTCCGCAGCACAACGCCATAGCCACTGAGCCACCACGGTGGGTGCCTCAGTGGCTCCATCCTCCGCACCGCGCCCAGTGTATCAAAAGTAAACATTAACAAGGCCCAAGCTCCGCGAGGGCAGTAAAAGTGGACGTGTCGTCGTCTGGGCTGGAACGGATGGGTGTTTGGATCGGTTAGCATGGCCAACGACCGCACAAAGGTGGCGTACGACCGTCATGCGAGTGCAGGGTAAACGCGGAAGAATTGGCGTGTAGCACTGCGTGGTTATCACACACATATTTAATTGTGACCGAGGTGATGGAAATGTGCCTGGAATAATTGATAATCACGTTGCAGTACTGCTCAGCGGCCTGAGTGCTTTTTAAAACAACAGAGCAAGTAATTATCGAGTGATCTTGGCATATTTAGGCACACCTCTTCTGTGATCGCGTTTTATACTGTTGGGCTCACAGGTCAATGCTAGCACTGCCGCCACCTCTTCATTCCATATGGAGCGACTTCCCTATCACGCAGCCATGCATGACACCCGTGTCGATACAGCCCCACTCCCTTGCGCCTGTTCGCCTACTCGTCGTTCACCAGCCCGAGCCACATGCCCCCTCCCACTGCGCAGGCCCGGCATGTGCCGACACCCCACGTAATCTTTATTCATCTAGCTACTGTGCTTATCTGTGGTTATTATAGCGTGCGCAATAGATGTGGCATGTTTTTCGCGTGGCTCTGTCAACGCGCCCCCGTCGCTATGATGTCACAGCGCAAGGGACAGGACGAAAATATAGCAGCGCGCCTTGGATAGTGGAGAGGGCGACGTAATCTATTGCTGCTCTTTCCCGTCCTCTTCCTGGTTTGCGCAGTTTCCGCCGCCGACCGCAGCGAAGCGGCAGCTTTGGCTAGACTACTGACCTCTGATCTGAAGCCTCGAACATTAATTTGTTCACGATGGCGGGCGCGGCACCGCAAGGGTCGCCGCCTGGCTCGCTACAAATCGCTCTCGAGTCACAGCTCGGCGTTCAGCCGGGACTTGCAATCCCGCTCCCAGCTCCTGGAATGCTTCATGCCACCCCAGTGGCCGTGCCCACCGACTTGCTGCCAACTTCTGGAGACCCAGTGGGACCATCATCCGCAACGACGGAAGCTTCTCGGTTACTAGCTTCAACGTCTAACGCCACCTCTTGCACGACCAGCTCCGCCAATGTGCAAGCTACGCCAGACGGTGAGGACATGCTTTCTGACCTAACAAGTATGTCTTCTACAGTCATCTACAATCATGAGGAGCTCAATATGTGTGACCAAAACGATGGTTTCGAACTCGTACTTCCTTCAAAGCGCCGTCGTAGCACAAATCGCTCGCACCTCGCTTTTGACAGACAACCTCATGTAAGCGCCCCTAAGCACAACCTAACAGTCATTATTAAGCCCGTGGACGCAAAGAACGTCATCACCCGTTTTAACCCGCTAACACTCAAAGACGCCTTTGAGAAAGTTTTTCCTGACAGTGTTCTTCAAGTTAGACCAAGTCACCGCCTCAACCTCCTGGCTTTGGACACACGAAATTTTGCCGCTACGGAGCGCTTCTTGAAAGTCTCCACTGTTGGTGGCATTGCTGTCAGGGCTTATGAGCCCCGCCCCAAGAACTGTTGAGTTGGGGGGATCAAGGACGTTCCTGTAGACCTCTCAAATTCTGAAATCCTTGAAGCACTACGGCAAAGGGTTCCCGTTACGTCAGCTAGGCGCTTAGGAGAAAAATCCGAGAATGTGCGGATTGTGTTCTGCACAGAGACCCCTCCGGAACATGTAATCTTGGGCTATACCCGGTACCGAGTATACGAGTACCACGAGACTCCACGCCAGTGCACCAAGTGTCAACGTTACGGTCATGTGGCTAGTGTCTGCAAGCTTTCGCAGCGATGTCCTCGTTGCGGTGGGGATCATGAGCGTTCTGCCTGCGTCACTGAAAACCTCCGTTGCGCGAATTGTGGACGGACGCATGAATCGACAGATTCTCATTGCTCTGTGCGGCGAAAAGAGAAGTAGGGGTTCACAGCGCGGGAGACAAGGACGACGAAAAACACAAGACGAGCGCTGATCAGCGCTCGTCTTGTGTTTTTCGTCGTCCTTGTCTCCCGCGCTGTGAACCCCTATTTCCAGTATGAATTACCAACACGCCCAAGCATCCACTCTACTGAAAAGAGAAGGCCATCTACAAGCTGAAAACCTCAGAAAACATGGACTACATGGCGGCAAAAGCCGCATTGCAGAAGCCGCGTCATTTTCTCCGCAAGGATGGGTCAACTTCTGCTAGAAATGCAACTAAGCAGACTAGAGTGAACACCACGCCTCCAAAGCTAGATGTTCAAAATTTCCCTCCACTATCGCCACCTCAGCCTAGTCAAGCACCTGCAGAGCAAGTGGCGACTATGCCTACGCAGGGCCCCGTACGGAACCGCCGAAACCTGCACCTCGCAGGCGATCCAAACAGTCGCGCGAGCAAAGCGCGCACCCTAGCTCGACAAACGTCTTCCATTTGGTGGGAATGATACTGGGCACCCTTCGCAACTTCCTCACTCCTCCTTCCTCCCCAGTGGCTCACGCCATACTTACTCTCATTGATTTAGTCTCGCCGATATTATCACCATGGCGGTAACAACAATGTCTACATCTCCAGTACCTGTACTAAATGAAATTCGTAACAAGGCTACTGTCTTTCAATGGAACGCGCGTGGTCTCCGCAGCCGCCTATCAGACCTCCGGCAACTCATCCTAAAGCACCGCTTCCAAATTATAGCTATTTCAGAGTCCCGGCTGCCTTCCCAAATTCGCCTTTCTGGATACTCGATTTTACAGTCTGCCACAGGCGCAGACCAAAGCAGGGTTCTACTTGCGATTCGGAATGACTTCACCTTCATATAGCACACTGTGCCGAAGGACTCGTCGAATGAGTACATCGCAGCTACAGTGCAACATAAAAATATTACGTTCACTGTAATCGCAGCATATGTACCACCCCGTGCCATGTTTGACGCCAAACGGCTTAGTTCCCTGCTTACGGCTACCCAGCCACCACATGTGCTAACAGGCGACTTTAATGCTCATCACCCTGCTTGGGGAAGTGACAAACGCACCGTGAGGGGTCGTCGCCTGCTGGACATGGCCAGTCAGGCAGGACTGGGGGTGGTAAACACAGGAACCCCGAAATTCATTCGTGGCTCGATGGCTAGTGCGTTGGACGTCACAATGGTTTCTTCCTCGTTGATGAACTCTGTAACCTGGCACGCCGACATTGAAACCCTTGGAAGTGACCATGTGCCAACATACATCCTTATCAAGGGTCTACGCGGGGGATCATTCCAATCCAAAGTTGCTAGGGTAGATTGGAATGGCTACAGGGCTCATTTAGAGGCTTCTAGCGACAGAATCACAACTCACGACGAGCTCGTCGAGATTGTAACAAACACCGCTGCCGCAAGCACAGTTCGAGTTCAACAATTGAAGTCACGCTCTGTGGCGGACGCTGAATACGAACGGCTTCGAGCCATCCGGCGCCGAGCCGAACGCCGTGCGCGAAGGACGTTATCGCCAGATGATATCCGTGCTGCCCGGCGCGCACAAAAGCACGTGAGAAAACACATCGACAAGCTTGGCAAGGAGCAATGGAGGCTGTTCTGCTCGCGGCTGGACCCACGCAAGCCTCTCTCGCACATCTGGCGCGTAGTCAGAAGCTTGAAGTCGGAGCCGTGTCAGATGCGCCCATTTCCATCAGTGGCTCTACGTGGCGGACTCAGTGAGATTGAAGTGGCGGAAGCATACTGCATGAAGATCACTTTCCCTTCCACCTCCACTGTAGTGTCTTTTTCCGCGACATCCGGACTCTCTACGTCAAATGCTGTGAATGTGGACTGTCTTTTCACCAAGCGGGAGCTCCTTAATGCCTTAGCGTCTGTGAACCGATCGTCAGCACCAGACTCTGACAAGATTACCTATTCCATGTTAGCCCATCTTGGTGAGAAGGCCCTTCAGCAGTTACTCTCCATCTACAATTTTTCCTGGACCACAGGGCGCCTCGTTGCCAGCTGGAAGATCGGGCTTGCGAGACCAGTTCTCAAACCGGGCAAGTCACCAACGGACATGAACTCCTACCGACCAATAACACTTTTGAGCTGCGTTGACAAGGTTATGGAGAAGATGGTTTTGGAGCGCCTGGTCTGGGACCTTGAAAACAGAGCAGTATATCCACCACAAATGTCGGGTTTCATACGTGGAAGGAGTAGCATGGATAATGTTCTTATGTTATCACGGGACATAACCCAGCAGATGGCGTTAAAGAACATTGTCGTAGCTGTCTTTCTGGACATCAAAGCTGCCTTTGACAGTGTCACCCATGATGCTATTTGCCGAGAAATGACGGCTGCAGGTATCAGGGGGCAGATGTTTACGTGGCTAAGGGACTACCTTCAAGACAGGACTGTATATATGACCACTAGTAGCGGAGATACCACCCGTCACACTATAAGACAAGGTGTTCCGCAAGGCGGTGTTCTTAGACGAACTCTATTTAACATCTGTCTTGTTGGTCTCCCAAAAGTATTACCCTCTGGCGTGAATGTATCATTGTATGCTGACGATGTATGTGTCTGGTGCTCAGGGAGAAACCGCCGAAGCATACGAGTGAATCTGCAACTGGTGATCCGACGATTGGCGCGATACCTGAAAAATTGTGGACTGGTTCTTTCTCCTAAAAAATGCGCTGCGATGGCATTTACAAGACGCGACATGTCTCGTTATGCCCTGACTGTAGCAGGCTGCCTCATACCATATGTGCGATGTCATCGATTCTTAGGCATTGTATTTGACAGGTCAATGTCATGGACTTATCATATTCGATGCCTCAAAGACAAACTACAGTCTTTCGTGCACATCCTACGGATGCTTGCAGGCACTGCATGGGGTTGCTCGGTTGCTTCGCTGCTACGACTCTACAGGGCACTCTTTATTGGTCTGCTTCGCTACGGCCTGCCTACCCTCGGTTCACTAGAGCAATGTCAATCAGCTAGAGGCACTACAGGCGCAAGCTCTGCGTATTTGCCTGGGACTCCCTAAGTGCACTTCAACGTCCGGGACACTTTGTGAAGCAAGATGCCTCTCAGCCAGGGTACTAATAAGACAAGAAAATATCCGTGTCTGCCTCCGCCATGTTAGCGGTTCCTTTGCCCATCCTTTGGCAGATAGCTCCAGAAGTCATGTGCAGGAATTCCTGCCGGTTTACTATCAACGTCCTATTACACCCGATTTACCACCTTGGCAATTTTCTACGTGGTCAATAACAACAATAGTGCCTGGAATCGGGAAAAAGTCAACGATGCCTCCACCAGCCTTGACCTATTACACACTTCAGCATATATATCTCGCTGCTATGGCGGGTATACCCACGTATATGCTGATGGGTCCGTGACTTCTGAATCTTCCGCCATAGGTGTATGGGTGCCATCTTCGGGGGTCTCTGTGAGCCAGAAGCTCAGCCACAAGACATCGGCTACGAAAACCGAGCTGGCGGCAGTAAGAGCTGCACTGCAGATTGTCAGGGACTGCCCTCCAAAACCTTGGGTAATTTTCCTTGACTCCCGCTCTGCGCTACAAACGCTTCTCAAGCGTGGAAGTAATCAAGGCAAATTAATACAAGAAATCAACGTCATACACACTGAGGTACTCCGCAACGGCCACACTATTTCTTTGCAGTGGCTGCCAGGACACTGCGGCATCACGGGCAATGTGATATCGGATCGGCTCACACGCGAGGGCCATTCCACGAGCTTACCAGTACAACTCCCTTTATCCAAAGAGGACATCAACGGAATAGCCACAACTCTTGGATGGCGCATGCAATTGCAGCACTGGCAGAACCCGGACCTGCAGTACGCCCCCCCTTTACACTATCGACCCGCAGTGTGCGTTTCGTATACCTCACGGTTTATCGAGGCAAACAGAGTGTGCTATACATCCCCTGCGCCTCAAAGTAGCCTATACAAAAACCTTACTTAACAAAATCGGTTTGATGGCATCACCTCTGTGTACGCTTTGCGGTGTACGAGAAGACACGGAACACCTGTTCTGCGTTCGTCCACGTTTTAACTCGGCGCGAACGACAGCACGAAGTTTATTACGGGCGAGAACTGTCAGAATGGAGGACTCTTTCGGCCCCTGGAACAGCGAAGACAGGGCGGTGCAGAGTTTTAAAGCTCTTGCGCGTTTCCTCAGAGACTCTGGACTCGACTCCAGCCTGTGACTGTCTGTGACTTTTTTTGTTTTTTTATGTGTGTTCATGTGTCTGTCTGGTGGAGTTTCTTTCGTTTTTTTTTCTTTTTCTTATTTATATTAGTCATGTAAGCATATAACCCTCATCACATGTTCACCAACCATCTGAAGTAGCAAGCCCAGAATTATGCAGGGCTGACCTCTTCGGTCTCATTAAAGAATTTTCTCTCTCTCTCTCTCTGCACCTTGAGGCGTGCCAATGGTCGGGAGGTGGATAGTGTCGGATTGTAGGTCGCCGAGCTGAATAACAGCCGTGCTGTTGGAAAGGAATTTACAGATATAGTTGTACGTGCGGCTACCCGGAGCCAAAGTGGCAGCGTTACGCAAAATAGCCTGGTGGGATATCCGATCAAAAGCTTTCTGAAGATATAGTGCCAAAATGGCTGAATTATCTACCTTTGAAGGAGTAGCGATAATTTTGTGTTTTAATTGCATTAGTACATCTTGAGTTGACAGCCCTGCCCGGACGCCGAACATGGTGTGCGGAAATTGCCCAGTCTGATTCATGTGGTTCACAAGTTTTGCATGAACGACATGTTCTAGAACTTTGCCCACACAAGATGTAAGGGATATTGGTAGCAGGTACTCAAGCGCCAGGGGTTTGCCTGGTTTCGGGAGGAGAGTAACTTTAGCGTGTTTCCATTCGGGTGGTAGGTCCGTCACCAGCCTCCCAGCAACGGTTGTAGTAAACGGTTAGAATGTCGATTGAGCGATCGTCAAAGTTACGAAGCAGCTGGTTAGTGACGCCATCCATCTCTGGGGCCGATCTTGGACGGATTTTGAGTAAGGCTGCACGAACCTCGGCCCTGGTAATTGCCCGATCCATGATGGCATTGGCGGGTCCATGGTAGTCGGGAAGAGCCTCACAGGCGCCTTTGGCGAAGTAGAGTTCTTTAATTCTAGTCATGAGTTGGCCGTTAGAGCCGGGGAGCTGTTGGATAATTTTGGGGAGGTTTGGGGGGGTTTTTGCTGGCCTGCTTAGACTAAGTTGGATCAAGCATATGCCGTAGTATGGCCCATGTGCGGCGCATGCTGAGGTTTCCCCGCATGTCATCGCAAAATTGGCCCTATTGCGTTCGAGGCAGTTCAGCGGCGTATGAGTCGATCATGCTACTTAGGTTAGCAAGTTTAGGTCGAAGGCGCCGGTTGTGTTTCTGCCGTCTTCATCGTTTTTGAATGCTGGAATAAGCCTCCAACAGAGGTTGCAAATGGGAGTCGACGGTTTCGGCTGGAATGTCGGGCTCAAGGGGCTGGTCGTGTTGTGTCGTGAAATGCACTATACGATTAATCCATTCTTGTACGGCAACATCATCTTCAGGTGGATCTTGCGCGTGGCAAGTCCCCCTAAAGACGTGCCAGTCCGTAATGTACTGCTGTCGTAGTTTTCGGGCAAGCGTGGCAGAGGTCTGAACGGTTGTCTGTATAATAAAATGATCACTGCCAAGCGTGTGGGGCGTGGAGTACCATTTCACTCTCGCTATTTTGTGGGGTAGTGTCAGATCTGTAGAAGTGGCCCTCTCCGCACTGTTGCCTACACGAGTGGGTATGGTTGGGTCAGATTCGACAGCGAGTCGTCGTGCCTGCACCAGTTGCCATAAGAGACGACCCTTTTTGGTACAACGATGGTACCCCCAGGCCGTGTGGGGAGCATTGAAGTCACCGAGGATGATTAGCGGATGTTGTTCGGCTGCGCATATTGCCAAGGCTATTAGCGTAGTAAAGTTATCTGGGTATGCCTTTGGGCTGCTGTATATGTATAACACGTAAAGTCGGGAGACAGCTCGTTTTGCAGGGTACAGTGTGATTAAATCATAGGGGATGCTTACGCTATCAAATTGCTGATGATCAACAGGGATATTACGTTGAACGAACAACACTGTTAACGGGTTCTGAGGATACTGGAACGATTGGTAACTTGTAAGGTTGACATTTAGTCCAGGTTTTTGCAAAGGGATAACTGCCGGAGGATTAGGTTCGGCAGCTAGAAATTGTTGTAAGTTGTGGCGCTTTGTGTTAAAACACCTGCAGTTCCACTGCCAAATCACGAACGAATGGGACGATTTACACATCGTTGTCCATATCGTCGTGTGGTAGGGGGGTATTGTGAGCGGCAAATTGGCGGAGGAAGTCTTGTAGCTCTGCACGCATTTTGTCGAGTGTAGATTCCATGGACGCCTGCTTGGAAAGGAGCGTGTTGTAGAGGCGGTAGTATTCATCCCTTTGATTATCGATTGTACGCTCAAGATGGCGAATTTTTGGTTCGGTGTGTCGCCACTTGGTGAGTCATTGGCCGAGAGCGCCTTGCGTTTGAATGGGAAGAAGGGTTATCGTTGCCGCTAGGGGGCATTGCCGGATTGGAAGAGGGGTCCACCTGTTTAGACGCACTAGGGGGTGAGGGTGTGGGTTGGTTGCGGAGAATTGATATTTCTTGCTTTAGGGCAGCGTTTTTCTGTCGCAACGTAGCCAGTTCCGCCCGCATGGCTCGAAGCTCCCTAAGCAGCTCCGCTTGGGGATCGGGTAAGAACTTTTGTGAAGAGGGGAGAGTGTGAAACGGTGGGCTACTAGAGGGGGTGCATGGGCAGCTCACCTGTCTTGACTTGGTGTCTTCTTTTGTCCCGATGTTGCGGGGTGGAAGCCTGGTTTGAAGGGGTTGGGAAAGCTTCATCCTTGGTTGGGGTCCTGGTAGCGCTTTCGCCTGGAGAGCTTACATTGGTGTTGGTCACTTGTGCGTACGTCAGGGGCTGTAGGCGGGGCTTGAATCGGCACGGGCACTCAGCAGCGCCCGTGACGTGAGGTCCGTTGCACACGATGCACTTGGGGGTGCACGGGTGGTCATCTGCTGGATTAGCGACGCCGCACTTAGGGCACCTCTGGGGAACTTGTGTGTTGGGACATGCATCCTGCCTGTGGCCGGCTCGCCAACACACCGTACATGCCCCCGTTTTGCGACGGAACGGCTTGCAGCGATACGTGGCGGAACGGTAGCGGATCCGATATAGCACCCGAGTGCCGTGGAAAAGAACCGGGGCATTGTTCGTCGTGCTCAAGCGCTTGGCGTCCAAGATTTGCAAGTCCGGGTTAAAGCGGCAGACACTGTCGAGAATTTTCTCCGGAGAATCTTGGGGCGGGATATTGAAAATGATTGCAGTCGTAGTGTTGGCCGGGGCAACAACATGGGTGGTTAGAGGGTACGATTTTTCGTTTACAGCGAGCTGCGTGAGCTTTCCATATGAGCGTGCACGTGCTTCAGACGGCGTGCTGACGATCACAAAGTTGGAGGTGTGTTGAATTCGTACTTGGTCCTCACCGTTCAGTGGGATTCCGGCTTGCTTTTGGATGGTGTCCGCTAGTGCGGCTGCTGACACAGTGGCAAGAGCAAGACCGCCTTGGGGCCGTAGAATGATTTTCACGTCCGCCTCCGGTAGTGGTGCCGCCGGGGGTTGGCGCTTAGGGGGGCGCCGCTTCGGTGGGGAGCCGGAGGCCGGAAGACGGGAGATTGCTGTAGTGGCAGCCGCTTGTTCGGCAGCCACGTAAGAGTGCTGTTTCCGACGAATATGAGCCCAGCTGGGGTCCGCGAGCTCGCAAGGGTTGATCTGTTCACCGTCGACCATGTATTCCATGGGGCCGTCGGCGTAGGAGTTGATGACAGGTTGAGGGGTTGTCGCGTCAGCCATGGCGGCTCGTGCTAGGGAGCGCCTGCTTGGGAGGATGGCGACCGCGCTCACTAGGCCTGGTGGCGAGGCCTAGCAGTAAAGCCGGCGTGGTCGGGTGAGAAGGCCCCGTTGCCCAGCTGTCCGGTGAGTGAGAAGTCCAGACGGGGTGTCCGCAGGTCCCCGGTGATGTAAGTAGCCCAGTGTTGTAGTCAGCGAGTGGCCAGAAGAGGTAGATCGTGTTTGGAAGAAACGGGAGCCGAAACAAGCCGTGTTTGACTGTGTTGGCCCCCTGGCGGCCGATCTCGCGTCTACGAGAGCGACACTTCGCATGGCGTATCTTTGTAGCTCCGAATATCGGGCGTCGCCATCCGTCACACGAGCTTAGCTGAGCTTGTTGATATAGCGCGCGTTCACGAGATATGAATAACCCTGACAAGCACGGAGCGTCTTCTGCAGACAGAAACACTATGCATGTTACCGCGGAAACGATCTGCCTCAAGGTGGACATAGACCGCGCACTAATCGGCAGACACCAAAGCAGCTAAAACTCGTCGCCACATGTCAGATCCGGATATATTACCGAAAGACAGTTTAAAAATGCGTGAAAAGGGATGATAGTGGGGTGAAATTGAGCTGTGGATCGTCGTCGTCGCGGGTTGATAAAGCGGTGACCGAATAACTGCGGCGATACTGTCTTTTGCACGGCCCGGCCTCGGAGAGACCTGTTCACCGCGGGCGCACCGCAAACAAGAAACACAAGCGGGCCGCTAGTCTTTGGTGGAAATCTTCAATTATTATGGTGAGCGAGCATGTTGTTTTTGGAGCCATCCTATCTGGTGTTTCCCCTATGCTAGAACTGACGTGACATCGCCACCACGACCGACGCGGAAAGCAGTGCCACGCAGCCAGTAGTACAGGTGGAGTACTACAACTAGAACTTTGTACGATGGGTACTGGTTGACTACGTTAGACCTCATCCCGAGCAGTCGCATACCCGCTAAGCACGTCCCTCTACTGCGTATCAACAGCGCAGACGTGTTAGAAGCGGGAAAATAAGGGAGGCTCTGGCTCTGGCGAATGAACAGTTTTGTACAGTCACAAAATCGGCCGGAGTTGGGCTTTTGCACTTGAACTGCATAAATAGCAGCACTTGGGAGAGCGCCATACTCCTTGCCGCGCCGGTTCCACGGCCCGGTCCGGAGCTTTAATGCCTCGGACCTGCTTCTCAGCACGTGCCGGTGCTTCTAGCATGACGGCGAAAATGCCCCGGAGTAGGCAGCGCGCGTTGAGGAACTTCGGGGGGCCAAACTTATTCCTTCGCTCCTAATAGATCGGGCGTTTGCCTGGCGTGATACACTTCAAACTGCTGTCAGCTACTTAGGGGCACTGTGGAGACGAATAAAGGTGGGTTCTTTCATTTTGTATACTGTTACGCTTTCTTAATATGAGCACCCTAGTCCGCAATAAAATCTTCCGTAAAGCTACTGTGCATATGATTGAATGAACGATTAGAATCCTGATTGTAAATCAAAGCGTAAAAAATGTTAAAAAAAACGAATCGCCTGCTGGGGCGCGCCCGTAGCAATACATTATTGCGCCTCGAAGCCGAGCCCTGAGGCATGATAAAAGAAAGCTACGTTGCTCCTTTTCTTCCATTTTGTAAAAGCGTTCCCTCCTAAAAGTCACTACACTTTTGGTGCAATGGGCTCAAAATTTAAATGCGTTGTCTGAAGTTATCAAAGCCTCGACCGGTTAAGGGTGAGCCTATTGCTAAGTGCATAGTCTTGCACATATTCCTCTCGTTGCATTGTCGCCTTACTAGAAAGAGAAATATGCAAAGGGAGTTTTTCTTGATGCTGCCGCAAATAGCGTACAAATTATTTCGTTCTTGAGCGCCGTGTAAGCCGCATAATAGAAGCATTCGAATTAAATGTGTAGGAAGGTTGCAGATGTATTACGCGTAAAACCGAAACATATGGACAGGATTTACGCTGCACGCCTCCCAGAGAAATTGCTTGCCTTTTATCGGGATGAAAATCCTTTAAACAAATTGTGTTCACGCGAGAATCGCCTAGAACGCCTGGCGTGTATTTTAGAGGGGCTGCCGTTTTGGTGCTGAATTTTAATGATGAAAAAAAAAACAGAACGAACAAGGCAATGCTTTAACCTATTTACAAACGGAATTGTATGACCCTTATTATTTAGGCCTAGGTTGGCTGTTTGAGATTATTTGCATTTGTTCGCAGTGTGTAGGTTGAGAACGCAATTTAACAGCAAGTCATTTATTTTGGTTCGGATCCGTCAAACGTCCACTCAGTGTTGAATCTGGCGGTGGTAAAAGGAATGCACGTGCATGACATTGGTCGTGAAATAAAGTAAATTATAGTTGCGGCTTAAATTTGCGGACATGTTTAATTTTGCGACATACGGAAAGCTCCGGGTTCGTTATCCCTTACATAAATTTATCAAAGCCAACTCTATTATGAGATATAGGTATTTCGGGGGATGGCAATGTAAACGGCCTTCGGGACTGTTAGGAGTTACATTGCAGTTTTAACAGGTCATACTCCAAATAATATTGTCACGTCCGGGACAGGTTTATTTGCAGAACGTTGGCTCTTGAAGCGGAGGGAAAACTGGTGCGCCGATTGTCCAAACCGTCGAGAGGTCCCAGCTTCTTTCTTCTCTTCCTCGAACGTACCCGTTCTTCTTCTTCTTAAGCTTGGAGGATGGAGTTGCTAGATTAGCTTAACTACATTCCACATGCGTGACACTTCCCCGGTCGCAGACGAAGCCCTCTGGGCGAGTCACTGTGCAGTACGGGAGTTACAGCGTTTCAAGCGTGCCACGTGCACAACCTGTGTTTTCTTGCATGGTCGTCCACTTGTGGCTACACGTGATACCTGGTAAGTAACTTCACTCACGCGTTTCAGGACAATGAAGGGACCAACGTAATGGGGAAGGAGTTTTTTGCACAGTCCACGTTTACGCTGGGGGGTCCAGAGCCACACGAAGTCACCAGGGGCGTAAGCGAGATCGGAGTGGCGGCCGTCATACCGCGGCTTTGAGCGTTCTTGAGCAGCCAATGTGCGTAAACGCGCAAGGCGGCGTGCTTCTTCGGCAAGACAAAGTGTCTTAGCCACTGAAGGCTCGTCGTGTTCTTCGAAAGGGAAGATGGTGTCGAGGCAGCTGCGAGGGTTGCGGGCATAGAGAAGGAAAAAAGGGCTGTAGCCGGTAATTTCGTGCTTTGCAGTGTTATAAGCGTACGTAAGAAATGGCAAGAGGTCGTCCCAATTTTTGTGGTCGGAGGCAACGTACATGGCGAGCATATTTGTCAGTGTGCGGTTGGTCCTTTCGGTGAGGCCGTTCGTTTGAGGATGGTATGGGCTAGAATGACGAAACTGCACTTGACAGAGGCGAAGGATCTCTTCAACGATGTCGGCGGTGAACTGACGGCCACGGTCACTTATGATGACGCGAGGGGGTCCATGGCGAAGTAGAATACGTCTAAGCAGGAATTTGGAGATTTCCGCTGCGGTAGCAGATGATAGTGCGGCGGTCTCGGAGTAGCGCGAGAGATAGTCCACGCACACAACAATCCAGCGATTTCCTTTCCATGAGCGCGGGAACGGGCCTAGCAAATCGATGCCAATCTTTTCGAAGGGAGAAGTTGGCGGATGCAGCGGCTGAAGTTTTCCTGCCAGAATGGTTGTGGGAAGCTTGTGTCGCTGACATTGCGTGCAAGTCGCCACATAATGTTGTGTTGTTTTATGCATATTCGGCCAATAAAAACGTTGTTTGGTGCGATGCAGCGTTCGCGCCAGTCCCATGTGTCCAGATGTGGGGTCGTCGTGCGTGAAATTGAGAACACTGTTTTGAAGGCTTTGCGGTACCACAAGCAGAAGACGGCAACCAACACCAGAGTAATTTCTTGCGTACAGTAGGCCGTCGCGCACGCAAAAGCGGCTAGCTCGCCTTTCATTACGAGCAGACTCGAATAGGGACTGTAGACTCTTGTCATGGCGCTGTTCAATCTTGAAGGTTCCGACGTCAGGAAATGGGGTTGAGAGCGAAGCAAGATAGTCGTCAAAATGGTCATCGTCGCAGGGAGTGGTTTCTAGCGGCAGTCGAGAAAGGCAATCGGCATCAGCATGCTTACGGCCGCTCTTGTATGACACGGTGAAATTATACTCTTGCAAACGCAGGGCCCAACGTGCAAGCCGGCCGCAAGGATCACGAAGGTTGATGAGCCAGCATAGCGAGTGGTGGTCTGTTACGATAGTAAATGGGTGGCCATAGAGATAGGATCTAAATCTTTGTGTGGCGAACACGACAGCGAGGCACTCCTGTTCGGTCACTGTGTAATTCTTTTCTGACTTGCTTAGTGCTCGACTAGCGTAAGCGATAACGTGTTCACTTTGATCATGGCGTTGAACCAGTACGGCCCCTATTCCAACACCGCTGGCGTCGGTATGAACTTCGGTAGGAGCCGAGGGGTCAAAGTGCCGAAGTATAGGTTCTGACGTCAAAAGAAGCTTCAGCTGACGGAAAGCGGTGTCACATTCAGACGTCCACGTAAAGGGAACATTTTTCTGAAGTAGCGAAGTCAAAGGGTTGGCTGTGTCAGCGAATCCAGGTATAAAACGGCGAAAATAAGAACAAAGGCCTAGAAAACTTCGAAGCTCCTTGACAGAACGTGGCTTCTGAAAATCGCTTACTGCTTGGATTTTCCGTGGGTCAGGCCTGACGCCGTCTTTATCGACCAAAAGGCCCAGCACAAGCGTTTGGCGGTCTCCGAATCGGCACTTCTTAGAATTTAGGACTACGCCAGCTTTTTCCAAACAGTCAAGAACGGTGGCTAAGCGACTGTTGTGCTCCCTGAAGGTTCGTCCAAAAATAACGACATCGTCTAAGTAGCACATGCATATTTCCCACTTGAGCCCGCGCAGAATCGTATCCATGAAGCGTTCAAAGGTGGCCGGGGCATTGCAGAGCCCAAAGGGCATTACGTTAAATTCAAATAGTCCATCGGGCGTCACAAAAGCAGTTTTTTCTTTATCTTTCGGGTCCATGGGAATTTGCCAATAGCCTGATCTCAAGTCAACGGAGGAAAAGTAAGATGCTGAATGGAGGCAGTCTATGGCGTCGTCTATGCGGGGCAGCGGATAAACATCTTTTTTGGTTATAGCATTGAGACGTCGATAATCTACGCAAAATCGCCATGAACCGTCCTTTTTTTTTACAAGAATGACAGGTGCTGCCCAGGGACTGCAGGATTCTTGAACGACGCCATTTCTCAGCATTTCCTGGACTTGCTCGTTGATTACTCGTCGCTCGGACGGGGAAACGCGGTAAGGTTTTTGGCGAATTGGGCGTGCTCCTCCAGTATGTATTGAGTGGTGAGTCCGAGTAGCAGGAATTACAGGACACCGTTCCAGCTGAGAAAAATCGAAAACACCCGCGTGCTTGGAGAGAACATCGACTAGGGCGCGGCGCTCATCCGGTTCAAGTGACTTATTAATCATGTCGAGAAGCTTGGAGCAATCCATTGGGTGAGTGTGAACGGATGGGCCCGACTCTTCAGTTAAAACGGCTATCGAAGTGGATGTATACTCAGTTCCATGGGCAACATTGAGACCACGAGGTAACATTACTGGTTCGCTGGAATAGTTGACTGTCCACAACTGGGACTGACCCTGGACAACTGAAATGGCGGCACGGGGAACTAGGACGTTCTTCCTGGCACAATTCTGGGTTGTAGGCTCCACTACAGCGTCGAAATCACGGACTGGAGAGCCCGGCCATGCAACTCTCACAAATAGGGCACACCGCGCGGGAATCATTGTGTCCTCTAAAACGCTAAGTGCGCTCTGATGGCAAGCGGTGTCTTCAACAAGTGCAGATAGAGCAGCCCCATCAATGAAAATTTCTCCATTTTTGCAGTCAACTTTGGCACCACACTGCTTCAAGAAATCAATACCAAGTATCACGTCGTGGGTTGAGCGTGGGAGCACTGTGAACTCCGCCGTGAAGTACTGACCTCCAAAGCAGAGATTCACCGAGCATACGCCAAGCGGTCGCAGTGACTCACCACCTACACCGCGAAATGTAGCCACCTTGTCCCAACTAAACATCACCTTACGACCAAGCCTATTTTTAAAATCAGCACTCATCACAGAAACTGTAGCCCCTGTATCAACTAAAGCCGTTGTTCGAACACCGTCAACCACAATTCCAACTTTGTTTTTGAGCATGAGAACGGGCGAAGGTAATTCCATCGTAGACAGTCCGGTCGGAGGTATAGTAGACGTGGTTTGCCCAGCGACCTCACCTCCATTGGTCGCGCCATCTAGTTTCCCGGCGGCGGTGACCTACGCCGAGGCGAAGGTGAACGTCGCTGGCGAAGGATAGGCGGTGTAACGCTGCGGTCTGAAGCCGGTGAATCGTGGCGTGCCGGTGAATTGTGACGTGTCGGCGGTTGTCCCCCGGGAAATGAGCTCGTCGGCCAGTGGTCATCGTAGCGGGAATCCCCAGCCTCAGAGCGGTAGAACACGCGTGGGGGCTCGTACCTTGTTCCTTGGCGTCGATGACGGCAGTAGCGGGATATGTGGCCTGCCACACCACATTTGTAACAAACAGGCGGTTCGCGCTCACGGCCAGTGGTGTATTCGTCATACGCGTCATGGAAACGTGGAGGATAATAGGGTCGTTGGGGACGGCGACAGAAATTCTCAGGACCGTACCTGGGATAGTGTGAGCCAAGTCAGGCGGAGGGTTATCGTCAACACTTGCGACTGTGGTGACGTTGGTCAAGCGGCCGAACTTGGGGGTAATGCGGCGGGTTTTCAATGCCTCAAAGGTACGACATTGCTGGATTACGTCCGCCGCGGACTCCAGTTTTTCCCGGCTTATCAGGAAATGATAGACGTCTTCGGCTATTCCTTTTAAAAGATGGCCTACTTTGTCTTCCTCCGACATCTCTGGGTTGATGATTCGACATAGCTTTAGTACTTCCTCGATGTATGTGCTACACGTCTCGCCGGGAACTTGAGCCCGCTGAAGCAGTGTCTGCTCTGCTTTCTTCTTCTTTGCGGCGGAGTCGCCGAAACGGGCTAATATCTCTTCCACAAATCGGTCCCAAGTCGTAAGCTTCTCTTCCTGGTTTTCAAACCACGTGAGCGCTGTTCCATTCAAGGAAAACACAACGTTCGAGAGCTGAGCAGAGGCGTCCCAGCGGTTGTAGCGACTCACCCTCTTGAAGTGTGTCAGCCACTCCTCAACGTCTTCTTCCTCTTTCCCCCAGAAGCCTCGTGGTTCTCGTTGGGGATGCCAGCTGGCCATTGGCGCCGTTTGCGGCTGGTGATTATCACCGCGCGGAGGCATGGTACAGAGCGCTGGTGGCAGGCCCGCAAGACGTTGGCTTCGCCGCAAACCTTGTGGTTCCGTTGTTGCGTACCCAGCACCTCCACCAATCTGTCACGCCCGGGACAGGTTTATTTGCAGAACGTTGGCTCTTGAAGCGGAGGGAAAACTGGTGCGCCGATTGTCCAAACCGTCGAGAGGTCCCAGCTTCTTTCTTCTCTTCCTCGAACGTACCCGTTCTTCTTCTTCTTAAGCTTGGAGGATGGAGTTGCTAGATTAGCTTAACTACATTCCACATGCGTGACAATATGATGGATCATGTGATATTCATTCCGATGTAGCATACTGACCAACAAGATCCAGAACAGTTATTTCTTAAATATGACGCGACCTGGAAAAATTCGCTGAATTACCTCCGCATTCCTGATTTTTTATCTGAACTTGCTGTTTTACTTCGTACAAAACCAGTTTCTAGTGACTTCCGTTTCTGTACACAGTGTAATTTATAATTTATAAACAACCAGTTTTTAATAAATGAGTTACTTGTAAAAAAACGCTATTTACGCAACTGTGGCAACATTTTGAGACCAGGCAAGCCGAATAAACCAGGGGCCGAATCCTAAAAAAAATGGGCTTTATTTTGAAGCGACGCGGTGTTGGGATGCAAATGCATGCATTATTAGGTTGGGGCGTCGCCGTGGGGGGGTCTAGAAACGGTAGAAAAGCACGCGGTGCATGCCGGAGGAGCACAGGAACACGGGCGTAAAGTGACGGGGTGAGTGCGCGTCGCTCTGGCCCCAGTGCCTATGTTGCTCCGGCACGCCCAGTGTGCTTTTCCACCATTTCCCTGGCCCCCAAAGCGACGCCCCAACCTAAGAATGCATGTATTTGCATCCCAACACCGCGTCGCTTCAAAACGACGCCCGTTTTTAACACGAAAATGTTTTATGCTGGGGTACACAAAACTCACCGTGGTCATATCCGTCACGAAAATGACATCACCAGGAAAAGTTCCATTGGCGTGGCGGCGCTAGGTTTCTAGCCCCCTATCCCTCTGGCCGCAACGAGAGGTGTGTGACGCTCTACCGACTGAACGATGAAGTCATGCGCGGATAGCTGTACGAACGCGCCTGATGTCCTTCCCTCTGACTTGGGGTGTCCCTATTCGCACGCCACGTGGGAACAATTTTTATTTTTAGTTCGCACGCCGCGCGGAAACAATTTTTAACACGCAAGTGTTTAATTCCCGGATACACGAAGATTTCACATACGTCATATCCGTACCCAGTTCAACGAAGCAAGCGGCCTGTAAAGGGTGCACTCTTGCACACTGTCTTTTTGCGGGGAAGCAATTCTTAGCACTAACGAGTACGTTATACTTAAGGTTGTTTGTTTTCGGGTTTTATGTTTTAACACGAAAGTGTTTTATGCCCGGATACAGCAAGATGTCACTGACGTGATATCCGTCGCGGAAATGACGCTAGCACAGCTTTGCCGAAGCGAACCGCCAGCAAAACGTCGCTCGCCAAGCACACCCACAAGGCAGCCGCTGACCCTCAAATCATGCTGAACTGCAGATTGCGCTGCACATTTCACTTTTTTGTTTTACCGATTCCTACGACAGAGGAATCAACCACCGTTTTTTTTTAAGAGAATTCGGCCCCAGTACACATAGTTTCCCTTGAATGTTTGAGAGCAGAATCGGAGTTGATGTTGATATTAAGGCGAAAGCGAATGCCTCATTCAGCCAGAAAACAAAGCCCGCGTCCGGCGTCCGTAACACAAACGGCTCCTTCAGAAGCCTTCCCTAGCAGTAGGCGTTTCAAAGCGCAGTAGCGAGAGGTCGCTCCTTCGGAAGCGTTCCGCTGCACGAAGCGTTCCACGCCGCGAGCTTAAACTCGGTAGTACCGAGGGGTGCTCGTCCGCGTTAGAACACCGTAAGTGGAGAGAGCGCAAGAGCGCAGCCGAACCAGCCACAACAGCGCAGCTGGTACAAGGACAGATGTAAGATGGGACACCCACGAGAAATTACAGACAGATAATACATTTTTTTGCTGCTGGCGACCACTGCCCATATGTACTTTCAAGTACGGAGCACTTTAGGGGCCCTGGCTTGTCGCCGCGGCTCGCCCGGGGTCACGGCGGGGCCCAGGCATTTTCACATTGACGCAGCCTCCTAGAACTTGTGACACTTGATGCGCATTATATGCTGACGCTTAGCGCGACAAAACTATTGAGAACAGGGACTACGCAATCAGCATCAACATTTCCCCTCACCGAATATCAGGAGGTCGCGACGAACTTAGTCGTTAACGTATACATTTAAATAAACCGCGTTTTACGAAATGAGCACACCTCCTTGACTCCATAACAATAACCCACTGTGCCCGAATCAAAGGGAAGCCACGAGAATAAAAAAAAGGGGTTTTCTGCTGCAAAAGTAGCGATGACAGGTTTGATGCTGCTTTGGAAATGGTTCAAGCGGAGGTCTTGTGTTGAACCCGTAAATAAAATTGAGAGTGCACAGCACATTTTTCCTCTGTATCGTAGGGAATTAGGTTATCCCTTCTTCTGTGAAAAGAAGCTGAACAAGAACCGGGTTCTTGCTTCTATTTTATTCTTATTATTTGCGAGAGTGTTTATTCAAAAACGGCGCATTTTTGTTCATACTTTCTGAACTTCTCGAAGACGTTCTAGCCAGTGCATTTATTTGTGTCCCGAGAGAAGAGGGACGCATGTTTCCGCCTGTGCTCAAGGACCTGCCAGTATTCCGAGTCCTTCAAGGCGGTTGCTGACCGGGCCAATGTTTAGGTCTACGAAAGCGTCCGTTCTTTATCATTCTTTCTCAGCCCCGCAACCCTTGAGAAACAATTTCCCTCGGAAATTCCTTTCCGGCAGAACGAGAGGCGTCCAGGAGGTGGGTGTTCAGTCCTGTATCACACACGGCTCTCGAAAGCAAAGTGACCCACACTTGTTTATTTCTCCTGAGGACTCTCACACTGAGAAGACTGCAAAATAAAATAACAGAGGCCTGCTTAATAGCCGAATAAGCAGCTTTGGGGTAATAAAAGGACTATTTCAGTACGTGTTCACCACACAAACGAAGCCCTAAAAATACTGCTCAGTAATAAACACCTTTTCCAAGAAAGTGGACAAGTGTCCTGCTGCTTTTAACATGCGGCTATGTAGACACCCCCCTTGTGCTTGATGTTAGCCTGTAGAATTCTTGCCAACTCTCTTCGTTCGCTTGTAATTTAGTTTAGACTTTTACTGGTCTATCTGCTGTGAAATCTTAGTAAAGCCACCAAGGGGTTTTAAATGGGAAGCTTTTATACTTTTGTGAACATACTTGTTTGGACATGTGCCTCGCACTGCAGTCTGAAGGAAAACTTCGTTTCTCAGAAAACACGACTGGGTGATGGCATCGAAACCCCGTTCCCATGCATGTGTTCCTGACAGGTGCGTTACCGACTGCACTATCGCGCAAGTGTTCCAACGTGTTAGAAGAAAGGTTGGACAGTCTAATGCTGAATTTAGAAACAATCGCCTTACAAACGTTGGCCACTTGACATCGTCCAATGACCTGTACGCACACGAGGACATTGGCAACTTTGCCGGTTGTAGCTACGCGCGGCAATAAATGACAAGAAATTACGTTTCAAAACCTATAACAGCAGTTTACTGATTACTTTTCTTTCGAATCTGCTGAAACGTTACAAGATGACACTATAAATTGTTATTTCACAAATCTAATTGCGCTGTAATTGTTGTCCAAAAGTGTTGACACTACTTCCATTTACCATTGTTTTGAGCCACACACAGACGCACCTTGTGTGCATTACGGCGTTAAAATTGTTTTTATTGCTGTGTGTCAGCAAGTGAAGCTTGAGTTACGGTCGGAAGGCTTGGCCAGCTTTAAACTATGCTTGTTACACTCTTTAACGCGAAAGCTTTGTTAGGCTCATTTCCGATATTCGAGTGCGCTCGCAACCCCCGCGAAAGAGCCATGCTCGGAACCGGCACGATCACACCAAGGCAGGATAGAAATTCGGGCGAAAACGGCGACACGTGCCGCTCAAGCTCACAGCGGACGCTCCTGCGGAGGGAAACAGCCTCCCCTCTTTTATTCCGCTGTTTACCTGGGGATAGAAGCCCGCGTGAGCGGAGAGAAGTAAAACCCCCCAAAAAAGCCCAGCAATGCGCCCTCTAGTTGCCCTGTTCCTTCTCACCTCCACGGAAACACCTGGAGCGCCAATGAGGGCACACCAAAAGGCCATCTGACTTTTTTGGGCAATCGAATGAGTGATTTCTTCATTGATTGTTCCCTACATTAAACTACAGCCGTCTTAGCACATGCATCATACCATACACCAGAATTCCACAAGATTACAAAAAAAAACTTGAAAGAACGAATGGTCCTTGCCAGCCACTTGTTGTTGTCTCGCTTGACACGTAGTAGGTAGAGCTCACAATTTACGCACAACCACAAAACGAGAGGGTTAATTGGCGTATTCATGTCAGGTTGTAATTATTACTTTACCAGGGTGCCCAATCCTACTCTGGTGAGGGAGTCCCGGGATCAGGCCGCATCCCAAGCCTCCTTCAGCAATTCCATCAACACGCGGATTTTTTTTTTTTTTTTTGTAGTGAAAGCTACAATGCACCCGCCGCGGTGGCTCAGTGGCTAAGGCGTTGCGCTGCTGAGCACGAGGTCGCGGGTTCGATTGCGTCCGCGGCGGCCGCTTTTGTGATGGAGGCGAGAAGCAAAAACTCCCGTGTGCACGAGATTTCGGCGCACGTTAAAGATCCCCAGGTGGTCAAAATTAATCCGGAGCCCTCCACTACGGCGCGCCTCATCGCCTGCGTTGCGTCGGCGCGTAAAACCCTACAATCAATCAATCAAAGCTACAATGCCCGTATTCTCGCCGTTTCGCTGTGGCTGGTGGCCACACCGCGAGCTGAGCGGTTGCCTAGCAACCGCCGCAGCTGGCAGCGCCGCTCGCTGCGCCATCAGGCATGACGTCAGAGGAGTAGCCGGTGAAACCGCGTTGCAACAACAGAGGAGGAGCCGGCGTTGCATTGTATATATAGAAGGGTCGGCTCGATGGGATTCATTGCCAGATGTGGAAAGTGACTCGGAGAGACTGAAACAAGCCAAGCTTCATCGTCGGAACGAAGCCAAGAAAAGGCAGCGAGCCGAGGAAACAGAGGAATAACGAGCCGCACGCCTCTAGAAACGTCGTAACCGTACAAAGAACCAAGTTAAACAATAACATTAACAGTACCCCTGGCTGCCCACACCCAGGCATAACTGAGTTAAGCCATAGCCAATTTTTTTTTATCTCGTGGGAATTGTGTGGCACCGGGATTCAAACCACAGTCCTGAACGCGATGAGGATGAAGGAGTACCATGGTTCGAATCCCGGTGCCGCACAATTTAAATCCCAGTGCCGCGTGGCAGGGAGCGGCAGAAAGTTAGATGGGCAGATGAGATCAAGAAGTTTGCGAGGATGAATTGGTCACAGTTACCACAGGATCGGGATGATTGGAGATCTATGGAGAGGCATTTGCCCTGAAGTGGGCGTAGACAGGCTGAAGAAGAAGAAGAAGAAAAAGAAGAAGAAGAAGAAGAAGAAGCAGAAGAAGAAGCAGAAGAAGAAGAAGAAGAAGAAGAAGAAGAAGAAGAAGAAGAAGAAGAAGAAGAAGAAGAAGAAGAAGAAGAAGGTGATGATGACGATGATGATGATGCTGACGATGATGATGATGACAGAGAAGTGAACGACCAAGTTGCGTGTAAAGAGTTCTTATCTTTTTTAGCTGCATACCATGCCCACATTTTTTTATCAATACTAATGTTGCGTTCGCAAACTCGTTGCGGCGATCCATGTTGTCTTCTTGTCGCATATCATTGCCTCTTGTGACGCCAGGGCTGATGCTCATCGTGAACAAGTTGTCTAGAAAAAAGTTACAGGGACACCTACGTTTGTATCCTAAGTTGTAAAGCGCGGTAGCGATACTTCAACTCCCGCGGAGTATTTCGTGCGCAGTTGCTGCATTTCCGATCTACGCTTCACGAGCACTAAAGGTGATCGAAGAGAGAAAGATTAGCTACGAGGGTTTTTAATCGCCACGTGCCAGGAAACACAAAGGCTCTCTGCCCTTCTGTGGATTAAAATGTGCGTGGGAAAGGTTGCTGATGCGAGCTGTTGGCCTGTTTGTTCGAGTAGGCGTCAGTGTCAGTGTTTCAAATGTTCAATCTGTGATTTCTAAGCCGGGCTGGACAATTTTCCTTTTTACGAATAGAGAGAGAGAGAAGGAAGATCTTTGTTCAGGAAGGAATAGTTGTGGTTTAGGAAAACGGGGTAAAGAGAGGACAGGGAGCTCTTGGGGGGAACCTGAAGAGTAGTTCACCAGATGCAGCCGCTCCTTCCCTTGCCCTCTCACATGGGATGCAGCTGGTCAAAGCTGCCTCCCATGTCTCAAAGGAGTAGAATATGTTATGTTTGAGTTGTTCTCCCCTGACCATACCCTTGGACATGGCTAGGATGCGTGCAAAAGAGTGGATGTTGCCCTGATTTTCACAGAGTTTTAAGTTAATGTATGGTGTTTCTACCTAGCACATTAACGCACATATATTTCCAGATACTTGTGTTGGTTTTTTGTCCACAGAGTTTGTGATTCTTCGTCATTCAGACCACGTTGTAACAATGGGAAGGATCATGGCCCTAGGCATACGATGGGGATTCGTTCTTAACATTTTTCGAGGAGGGCAGTGTGGTAGTCATGGTCACGAGGAGCACGGTATGTAAGTTCATGTGCCTTTTGATCAGTGCGTCATTCTCTTCCAGACCATTGGGTCCGGATGCCCAGGTGAAGTTGTTAACTTTTTGCATTGTGGATGGGAATATCTTACCGAAGTGCTCAGGTATTCTACCCGCAGAATACAGTAATTTCATAGGTATTCTACCTGCAGAAAACAGTAATGTCATTCGAGAGTCTGTAATGATGTTACGCTTCAATTTGATACTTTCGCTATTTGGATTGACGAGAGGATGGCTCCAACTTCCGCTTCTTTCCTTGTGTAAATTGGTGGGTCATGCAGTAACAAATATTTCGAGAGTATTCATCAACGACAATTGCAGACTCGTGCTTTCGCACATCCCGTAGCGGGTGCATAATGTGGCCTCATAATTTTTAAAACGCCCTCGAATGAAGTTGATCCTGCCATATCGCCTCTTTTTGTGTACGATTGGGTCCATAGTTTTGGTACAGGAGAGATTTAACGCGTAGTCGCTGGATTGGTAAAAGGTCTATCATGGCGTGCAGTAATTTCGTTTCAAATGGGAGGGTGCCTGTCTTCTATACGATGCCCTGTTTTAGATGCGACGCATCTCTTGCTCTCGGGCATGTCCCTCCATCGGCGTTGTTGTTGTCGTCGCGGCGTCCGCACGCTCACTGCACATGTGCAACTCTCTCCCGTTCTTCTCTCCGACAGCTGCATGCAACACTCTCATTCCGTCTCATTAGCATAACAGCTACGCATGTGCGCTTCGTTACGCTCGCGTCTGCTCCGGCGCCGCAAGCGCGCGCATGCGCGACTCTCCTCCGCTGTCTCCTCTCCTTCAGGCGCGGTGAATATAAAGCGGGTAGCGCGCTGCGGCGGTTCAGTCAAGCGCTCGCTCTGGCTCGAAAAACGGTAACCAGTCTCTCTCTCAGTAAAAGAATGAAAATTACGACCATCTTCCCGCGTATGAGAACACCTGCATGTGATCGAATGCATCCTACGCGTTCACAACACGTTTCACCCGATTTAGAGAATCAACCCAATGGAAACGCCAATTGAACCCCCCGATGCGTCGCATCACATCAGGGTTCCCTCGCGGGAAGATGGGCGTAATTTTTTCCGTCCACTCTCTTGGTGTTTGGAGAGTGGTTTCTCCGATTTCTTGAAACGCGTTAAGAAGACACAATTTGAGACATATTCATCGTCATAATCACTAACATCCTATTTAGGACGACTGCAGGGTGAGTATCTCTCCCATTGAATTTCACCCGCTCCTGTCCGGCGCTTCCAGAGTCCATTCTTTGCCTTGAATATTGTTATTTTATCCCTATATGGCCTTCTTCGAGACCCGTCTATGCCTGTCCATTTTGCTACCCTGGTGGCCCAGCCGTTGTTAGTTTGTATTACGGTCAAAATTGCGAGGTTGAGGACTGCTCATATGCTGTCCTGATGATAGTGTTTCTATCACTTACTTTGGTAGGGGTAACTTTGTGGTACTGTAGGATCTGCAACATTCAGCTCTTGATCAGTAGCTTCACGAGTCTTATCACTTCTTCTTTCACGTGATTTTCTCTTGGTTAAGAATTTTGTTCGTGGGCTAATGATTGGTTAATTGGTTGAAGTTTTTTTTTTTGGCTGTTGTGAGTTTCGCACCACCGCTTGTCTCCATAGCCACAGTGAGCATTCCTACGTGATTCTTCTCTTGGAGGACATCCGTACTTATTTTCAGGGTGATTTTCAACTCGGCCATGGGGCACCATTTGTCGTGTGCCAAACCGAGCTTGCAGCGGAGACAGAACCGTGGGTGTATTGCAAAGTATTTTGAAGACTTATGTGGTTAGATTCTGTACAGTGTGATTTATTTTACTTCTTTTCTGGTTATAATACATGGCGTCCTTGATTTCTGGGAGACTGGCGTTAATCATGTTCATTTAGTTCGGTCACACAATGTTGGTGCCGGCATAAGTTGCGGTAGAAAACACGGCGCGGTGGCCCAGTAGCTAAGGCGTTGCGCTGCTGAGCCCAAGGACGCGGGTTCGATTCCCGGCCGTGGCGTCCGTTTTCACAAAAACACCACTGTGTCGCGATTTCAGCGCACATTAAAGTTCGTGAGGTGGTCTAAATTATTCCTGAGACTTTCACTGTGGCGCAGCTCGTATCCCACGTGTATTTTTTGATCTTCTGGTGTAAACACGCTTTGGTGATGACGTCAGTTGCCGGCACAGCTGGCAATCGTGTCTGCCGAGCATGCTACCACCGAATGGGCATAGAACTACTTTCACCGCGTAGGCGCGGCACCTGCTGAAAACGGTGTATTTTCTTTCGTATCCGCCGTTGTATCATTGTCGTCCTTTCTAAACTTGAGTTGCTAATCCGCCGCGGTGGCTCAATGGCTAAGGCGTTGTGCTGCTGAGCACGAGGTCGCGGGTTCGATTCACGGCCGGGGCGGCCGCTTTTCTCATGGAGGCGAAAAGCAAAAACGCCCGTGTGTACGAGATTTCAGCGCACGATAAAGATCCCCAGGTGGTCAAAATTAATCCGGAGCCCTCCACTACGGCGCGCCTCATCGCCTGCGTTGCGTCGGCGTGTTAAACCCCTCAATCAATCAATCTAAACTTGAGTTGCCGTTCCGCCACAGCACAATTCGGCGGAGCTCTCGAATCTGGCTGCCTCAGTCCTAGCTTCCGGGGGGCAGCGGTGACTTATTTCCGTGGATGCCTGATGAGCACGGCTGATAGCGGACTACTAGCAGGCACGGGGAAATCGAAAAATGAGCCTAATAACGCTATCGCGTTAAAACGCGTTCTTTATCAAACTAAGCCCGCTGCAGAGATTGGCTTATCGGTCTTTTAAATGCGGAGCATTTCTTAGGCTCGCCCGGTCCTGCGTCGTTTATGGCGGCGCCGTCCACACGCTCACTGCGCATGCGCAACTCTCCTCCTTACACCCACAGCTCCGCGATACTACACTATAAAAAAAAGAAAAATTTAGCGGCGCCAGGTTTCGATCCCACGACTGTCCGGCCGCAACGGGAGGTACGCGGTGCTCTTCCCACTACGCTACAAATCCGGGACAGGAGCAAGTGCTACGAACGCGCCTTATGTCCTTGACTCATTCAAACTATGTCAAGAAGCTACTGATACAACGAAGGCACGCGAAGCTGAACGTCAACGGAAACGACGAACTGAAAACTTAAGAGGGGGATGCTGAATTTTCCGCGGGAAAACTGTGGCGGGAAGCGCCACGCGCCTTGCAGCTCAACCAGCCCCCTCCGCAGCGCCTCTGATGCTGATTGTGGCAGGATGCCCCTAGGGATTGGCCAACCAAAGAATCCATCACGAGATAGGTTCGCGTTCAACCACCGTCGTCATCTTCCCGCAGGGGAACCGCCGAAGAAGAAGAAGAACGAGAAGACAAAGCTGCGAAGAGGAGGGCGTGTACATTGCTCTCAGCCGGTGCACCAATGTCAACAACCTTTACCTCACCAAAGCTGACGGAGACTACCAATTCTACCACAGAGACAACATCGACAAGAACATGATGGACGAGTTTCGGCGCCTCGAGAACCACCGCCTACTCACCGTAACACAACACCACTTGCGTGCCTTTACCACCGGTGTGGACCCGGACGCGGAATCCCCTTTGGCGCTAGTAAAAACCAGATCACTCAACATAACGGCAGCACAATGGAACCACACGGAACCGCCACGATGCTTCGCATCCTCATCAGGGTTCCCCACGGGAAGATGGTGTATTTTTTTATTATTATTTCTTTCTTGTCACCGACGATATCACCGCCGTTTTCACAGCAGGGGCGAATTTCCGCGTGACCGCGGTGGCTGTTGCTTTGTTACCGCCGTCATGAGTGGGAGTCGTGCGCACGTATACCCGCGCGTTTCCTTCCCGCCCTTTCCTGCCTTCCTTCTGGCCCCAGCATTTCAAGACAACATGGCAGTCAGAATGGCGCCAATGAAGCTTGCGGTTGGGCGACGAGTGTTCCATCAAGGCAAGCCGCTCAAGCAGTCGTACTATGCTCGATTTGGACAAGTAGCCGCCCCGCACCCCGTGCAGTCACCTTGGTGACACCGGTGCCGCAGGATCTGTGGAGGGGGGATACTACTGACGCCGTCATGGCAAGGCACGTTTGCTGTGTGAATGAGCCCACTCGTCACAAAACCACTCGTCACCAGAGAACTCGTCATAGGACCGCTCGTCACAACAGCCTTTTGGTTCGATGCCACCTGGATACACGATTTCTCGGGGAGGGTGCCTTTTCCTCGCATGAATTTCGTTGCCCTGCGACCGTGTGAACAAAAGCTTTGAAGGGCTAATCGGAAATTGGCCTTCAAAGCGGTTCTGAGGCTGCTTTCGACCATGGTAAACTCGTTACAGCTGTCATTTGCACTTGTTTGAAGCTCTGATCATAGAGGGGCGTCGAGGTTAGGTACCCAGTTGTTTTGAACAATGAACAAAGGAATGAGCAATGAAATTTATTGGCATCATATACAAAGTACACGATGCCGGAGGCCCACAGGAACCTCTGTCTCAACGGACAGTTTGAGAAAGCTTCGGGCCCCCGTGTACTCCGGTTGCAACTGTAGTTGGGGAGAGGGACGGGATGGCTGTGTCACCATGCGATGGCGTCACCTGCCGCGTGTTTGAACCCTTTAAACGCAGCTGAAGTGCCGTCCATGGGGGAGGGTGTTCTGCACTTGTGTTTGGGAGCGGGGCTGTTATCAGAGCAACTCAGCCATGAAAATGTGCGCACAAAAAATATGTCCAGGGAGGGGGCCTTTTTGTCGCTTGAATTTCGTGTCTCCCCAACCTTGTAAACAAAGCCCTGCCTGGAGAGGGGCAGGAAGAATGGGCTATGGTCAGATCACGTGACCCCTTGTGGCCCTCAGCGGAGCCCCAGTCAAAACGCTTCGGAACATGCGCTTCTGAGCTATGAAGTGAGTGCAACAGACGGCCTTGTTAATTTCATGTACAACCTGTTCACTGCGTCAGTTGTACGATTTTTTTATATTTATTCTGCGTGTAGCGTCATACAAATTTGAATGCAAGTATAATTTCAATACAATTAACGGGGTGGGACGGCATATTCACCTAACTTCCTATCTCAAAAACTTTGATGCACACTTGCTCGCGTATACAACTGTTTTTATCGGGCGCCATATAGCAGGCATTGCTTTAACGTTCCAAAACAAGCTTTAATACGAATTTTCGGTGTGACAAATATTCCGGTAACACGAGAATTCTTCGTACGAACTGCCCTATGACAAGTTGCCATTCGTGACCAGTTTACCAGTGACGAGTTGGCCTAAGAGGAATCGGCATCTAGACAGGTTTGCTTTTTTGTTCTCCGGAAGACGAACCTGTCAAACTAATTGGGCAAGTACACACGTACCTGTCCCCCCTAGGGGTTTGTATCCGCGGGTTCCTGCGTCGACAAACTCGTGGCCTTCGCCGGTAGCAGCGTCAAGTCTCGAATCGACAACAAAAACAATCTTTATATCGCGGCAAGGCAAAGAAAACACACTGTTAATTTACAGTCTAGGAAAAACACAAACTACAGCGCGCAGGCTGTCTACGTTATGAAAAATGATACACTCGAAGATAGAATACAAATATTCACAATGCTACGTATAGCACAACAAATAACTGTACACTGTTGCAACAGTTCTAAATAACTGCACCTCATGTCAGAAACTACACTATGCATTTCGCGAGTATGACCACTCGCCTTGAAATAAAAGGGCGCAGCTCTGCATGATCACCGAGAGAGAGAATAAACATCTTTAATTTCAAGCTTCATGGTGCAGGATGGTGAGGGCACCGGTGGGGGGGCGTCCGCTAGTCCGGGATGCCCTGGTCCTTGCTGGCTGCTCGTGCCCTCTCTATCAGCATGCGCTGGGTCGAGAGGTCCGAGCTGGACAGACGGTCCACCCACTGCTCGTACGTGGGACAGGGATTGGGTGTGAGGGATGGGGATTGTTGGCACTCCCAGACCAGAAAGTACAGGGTACCTGGCTGGGGGTAAAAGTGGCAGACACTATAATACTGGGTGGGGTAGATATGGTGGAGAAGGGTAAAACCTGAAATTTACCAACGTCATTAAAGTCAGTCCCTCATAGTGCGAATAATAGCTGCAACCAGCGGTTTTATAGACAGGCAGGAATTTCTTGTACGTGGTAAAATCTGACCCAGGTGTACTCGCTGTGCCATTGCCGGCACTGCTGTTGGGCAAAGGTTCGTTGGTGAAACATAACGCTAACAATTCTAGACTACAAAAAAAACATGAACTAATAACAAGAAAAAATGAAAATAAAGCTTTCACAATTGATTGACTTGGGTTATCTGCCCGTGGGCTTCTGAAAGCCGTCTAACTGCTTTGTTGAGCGCGGGTATTGCGAACGACCGAGATTGTCATTACTCTTTCTTTGGAATAAATGAGCGGGGCACGCCAAGTTTTACTGGACGCATGCTTTGTGCCTGTAAATGTAACATCCATGAACTACAGCAAGTAATCGCCAAGAAAAAAATTTGACTCGAGACACCTTCGAGCAGTTTTCTTCCGAGCGATATGGTTTCTTTGCCAGATAGGCCCGTTTATCGACAGGGATTGAAACCCACCCATAATGTACAGTAGAACCTCTGTAAATCCAACTTTGTCGCATCCCAAGGTAATGCATATGTCGTCCATGTACCTTTACCGGCTCATCTCGACAGTTTCTCGCACGAGCTCCGAATAACCTGGCATTTCCGTGTGAAAGCGCGGAAAAAACCCATCACCCCTAATCGACTATGTCACAGCGAACTTCTTCCAACTGCCGCTTTTAGCGATTATGCAGACACCTTAAATTTAAATTTATTCAATAGAGGGGAAATACCCGAACTTAATTCTTCGCCCCCCCCCCCCCCCCCCGCACACACACACACCGCACGAGCGTTTCCCTGTCACTACAAAATCTAGAAAGTGTTTCTGGTTGTGTTCGGTGATGAAACAAGTGCCTTTCAGGTATTTTCTTAAACCAACCTTGACAGTCGAATAAGCAATCGCTACACCAATTTAGAGCTAAGTGACATCACGAATCTACAACTAAACGTTTACGTTGACCAGGCTTTCGAAAAAGTTCGATATCTCCTTGAGGTTGAAAATTTTTGTTGTTTGACGCGCCGACTACAAGGTGAAACGTATAGGAGGGCTACGGATTACCTTAGACCAGTTAGGAATCTTGAGGTGCTTGCGCTTCAGCAAGTCTAGAACAAGATATGTTTTTAAGACGAAAGCCTTAGATCTTTATGTTCAAAGCACGCACGATGTGAGGTACAGAAAATAGTTGGTCTAAAAAAAGTTGAAGTTGCGCGAGCCGAGAATCGCGTGCCACGAAGGGGAAACGGCGGGGCGGGGGGAATGGTTGGAGGAGGGCTACGAGATAGGGAGACGCAGCGTGGGCCGTGAAACGGAAGCGGCAACGCCAAAGGAGCGTGGGCCGCTGCCGCACGTGCAGCACGAGCCGCCGTGAGAGTTGAAGTTACCAACGGGAGTGAACAGGATGCTCCCAGTGATGGCTAGCGAGCGAAACGAGCTTGGGCGTGTGCTGTGCAGCGGGATGGTCAAGTGGTTACACACGCCGCAGCAAATTTCAGCAGTGAGTCCAGCAACAGATCAGCAGGAGGCTCCTGGCGACTGCGTGTGAGCGGAACGGAACCAGCGGCAGGGATGGTCAAGTGGTGCACCACTTGACAATCCCTCACGTTGACACGCTGTTGAACCTTCTGCCATACTTTGCGGCCGCGCCCGACATGACGGGCGCGGTCGCAAAGTTTGACAGAAGGCTCAACAGCGTGTCAACGCCAGGACCAACTATAGGCTTTCGCCTTCAGATTCTTAAAAAAGTTCCCAGCATCCCCCATATTTTTTTTTTGGATAACCGGTATTGTTTCTCCGCTCAACAAAAAATTTATTTATTTATTTATTTGAAGTGCTCACCAACAGCACAGGGCCTTCTCGGGTGATGCACCGCATACATAGGTACAAAGAATACGAACAGGCAACATACATAGATGCATGGATACAAGGAATACAAACAGTACAAATATGGGCAGCGTATAAATCAAAAATTGGTAAATGTGGAAGTGCAGATAGATATATACAAAAGTGCAGTGTTATCGAAGGAGACACAAACATTTTGAACGGTAAAGGCTCGGAGGACGTGTCTGGAGTATGCACAGGAGAACACGTACGAACATGGGCAAGGTAGCGCTGTATGTGAGGAAACGCGAGAGCAGGGAGAGAAGTGCAGGAGCGACCTCTCCACAGCATGCGTATTCAAAATATCATACATTTCAGAGAGCGCTTAAACAGTACCAAATCGCCGCAAAAAACGTCTATAGGAGATGGAAACAGACTGTTATAGGTGAGCTGGCACCGGCTGGCTGGTGCCAAACTCATTGATCTGTCTACATCAAAGCATCCATGCGGCCGTAGTGGTCTGCTTGGCACTCGCAGATGGACAGAGCTTACGAGGCAAGGGCAGTCGAACTTCGAGTGAATACAATTAAACAGAAAAGCCAGGTCGCGCCTGGAGCGCCTCGCTGATAGCTCATCTAAATTCAAGATCTTCAGAAGCCCACCGTGCTCATATCGGCTCATAGGTGAGTGGCGAGAAAATACGGTTCTAGTAAAGCGCTTCTGAATCCTTTCTAGTCGAAGGGAGGACGAAGGGCTTAAACAATTCCAAATTGCACTAGCAAAGTCGAGCTTGGGCAAAATGAGAGCGCGATACAGTGAAACAAAGCATGAACGGTTGGTGAAATCCCTGGTCGCGCGGGAAATTACGCCAAGCGTACGGAGACAGGAGTTGGTCAGATTGTTCACATGCGCGTTAAAGAGCAGTTTCGCATCCATCATTACGCCCAAATCGCGCACTACGGTAGCGCGTTTTACAGGTTCACCGAGCAGCAAGTACGTAAAAGTCAGCGGGGAAGACTTGCGAGTGTATGATATTACGATGGTTTTCGAGAGGTTAAGTTTTAAATAGTTGCAGTCACACCATGCAGAAACTGCGTTGATGTCATTTTGCAGCAGTACACGATCGTAAGGTGAAGAAATAGTGCGATAGAGCTTCATATCGTCGACATACTGCTCTACAGTTACAAGACAAGCTTTTATGGCCACCGTATATACCATGGGCTATGTGCGATTGAACGATGAGAGAGTTTGAACTGAGGCAGTGATTAGCTCACTGCCCGGGTTCCTAATAGCTCTTAACAATACTGTCGGGTCCCTTCAACGTGTACTGGAATTTCCTGCCGATGGGTGTTTCAGTGTTTCTCCTTCGTTAGAAAAATAACCGCTGTGAGTGGAAATAGAGCCCGACCACGAGCTCAGTAGCGCAACGCCTTCCACTGAGCATTCACGGCGGGTAGTTCTTGAAGAAACATGGCAATAAAGCTTTCGTGAGTAAATCAACCAGAATTCCTACAATCGACTGCACGTGGTTCACCTAGCGTTGTAAGAATACCTACAAAGGGTTACTCAAAATAAAAGGACGCACATTTTAAGCAACCCCCTCCCCCGCAGCTGGAATACAAACGAGATCAGATAAAAACCCATGCATGCAGCAGCAGCATGCACGCACGCACACCTGATATCATCTGGGGTTGCCTCCTGGACTCCTTGATCCGGGGGTACCTAAGAATTCACACATAGGTGGCGACGCTTCACGACAAGGAGAGCAGCTTAACTGCTTCAAAAGGGACACTGTAACAAAACAATAGCGCTGAGGAAGGCAAGGAGGAAGAGAGGGAGACACATACGGGTCGCTGTGCCGGGGAATGCGCGGGACGCTAGCGCCCGGTGCATCCCCCGGCACAACGCCCCAGCGACACACCGGTATAGAGCCTCGGGTGTGTCCAGCTCTCTTCGTCATTGTCTTCCTCAGCGGTATTCTTTTGTTACAGTGTCGTACCAACAAGCCCAAACTATCGCTCTCGTGAACAGCGACTTTTCCGGCTGCGCGGCCCCACCGCGGGGGCACATGTTGGGCGCACTCGGCTTGGCGTTTCCTCCCAAGTGGCGCCCGGGGCACTAGTCGCCCCCTCTCCCTAGTAACGCCACTGATCCTAGCGAACGCGGGGTTGTCCTTTCCCCTCCCATGGAAGCCCATGTGTTGGCAGCAGGCGTGAACTGCACAACCTTAAAACTTTACTGTAAACTACCTAATATTAAAAAGGAAATGAAACTTGTCATGATGACCAATCCGCGTACTTCTGTGACAACCCAGGAACGCACACAAGGCATGTGGCTTGTGCAGGCCGGATAATACTTTGTAACTTTGAAATATTTATTATTATTATAACTATTGTGTGCACCTCTTAAGCGCTCGCTTCTGTGGTTTGGCGTCTTCGCCGGCCTCACTACCTAGCGAACGAAGGGAGAACCGAAGACAGAAAGGAGACGGAAAAGGCAAGTGTGGCGAAAGTGTGGCAAAAGTGTGAGGGGGAGGGCGGTATGCCGAAGCGGTGACGTATGGTGAAAGTGGAACAGGGGAGGCAGTGAGACATTATCAGCAGTGGCGACGCGCTGCGAGATAGCGCCATAGCAGCGCGTGCCGTCGTGCGCTTGACAATGACGCGTTCGCTTCCTGAGACGTGCACTGAGACGCAGTTCGCGGTCCCTTCCCGAAACGTTAATCGCGATCACTTCTTGCGGCGCAGTTCGCGCTGCCGACGCAGAGACTAAGTACTATCGCTGACATTTCCGCGGGAGGTGAACACGATTTAGAACAACATGCTCGGCGGCGGCTACGCGCTGCGACATTTAGGCAGCGTAGCAAGCGCCACCCTGCGTTAGCTCATCACGCTATCACTTCCTGAGCACGGCCGGACTGGAGGAGCGGCGAACGCGCATGAAAGTGCGCGCACGCGGCTCCTCCAGCCCGGCCGTGTCCTGAGGCGCAGCAGCTATGCGCCGTGACCGAGAAGATTGCATGCAGTTCGTGGTGCGCGCGAATTTCACAATAGGGAGTACAGTAATCGTGGTGGTGGTGGTAAAAAACACCTTTCAGCCATTTTTTTATTATACAGTCGTCTTAGCGACCAACTGTCACGTCTGTATTGTGGGATAGTTTTGCTAAAACAAGAGTTACAGCCGTTTTCTGCAACCAAACTCCATCCGTAGATGCCCATGTTATGAAAGGAGATGAGAAATCTGTAACATTTACAACTTTACTGTGACCTAACAAATCGTGTCAAGTAATTGAAACTTTGAGATGATAGAGTCACCTTAGCGGCCCATTTAAGGATAATGTTTTTCCAAGATTTAGACTGAGAGCTACCGAGAATTTTGCACTAGCTCTAGAGCGAGCGCGTGCGATTCTTTCTTTGCGCGACCCTATAGTGTAAGAACCAAGCGCAAGACAGGATCGCCGTAATAACAGCTTCCAGCATGACAGCACCGGACTGCGTTTGCGCTTTGGTACAACGGACTATAGCCGCAGCGTGCTGAATTCGCGGTCTAAACGGACGGCTCCAATGTTTAGTCAACCTTGTAAACACTGTTTTCCGGTGCTTCCAAACGCAAATCTGTTTTTTCTCCGGTTGAACTCACGCATGCATACGTTTACAGCCCCTTGACTATCGCATTATATACATTTCCAGTTTCAACCACCTCTGTACTAACTGGAGTAAAATACTTGAGGGCAATCATGACGAGGACATCTCTACACTACTCACCTAGATACGCCGGAAAAAAAGTGCGTATCGCGGCTGAAAAAAAGACTCCCAGTTCACATTGCTCGCTGAGCGGTGCCTGGTCGTCCCTCGATGCTCAAGGCTGCCGCTTCCCAGGTTTTCTTATTACCGGCCGGTCAGTGATTATACTGATACGCAATAAAACGCCAGAGCGGACGCTCAAGGCCTTTCGGAGTGACCGAGCGCGGGTGCGGCAGTCATCGTCGTCATAAACATAGCTATTTCATTCGGTATTCAGGTTCATCGGCGCTTCGGTGCGGAACAGGCCGGTATTCCCAGTATTACGAACGCACATCTCGAGTCTCATTGCTTTATTGCAGTGAGGTAAATTCTAGTGTACTCTGGGGGCGGACAAAGAGGTCGAGTTTATTGCCCCATGCCTTGCCGCTATGGTCGCAATCAATAAAACGTGGAAGACAGCAGGGCCCGCAGTAACGAATGGTGATAATGTCCTAAACTAACGTCATTTAACAATGTCAAGAGTATATATATATATATATATATATATATATATATATATATATATATATATATATATACACGAGGTGAAGGGGACCTTCTTATATATATATATATATATAAGAAGGTCCCCTTCCCCTCGTGTAGACCGAGTGGCGCTGGCAACCACCCCCAAGTACAGGGAACAAAAAATACCTTAACATAAATACCCGAGAAACCGGTGGGGAAACAGCCCCGCTGGTAGTGCAGTGGTTATCGCACCAGACCGGTATTCTGAAGGTCGTGGGTTCGGATCCCACCCGGCGGGCATTTTTACACCAATTTCTTTCTGACTCAAAAAATTATTCATCTGTTTCTATGACCCACCACAACCTCCCCTTTGCTTTCCGAGGTTTTCTTGACTGCCAACCTTTATTTTCTGCCTTACTTCACCGAGCCCCTCATTTCCCATTTTCTGATTCGCTACATGCTTAGCCAGGGCCTCTGTTCTGGCAGTGTTGGTGCCAAAGGTAGCTTAAGAGGGTTCAACGCTGGTCGACCACTCTCGATATGTCGTAGGCACTGGAGTCACGCCCCGGGGGTTTAAAAGAAGGTCCCCTTCACCCCGTGTAGTCCGAGTGGCGCTGGCTACCACCCCCAAGTACAGGAAACAAAAAATACCTTAACATAAATACCCGAGAAACTGGTGGGGAAACAGCCCCGCTGGTAGCGTAGTGGTTATCGCACCAGACCGGTATTCTGAAGGTCGTGGGTTCGGATCCCACCCAGCGGGCATTTTTTGACCAATTTCTTTCTGACTCAAAAAATTATTCATCTGTTGCTATGACCCACCACAACCTCCCCTTTGCTTTCCGAGGTTTTCTTGACTGCCAACCCTTATTTTCTGTCTTACATCACCGAGCCCCTCATTTCCCATTCACTGATTCGCTATCATCATCACCAGCCTATCTACGCCCACTGCAGGGCAAAGGCCTCTCCCATTATTCTCCAATTACCTCGGTCCTGTGCCAACTGTGACCAATTTATCCCCGCAAACTTCTTGATCTCATCTGCCCATCTAACTTTCTGCCGCCCCCTGCAACGCTTGCCCTCTCTGGGGATCCACTCTGTTACCCTTAATGACCAGCGGTTATCTTGCCTTCGCATTACATGCCCTGCCCACGTCCATTTCTTCTTCTTAATTTCTACTAATATGTCTTTAACACCAGTTTGCTCCCTGACCCACTCCGCTCTCGTCCCTTAATGTTACACCTATCATTTTCCGCTCCATTGCCCGCTGAGTCGTTCTCAATTTAAGTTGAACCCTCTTAGTGAGCCTCCAAGTTACTGCCCCGTAGGTGAGTACCGGTAAGATGCAGCTGTCATACACTTTCTTCTTCAGGGACAATGGTAGGCTGCTATTCATTATCTGAGAATGTCTGCCATATGCACCCCACCCCATTCTTATCCTTCTAATTATCTCTGCCTCATGGTTGGGATATGGGGTCACAACTTGGCCTAAGTAGACATATTCGCTTACCACTTCCACTGCCTCGCCACCTATCTCAAACTGCTGTGCTGTCCCGAGGTTATTGATCATTACTTTAGTTTTCTGCATATTAATTTTCAAGCCCACGGTTGTACTCTGTTGGCCCAGTGCGGAAAGCATGCTGTGCAATTCGTCCCCCGAGTTACTTAGCAAGGCAACGTCATCAGCAATATATATATATATATATATATATATATATATATATATATATATATATATATATATATATTGCAGTAGCTATATATATATATATATATATATATATATATATATATATATATATATATATATATATATATATATATATATATATATATATATATATATATATATATATATATATATATATATATATATATATATATATATATATTCGGTTCTGGAGGTCGTGTTTTCGGATCCCACCGGTGGGCATTTTTTATTCACTTTCTGTCTTTTCAAATTATTTATGTGTTTCACTGACCTATTACATTTTCCCCTTTGCTTTCCGAGGTTAGTCTTGACTGCCTACCCTTATTTCTGTCTTATTTTCAGCAAGCCCCTCATTTCCTATTCTGATTCGCTACA
The DNA here is from genome assembly GCF_048455015.1 of Haemaphysalis longicornis. Taxonomy (NCBI): domain Eukaryota; kingdom Metazoa; phylum Arthropoda; class Arachnida; order Ixodida; family Ixodidae; genus Haemaphysalis; species Haemaphysalis longicornis. Next base: position 483,523,156 of record NW_027526203.1, read on the forward strand.
TGCATAGTTAGGGCCTTTGTTCTGGCCGTCTTGGTGTCATAGGGAGCTTAAGAGGGTTCAATGCTGGTCGACCACTCTCGACATGTAGTAGACACTCGAGTCACGCCCCGGGGGTTCAAAAGAAGGTCCCCTTGACCCCGAGAAGTCGGAGTGGCGCTGGCTACCACCCCCAAGCACAGGAAAAATTACATTAACATAAATACCCCAGAAAGTGCAGGGGGAAAATAGCCCCGCCGGTAGCGTAGTGGTTATCGCACCAGACCGGTATTCTGGAGGTCATGGGTTCGGATCCCATCTGTCGGGCATTTTTTCTGCACTTTCTTTCTTTCCAAATTCTTTATCTGGTTCTATGACCTACATTATCCTCCCCTTTGCTTTCCGAGGTTTTCTGGACTGCGAAACTTTTTCTCTGTGTTATTTTCAACGAGCCCCTCATTTCCTATTCTGATTTGCTACACACACACACATATATATATATATATATATAAATATATATATATATATATATATATATATGACAGAAAATAAGGGTTGGCAGTCAAGAAAACCTCGGAAAGCAAAGGGGAGGTTGTGGTGGGTCATAGAAAGAGATGAAGAATTTTTGAGTCGAAAAGAAAGTGGTGAAAAAATGCCCGCCGGGATATATATATATAATATATATATATATATATATATATATATATATATATATATATATATATATATATATATATATATATATATATATATATATATATATATATATATATATATATATATATATATATATATATATATATATATATATATATATATATTGTAAGGCGGGTTTATTGCCTTGACAGCGGAAAAAAGGAGGGGCACTCAGAAGTGGCAAACGGATTGGTGGCCCAGCCGGCAGAATGTCTCGAGCACTCCACGAGCTTCATGCCGATGACGATGCCGCTGCGGTGGCTGACCTTGTTGCCTCGTCGTCGTCTGTACAAACCAGGTGGTCAATCCCCTTGAGCGGGCATACGCCAATCACAAGGACAATGCTGACTGTTGTGGCCGCGTAGCAAATCAGTTGTTCGTTAGTGCTCGCATGGTGACTGCGCGCCACTTGCTCGTCTTTCGCACTACAATTACCCCCCCGACGAAGGGAGCCACCCTGGTGACCTAAGGGCACGTCACGACGGAAGGGTCGTAGTACGGCTTGAGGCGATGCACGTGTACCGTTTCGCGTCCGCGGCAGCGCAGGTCAGGCGACGGGGTGAGCGGCTCCACAACGTAATTAACGGAGGAGGTTCGTTCGAGTACGCGGTACAGTCCATGGAACTTGGAAAGGAGCTTGCTAGAAAGTCCAGGTATAGTGCAGGGTACCCAAAGCCATACGAGAGAGCCGGGAGAGAAAGTCACATGTGGGTTGTCCCCGTCACGCCGATGTTTTTGGTGGAATTGGTCTTCGGAGGTAAAACTTCGAGCAAGCTGACGACACTCCTCAGCGTGGCTGCAGAGTTGAGAAACAGGCGTGTATTCGGAAGCGTCGGCTCGGTAGGGTAGAATGGTGTCGGGAGGGCAGGATGCTTCACGGCCATAGAGGAGGAAGTAAGGCGAGAACCCTGTAGTAGTCTGCGTCGCGGTGTTATACGCGTAAGTCACGAAGGGTAGAATCGCATCCCAATCGGAGTGGTCAGCAGACACACACTTGGTTAGCATATCACCAAGGGTGCGGTAAATCTCTCCGTCAACCCATTAGTCTGGGGATGGTAGGCTGTAGTGCTGCGGTGGGTGACGTTGCATTCTTTGAGAAGAGCCTCGACCACTTCTGACAAAAAGACACGGCACCGGTCACTGAGAAGTTCCCGTGGTGCGCCATGACACAGGATGAAATGGTGCAAAATACCCGCCGCGGTGGCTCAGTGGCTAAGGCGTTGCGCTGCTGAGCACGAGGTCGCGGGTTCGATTCCCGGCCGCGGCGGCCGCTTTTCTGATGGAGGCGAAAAGCAAAAACGCCCGTGTGTACGAGATTTCGGCGCACGTTAAAGATCCCCAGGTGGTCAAAATTAAACCGGAGCCCTCCACTACGGCGCGCCTCATCGCCTGCGTTGCGTCGGCGCGTTAAACCCTACAATCAATCAATCGAAATGGTGCAAAATGAAGGTTGCAACTTCGCGCGCTGTGGCAGCCGGTAGCGCGGCAGTCTCAGCGTATCGCGTAAGGTAATCGACGGCGACAATAACCCAACGGTTGCCGGCAGCAGTGAGGGGTAGAGGGCCGTATAAGTCTATCCCGACCCTGTCGAAAGGGCGCGCGGGGCAGGGCAAAGGCTGTAACGGTGCGGTTGGTGACTGCGGCGGAGACTTGCGACGTTGGCATTCTCGGCATGATTTGATGAACTTTGTTACAAAGGAATACATTCCTCGCCAAAAGTAGTGCAGCCGCAACCGCTGGTACGTCTTAAAGACTCCTGCGTGGGCGAATTGCGCATTCGTGTGAAAATTAGCACATATTGTAGAGCGCAGGTGACGAGTGATCACCAACAACCACTTGCAGCCTTCGGGGAGGTAATTCCTGCGATACAGAAGCCCGTCACGAATGGAAAAATGCACGGCCTGACGTCGCAGTGCCCGCGAGGCGCTACGTTCCGTAGGGTTCGAAATCATGTCAAAAATGGAAGATACCCAAGGGTCCTTGCGTTGCTGCCCTGCCATGTCCTCAAGTGGTTCAGATGCCTGTGTGCAATCAATGGCTGTAATCTCGGGCGCATTAATGGGTAAAGGTGAACGAGATAAAGCATCTGCGTCGCTGTGCTTACGTACAGACCGATATATCACTCCGATGTCAACTCCTGAAGGCGAAGAGACCAGCGTGCCAGGCGACCGGAGGGATCCTTCAGCGACGATAGCCAACAAAGGGCATGGTGGTCTGTGACCAGATCGAAAGTTCGACCGTAGAGGTAAGGTCTGAACTTTGAAATAGCCCACACGATGGCCAAACACTCTTTCTCTGTGACAGAGTAATTAGATTCCGCCTTTGTGAGAGTGCGGCTCGCGTATGCGACGACGTACTCGTCGAATCCCGCCTTCCTTTGGGCAAGCACTGCTCCCAGACCTAAACCGCTTGCGTCGGTATGGAGCTCGGTGGGCGCGGAAGGGTCAAAATGACGCAAAATGGGAGGTGACGTACGTAAGCGGCGTAGGGTTACAAAGGCTTCATCGCAAGCAGGGGACCAGGTCAACAAGTCGTGACTTCCGCTGAGCAACTTCGTCAGAGGCGCAATGACGGACGCAAAGTTGGGCACGAAGCGTCGGAAGTAGGAACAGAGTCCGACGAAACTGCGCAGGGCTTTCACGGTAGTCGGTTTCGGGAAGTCGGCAACAGCTTGGAGTTTAGCAGGGTCGGGAAGAACGCCGTCCTTTGAAACAACATGGCCCAAAATTGTCAGTTTGCGGGCAGCAAAATGACACTTTTTAACATTCAGCTGCAGCCCAGCGTCGGTAAGGCACTGCAGGACTTGTTCCAGGCGACTGAGATGGGTGTCAAAATCAGGCGCAAATACAACGATGTCATCTAAGTAGCATAAACAGGTTTTCCACTTGAGGGCACACAGAATGTCGTCCATCATGCGCTCAAAAGTGGCAGGCGCATTACATAACCCGAACGGCATCACGTTGAATTCGTATAACCCGTCGGGAGTAACGAACGCGGTCTTAGGCCGGTCTTCGTCTGCCATCGGCACCTGCCAGTAACCCGAGCGGAGGTCTAACGAAGAGAAGAACTCGGCGCCTTGCAGATAATCTAATGCGTCGTCGATGCGTGGCAACGGGTAAACATCTTTCCGGGTGATCTTGTTCAGTCGTCGATAATCGACACAAAAACGAACAGACCCATCTTTCCTGCCAACAAGAACGACCGGTGAAGCCCACGGGCTGTTAGACGGCGTAATGACACCACGCTGAAGCATTTCATCAACGTGCGTTTCGATCACGGAACGTTCTTTGGCTGATACGCGGTATGGTCGCTGCCTCAAAGGTGGATGAGAGCCAGTGTCAATGCGATGTGTGACTGTCTGCGTGCGGCCCAGGGAAGTGCGCTGGCAGTCGAAGGTGGATCGGAAACGGTGAAGAAGAGTGAGCAGCTGGTTGCGCTGGACAGGGTCGAGGTTGCCGTCTACGGAGGGAACAAAAGCGGCCGAATCAGATGCACGGGAAAGAGGCGGGCTTAGCGAGCTGAGCGACAGAACGTGCGACGCATCCGGGAAGTCGTTTATTAGGCGAGTGTCAATAACTTCGACGCGTCCGAGGGACTCGCCACGATGCACGGTTAAGGGTGAAGAGGAGGTATTGCAGATGGAGATCATGCTAGCGCCATTTTCGATTTCAAGAATGGCGTAGGGGAGAGGGGCGCCCTGTCGGCGCATGAACAGATTAGAGGGGGTAAACACAACAGTTGCGGCAGACACCATACCACAGATTGCTGGTAAGATAACGGCAGAGGCTGAAGGGATTGTGGAGTCTTCGGCGGCGCACAGCTTAAAAGTAGTGGTTACCTTGTTCATTTCAGTACCACACATCGGAAATAAGGCGACCTCGGCGCGGGCACAGTCAATAACAGCGTGGTGACGCGACAGGAAGTCCCACCCCAGGATGATGTCATGGGAGCAAGAGGAAAGAACGACGAACTCGACTACATACATCGCGTTTTGTACAAAGACACGGCTTGTGCAAACGGCTGAAGGCTCGACGTTATGCGCCGTAGCTGTGCGGAGACGGAAACCGGATATTGGGGTCGTCACTTTTCGTAATTTGCGGCAAAGTTTGGCGGCTATAACGGAGATGGCTCCTCCCGTGTCTACAAGGGCGTATGTGGTGATTCCATCAATAACGACTTCAATCGCATTCGTAACAGACAGACCAGGGCTTTGGTATTTCGACGGCGCCGCAGTTCTTGCCTCCGGAACTGCGGCGATCAGTTTTCCTCCTGGGCATTTGGACGACGGCGCAGTGGCGAAATGGAACGACGACGTGGGGAGAACGACCGACGGGCATCGGGAGCTTCGCGAGGGGGCAAGCGATAGGGCGGCTCGACAGGGGCATTGTTGGACGAACGCGGAGAAGTGTACACGTCAGCAGCAAAAACTGGTCTCCGGTAAGCGTCTCCGGGCGGAGTAACTCGACGTCGGCAATAACGCGCTACGTGACCAGGAACTCCACAGAAATAGCATATCGGCCGGTTATCGGGCGTGCGCCATGGGTTGCTGTGGAGCGGAGCCGGAGGTGTCGACAAAGCCGGAGGAAGGTAAGGCGGTAGCTGCGGGCGGCGTAAAGGCACGTAAGCGGTAGGCGGAGCTTGCCGTGCCGCAACTTCAGCGTATAGCGGCGCCGCTACAGGCAACGGTTGCGGAGCAGCTGGCGTGGTCGGTAGAGCTTCAGCGACTTCTTCCCTAATAATTCGACGAAGGGGCGACGACAAGCAAGGATCTGGTACCGGCGACGATGGCAGGGATGTACAAGGCAGGAGAGAGATCTGCCGCGCCACCTCTTCACGAACAAGCTCCTAGATGCGGTTCAGTAGCGACAGATTTTCACCAACTGCCAGCTCACAGAGCGGCTCCTCACGCTCCAAAGGGCGGCGACGAGTGAGGCGACGCTGCCTGCGCAACTCGTCATAACTTTGCAACAAGCTGATGACGTCTCGGAGCTCTGAGGGTTTTTCGCCAGCAGCATATGGAACGCGTCCTCATCTATTCCCTTGAGTATATGCTTGATGGTGTCTTGCTCAGGCATGGAAGGATCCACGCGCATGCAAAGGTCGACGACATCATCGATGAAGCTGTTAAGGTTCTCGCTGGCCTCTTGAGCTCGCTCTCTCAAAAGCTGCTCCGAGCGAAGCTTGCGAACAGCTGGCCGGTCAAATACCGCCGAAAAGTTCGTTTTGAATGCGTCCCAGGTTTCGCGATCAGATGGGTGGTTGAGAAATCATTTTTCGGCAAGTCCCCTCAAGGAGAAACTGACGTAATTCAGCTTCATGACATCGTCCCACTTATTGTGCGCGCTTACCCTCTCATGAGAAGAGAGCCATTCTTCGACGTCCTGGTCGTCTGCGCCAGTGAACATCGCCGGCTCACGCTCACGGATCACCCCGGAGCAGATGACAGCCGATGGTGAAGGCGACGTCGTGTTTCGGGCGTTAGTAGTCATGGCTGACTCAGCGGTAGAGGGCAGGGTGCGACTCCGGAGGTCCAGGCTTGCGGGTACACTTGCGGGGTGAAGCTGAGGAGCAGGACGAGGACGGAATCCGCACACTCCACCAAAATGTAAGGCGGGTTTATTGCCTTGACAGCGGAAAAAAGGAGGGGCACTCAGAAGTGGAAAACGGATCAGTGGCCCAGCCGGCAGAATGTCTCGAGCACTCCACGAGCTTCATGCCGATGACGATGCCGCTGCGGTGGCTGACCTTGTTGCCTCGTCGTCGTCTGTACAAACCAGGTGGTCAATCCCTTTGAGCGGGCATACGCCAATCACAAGGACAATGCTGACTGTTGTGGCCGCGTAGCAAATCAGTTGTTCGTTAGTGCTCGCATGGTGGCTGCGCGCCACTTGCTTGTCTTTCGCACTACAATATGTATATATATATATATATATATATATATATATATATATATAGCAGAACAGAGAGATACGGGACGAGGGACTCGGTAAAGATACATATCAAGGTTGCAGTCGTCATTGCCAGTGCTATTCGGCTTTTTTCGACATATATAATAGGGCCGAATGACGTGTGCTTGTCACGTTTCTTTGATTCATTGATAAATAAGCGAAAATATAAGTCGAGAAAAAATCCGCCGTTTTCCGGGAGCGGGACTCGAGCCCACATCTCCGCATAACCGGTGCGGTGCGTTCGCCATTACGCTATCCCCACAGCGGCTTCTCTCTCGACTTTAAGGCGGGGGTTTATATTTACAAGAGCTCTGAGGCCGGTCAACTAGCGCCGCCCCTCGACTACCGCGGGAGACGTAGAACGTCTTCTTTCCCAGCGGCCGCCACGTAGAACGTGGTCGGAGGTCGGGGTTAGCAATTGGCATATCCGAACTGCTGGAGCCAGTGCCTCGTAATGCATGTAGCAGAACAGAGAGATACGGGACGAGGGACTCGGTAAAGATACATATCAAGGTTGCAGTCGTCATTGCCAGTGCTATTCGGCTTTTTTCGACATATATAATAGGGCCGAATGACGTGTGCTTGTCACGTTTCTTTGATTCATTGATAAATAAGCGAAAATATAAGTCGAGAAAAAATCGAGAAAAAATCCGCCGTTTTCCGGGAGCGGGACTCGAACCCACATCTCCGCATAACCGGTGCGGTGCGTTCGCCATTACGCTATCCCCACAGCGGCTTCTCTCTCGTAATGGCGAACGCACGTAATGGCGAACGCACCGCACCGGTTATGCGGAGATGTGGGGTCGAGTCCCGCTCCCGGAAAACGGCGGATTTTTTCTCGACTTATATTTTCGCTTATTTATCAATGAATCAAAGAAACGTGACAAGCACACGTCATTCGGCCCTATTATATATGTCGAAAAAAGCCGAATAGCACTGGCAATGACGACTGAAACCTTGATATGTATCTTTACCGAGTCCCTCGTCCCGTATCTCTCTCTTCTGCTACATGCATTACGAGGCACTGGCTCCAGCAGTTCGGATATGCCAATTGCTAACCCCGACCTCCGACCACGTTCTACGTGGCGGCCGCTGGGAAAGAAGACGTTCTACGTCTCCCGCGGTAGTCGAGGGGCGGCGCTAGTTGACCGGCCTCAGAGCTCTTGTAAATATAAACCCCCGCCTTAAAGTCGAGAGAGAAGCCGCTGTGGGGATAACGTAATGGGGAACGCACCGCACCGGTTATGCGGAGATGTGGGTTCGAGTCCCGCTCCCGGAAAACGGCGGATTTTTTCTCGACTTATATTTTCGCCTATTTATCAATGAATCAAAGAAACGTGACAAGCACACGTCATTCGGCCCTATTATATATGTCGAAAAAAGCCGAATAGCACTGGCAATGACGACTGCAACCTTGATATGTATCTTTACCGAGTCCCTCGTCCCGTATCTCTCTGTTCTGCTACATGCATTACGAGGCACTGGCTCCAGCAGTTCGGATATGCCAATTGCTAACCCCGACCTCCGACCACGTTCTACGTGGCGGCCGCTGGGAAAGAAGACGTTCTACGTCTCCCGCGGTAGTCGAGGGGCGGCGCTAGTTGACCGGCCTCAGAGCTATTGTAAATATAAACCCCCGCCTTAAAGTCGAGAGAGAAGCCGCTGTGGGGATAGCGTAATGGCGAACGCACCGCACCGGTTATGCGGAGATGTGGGTTCGAGTCCCGCTCCCGGAAAACGGCGGATTTTTTCTCGACTTATATTTTCGCTTATTTATCAAGGAATCAAAGAAACGTGACAAGCACACGTCATTCGGCCCTATTATATATGTCGAAAAAAGCCGAATAGCACTGGCAATGACGACTGCAACCTTGATATGTATCTTTACCGAGTCCCTCGTCCCGTATCTCTCTGTTCTGCTACATGCATTACGAGGCACTGGCTCCAGCAGTTCGGATATGCCAATTGCTAATCCCGACCTCCGACCACGTTATACGTGGCGGCCGCTGGGAAAGAAGACGTTCTACGTCTCCCGCGGTAGTCGAGGGGCGGCGCTAGTTGACCGGCCTCAGAGCTCTTGTAAATATAAAGCCCCGCCTTAAAGTCGAGAGAGAAGCCGCTGTGGGGATAGCGTAATGGCGAACGCACCGCACCGGTTATCCGGAGATGTGGGTTCGAGTCCCGCTCCCGGAAAACGGCGGATTTTTTCTCGACTTATATTTTCGCTTATTTATCAATGAATCAAAGAAACGTGACAAGCACACGTCATTCGGCCCTATTATATATGTCGAAAAAAGCCGAATAGCACTGGCAATGACGACTGAAACCTTGATATGTATCTTTACCGAGTCCCTCGTCCCGTATCTCTCTGTTCTGCTACATGCATTACGAGGCACTGGCTCCAGCAGTTCGGATATGCCAATTGCTAACCCCGACCTCCGACCACGTTCTACGTGGCGGCCGCTGGGAAAGAAGACGTTCTACGTCTCCCGCGGTAGTCGAGGGGCGGCGCTAGTTGACCGGCCTCAGAGCTCTTGTAAATATAAACCCCCGCCTTAAAGTCGAGAGAGAAGCCGCTGTGGGGATAGCGTAATGGCGAACGCACCGCACCGGTTATGCGGAGATGTGGGTTCGAGTCCCGCTCCCGGAAAACTGCGGATTTTTTCTCGACTTATATTTTCGCCTATTTATCAATGAATCAAAGAAACGTGACAAGCACACGTCATTCGGCCCTATTATATATGTCGAAAAAAGCCGAATAGCACTGGCAATGACGACTGCAACCTTGATATGTATCTTTACCGAGTCCCTCGTCCCGTATCTCTCTGTTCTGCTACATGCATTACGAGGCACTGGCTCCAGCAGTTCGGATATGCCAATTGCTAACCCCGACCTCCGACCACGTTCTACGTGGCGGCCGCTGGGAAAGAAGACGTTCTACGTCTCCCGCGGTAGTCGAGGGGCGGCGCTAGTTGACCGGCCTCAGAGCTCTTGTAAATATAAACCCCCGCCTTAAAGTCGAGAGAGAAGCCGCTGTGGGGATAGCGTAATGGCGAACGCACCGCACCGGTTATGCGGAGATGTGGGTTCGAGTCCCGCTCCCGGGAAACGGCGGATTTTTTCTCGACTTATATTTTCGCTTATTTATCAATGAATCAAAGAAACGTGACAAGCACACGTCATTCGGCCCTATTATATATGTCGAAAAAAGCCGAATAGCACTGGCAACGACGACTGCAACCTATATATATATATATATATATATATATATATATATATATATATATATATATATATATATATATATATATATATATATATATATATATATATATAGGAAAAGAGGGGCTCGTTGAAAAAAGACACAAATACATTTACAGGGATTGTTTGCTCAATTGCGGTGTATGGGTCAATATACCGGTTCAAAAACTTCTCACACAGGCCCGGTGATCGTGTCGGGGTCCACAAAAGCACTTTTTCACCGGGATGAAATTTGATGTTGCGGTGCTCGGGATCGTAATATGCTTTTCGTTCTTGCTGCGTTGCTTCAGTATAGAGTATGGATGCGGGCTAGGTGTCTACAGTGGTTGATCCGGGAAATGAACTGGTCAGAAAACGGGGTAACGGGCGAGACCTGAGCAGATAAGAAAGCGGTATCAATAAAGAAGAAACGGGAACGGCCGAAAACCCGGAAGAATGGTGGGTAGCTGGCGGTGCGCTGAATTGCTGTATTGTAGGCAAAGGTTACATACGAAACAATTTGGTCCCAGTTCATGTTATCCGAATTGATATACATTGAAAGCATTTCGGAGAGAGTCTGGAGAAAGCGTTCAGTCAGGCCGTGCCTCTGAGGGTTATAGCTGCTGCTTGTCACACGAACCACATTTGCTGCTTGAAGCACTTCTGCCAATCCTGCTTACAATCCTCCTTACAATTCAGCTTACAATCCTGTTCACATTTCAGAAACATAAAATAACTATGTGATCGCCCAAGTTTGCCGCTATCTCTCCGCACTCTAAACAATTTTCTGCGATGTTTGTTACGAACAGGTGAACTGAGCTTCCAGAGTAATGGGTGATACGTGTGGGCTTTGCTCTCGTATATGTACAATGAAACGATTGAAGGAGCAGTTGCAACTCTCGAGAAATTTTAGTACTCTGCAACAGGTCAATACTGAAATCGTCCCCCAGTAGCAACGTATAAATTACTCGTACAAATAAAGTATAGCAGATGGTATAAAAAAGAACAGCAGTGGTAATGTTTACATCCAGTAGGCGATATATAACGACAGATAAAAGCTTGTTGCTCTGTATAGTTGAAGCCTCATATTCCGGCGCAATGACCGAGAATTCTGAAAGTAACGTGCATGAACATTTTTCCGAGACATGCTGCAACACGCCTCTACCAAATCTACATGGACAGTTTAAGTAAACGTTTTGATAGCCGGGTAGGCGAAGTACAGCACTTTCGGATCTGTAATATGTGTCCGTGAGCATAACCTTAAACGGGATGAAAAATAGAATGAAAAACGTATTGAGCTCGTCGTGCTTATTTCTAGCAGACTGCGCATTGCAATGCTGAAGCGTCAGACAAACTTCATTATTGGAATAAGTGACGTCTTTCGGTCAAAAGCGAATAGAGCGAAAAGAGCCTAACTAAACACTCCGAAGTAGCGGTACACTTATCCAAAAACCTTTGCTAGATCAGCCTAGCATGCAGTACGCACAAGAAACACGATGGCATATCTCTACATCCTCTTTTTGCATTTACTCACCCAGCGCATCGCCTAGTACGTCCTCGCGATTCCCGGTTGTCTGGTGCTGAGTTCTCTTGACGCCAATGTTTTTGTTTCGAGTACTAATCCTCATCTGTAACTCTGAGCGAGTTCTCGTGCAGTTGCATTTTCAGTTATTCAATATACTGCAAAAGCTTCGCATTTGACTCTACAAGAGCGGCATTCTCTTTCTTCCCTTCTTCACTGTCCTTCCGCAAATCCTCGAACATTTTGTTCATGTGAGTCATGCTCGATTTCACTTCGCGCATTTCTTTGCAAAATTCAAGTTTAAAGTCAGTAAGTTCAGTGAAGATCAAAAGCAGTCAACACTAGACCACAAATAACAACTGATGACACTCTTCAACCCCTTCGCAGCAAAAGCAGTAGAATTCGAAGTTGAAACAGGAAAAAAATATACGTTGAAAAACTGCGAAACCTCGCAAACAGAAGTGAAACGGTGTGTTCGTTCCGCCAGCTACCCCCCCCCCCCCCCCCTGCAAATGGCCGTCGTGTCGATCCGGGCGTCCTTTTAGCGACAATTAGCCACTGACGAAGAAACCCACGTTGCCGGTTTCCTCGCAGTGGAGCGGTATACCAGGGCGTAGATTCCACCCAGCGCGAAAAAAAGCTTTCTAAAGACGAACCTGGTAAAGACAGTTGAAACGTTGGTGTTCGTCCGCACGCTGCCCCCGCTTTCACGGACAACATAACGCCACCCGACCTGACATATGATACATCGAAATGACCCATGGACCCGATGCTAAAATAAACTGGTAGTACAAGCAATAACAACTCCGTCATCGGGCTTAGTAACTCTTCAGGCGAACCACGTGGACGACTTCGGGCCGCGTGCGTCTTCCTGACGTACCGGAGTCACCGTCGGGGACAACCTGGTAGATGAGTGGGCCAACACGTCGTTAAATTCTGTAGGGTCTGAAATACCGTCGCAGGAGCTTCTAACTGTATCCGCGTCATCAAATTCGAGTTTAAACGCATACACAAACACCTGGGTTATACTCGGCTTCTCCGGGTCGGAGGTTGTAGCCTACGGCATCCACCAGCTGCTGGTCGGTAGTGCTTTCCCGAGCAAGCTTGCGGGCCTCCTCCGCACGCTGTAGGTATCTTTTAACGTCGAGTGTGAGGTAGTCGTCTTTTACGTGTGGCAGCATGGCGTTGTGCGTCGTCGTTGGCTGTCGACCGCAGACAAGCTCGAATGGAGTCACCTGTGGAGTTTCCTGGATAGCTGTGTTGTACCCGAACGTGACACAAGGGCGTATTTCGTCCCGTGTCTTGTGTTCAATGACGTCTTGTTCCGGCGTTCGGTTAGTCTGTTCTTCTAAGGGTGGTACGCCGTGGTCTTCCGGTGATTCATGTTGCTGTACTCTAGGACGCCTTGCATGAGTTCCACTGTGAATTCTGTGCTACTGTCCGTGATTAGGACTTCAGGAACTCCATGTCGCAGCACAACTTAAGGAATGAAGAGCTTTGCAACTTCTGCAGCAGTCCCTCTGGGAGGAGCGGCGGTCTCTACGTGGCGTGTCATATAGTCTGTGGCTTTAATATTACACCTGTTCGCGACTCGTGACGCAGGTCCATCCCATTCTAGTAGGTCCACCCCGTTCAGCTAGAAAGGCGGCGATGGTACGGCGATGGGTTGTTGATGTCCGGCGGATCTCGTCGGCGGCGTTTTCCGTCGCCCGTATTCACGGCAGCTTCGGACGTAGTGTGTGACGTCACATATAAGGCGGGACCAGTAATATTTCCTCTTGATCTTCCCAAGCGTGCGTCTCATGCCGAGGTGCCCTGGTGATAGTTCGTCGCGGCACACTTCCAAAATTTCGTCGCGGAGGCCTTCGGGGAGGCCCAAGATACTTTATTTTGTTTGTATATAGTAGAACCTCTTCACTTTACTTGAGAACAAGCTAAGAACGGCAATAACTCATGTACGGTATCACACCGCCTAAGCGACGAACCCGCACGTCAAGGGGCGCGCGCGTACATGCGTGATGCCGTCTGCCTTTCCTCACGTAGTTTGTTTGTCGTCGCTGCAGTACTTTATAATTATTTAAAGTAAAAAAAAATCACGAAAACGGCTCACGCCATATTCAAGGTATTCCCAGTAACGCACTACTTGAGCCGCGGGGAGTAACATCCGGCTGCGGTGACGAGGCACGGCGGCAACTTCCGTTGCCGTTTTAAGAATTGTACCCGAGTATAGCACCGAATTGTTCCGGCAGAATGCAGCGCAGTTGCTCTTAGCAGCCCTTGGGGCGGCCATGTTGAGTCCTTCGACGTATATAATCGATCGTAATGCGCAACTCTGGTCAGCATGCTGCTGGGCGACTAGGCCGCTTTCCTTCAAGATTCCGAGGAACGCGGCGTCTTCGTCAGAGCCCCGTGGCGGCGGATCTACAGGGGCGCGTGACAGGCAGTCGGCGCACGAATGCTTCCCGGCAGTTTGTAAACGATGGTCGCATCGAATTCCTGCAGGTGCATGCTCCGCCGCCCTAAGTGGCCAGTATCCGGTTTTCAGGCCCATCGAAGTGAAGTACTTCGCATGACAGAGGTAGTCACGGGCGTCGTTAATTGCTGGGAGCGGGTAGACGATTGCACGATATTGTGCAATAATCTGTAGTCAACAAAGAACCTCAATGTCCTCTCTTTTTTCTTCACGAGCACGACCGTGGCCGCCCAGAGGCTGTTCAATGGCTGTATGGTACCGTCGTCGAGCATTTCTTCAACTTGCGTGTGGATAGTTTCGCGCTGGAGTGAACACACCCGATATGGCGACTGTCGCGTAGGTCGGACACCATCTTAGGTTAGAATTCTGTTCTTCGCCAGGAGCGTCACTCGTAACTGGGAAATCAACGAAAAACAGTCGCTGTAGCGGTATAACAAAGCCCTTCATTTTTAACGTTTTTCTTGCGGTAGTGCCTGATTCACATAGAATAAGTGATTATAGGCGTGGAGGCATTGTCAGACACGTGTTGAACGTCGGCGAGAATGATCACGTCGCTTGCTTCCTTAATTTCTTCGAGGAATGCAATAGATGCGTCTCTATTGAGATGCTTGTACTCCTTAGTGACATTTCGGGCCAAATGATGCGATTTTCGTTATTTCAAACCCACAAAGCCACTGGCAACGGAGATACCGCCGTAAAGAAGCAAACTTTGGTCACTCTCAACAATAACATTGGTGTCACGAGCAGCACCTTGACAGTACACGGCCCTCATAAGACTTTTACGGGGAGGCAGGGTGACATGGTCGCCGGCAATCCTTAGAGCTGCACGTTTTTTTCGCGATCGGCTTAGGAATCATGGCGTGATCGGCAAAAAAACTTATCAAGTTCGCCTGCAGATGAACAAAACCACCGCTGTCACTCAAAAAGTTCATGCCTAGGATTACGGGTTAGTGCATTGCCGTGTTACAATTCGATCCAGTGGATAGGTGAAGTGCTGCAACAGTTCGTTTAGCAGAATGGATCCCTTGCTCGACAGCTAGAACCAGGATATAGGGGTCATTTTTCACCAAGTTGGAGCTCGTTTTCATCGACAAGTAGAATTCCGTTTTTGATAGAGCCTGATCTCCTCGCATAGTCAGTGGTTGAAGCCGCTTGTATGTGTTATCAGGGCTTGATTATATGGACATATATGATATCTGCAGAAATATTGGGTATTTAAAAGGTGTTATTTTGTTTACGCTGACATTGCTTTTGGCCAGACAGTTTAAAGTGCGCACGCGGGATTCCCCTCTATAAAAGACGTAAAAAAAATGATCCTTCAAACTATCGCCCTATTTCGCCTGTATCGTGTTTATCGCAAATTCTTGAAAAACACACATTGGGTGTCACGACTTCCTTTGTAACAAACATGAGTTACTGAGTGAGCATCAGTACGGGTTTATCCCCGGCGAGGGCACGCAGGTGTTACTTGAAAAGTTGTCTGAATACCCTTCGTAACAGGATCAGAACAAGGTTTCGTTTGGGTTATTTGTTGATGTTAAGAAAACGTTTAATACAGTGAACCATAGTATACTCTGTAATAAATTATACTGCTATGGCTTCCGCGGGCCATTTTTATCTCCGTTTCAATGTTACCTTCGATCGTTCTCAAGTGGTGTCACTTGGATGGGTACTGAGTGATTGTATCCGCCTTAAGATAGGTGTCCCGCAAAGGTTTATCTTGTCCCATCTTCAGTTTAATCTGTATGGTAATAATTTAGCTACTGTTGTTTAAACTTCGGAAATTTATCAATACGCTGATGACACCCTGCTGGTATCTCGCAACTCAAATTATTCACTCGCTCTTTCAAATCTTCAGGATAATGCTAGAAATTTGGCCGCTTGGTTCGATGAAAATATAATAATCCATCCTCTAAAAAGTCGGCTAGTTTGTGTCCGAAATCGGAAGAAAATGGCGCTTAATGACTCCTTCATTACGATGGACACATCTAATTGTGCATCTTGTTCGTGTACAAGTATTTTATCCACCGCGTCTGTTAAATACCAAGGTGTATACAGTTTAACACGGATATATCGAACACGGATATATCGAATTATTGTCTATATCGAACAGTGCAAACATCCCCTTGAAAATCCCATGCAAAAGTATAGGGCTGTTGTGCGCGTGTATCGAACTCCTGATCACGGGCAAATTCGATATATTGAATTCCGCGCCGAAGGTGCCCCTGAAAGTTTGCTTCCTCTGATGGGGTGGAGTTGATGATAATGTTGACTCATCGCAGGAGCTGCCTGGCTTGGTGAGACAGAGGCGGCGTCCCCGGCATTATGTCGCTTCGATGGCTTTCAACAGCTGTTTTGAAGCTAGCACGAGGGGCAGCTCCATGATGGCTAGAACGTGGATAGCGGTTGGGACGAAAGAATATAAAGGAGCAAAATAAACTGACCGGAGGCGCTTTTTTCTGTGATTGAGTTGGTTGCTGGCTCGTGCAGGCGGACCGATGCGGCGTTGTATGTTTGTTTTGTCCAAGGCATTCATTTCGGAGCAACGAAGGCGGGAATTCGTCGGGCGCAGGCTGCTGAAAAGATGTTGGTTGAAAATGTGTGCGGAATCCCTCGCAGTAGTTTAGAGGGCGATGCACAAAACAACGTTGACGTAAAGGCGAATGCAGCACAACCCGCCCCGGCTATTCCGGAGCGTGTCGGGTGCAAAGCGACTTCGTTGCACGCCTCCAGATGGGGGAGGTCTTCGGTTCGGATACTGAAGATAACGGCACTCAATGCCTGACAACGTTCCCAACCGCCTACTACAGCGGAGGTTCCGTCAGCGCTATTCGCATCTGTTGTGGCACAGTGTACAGCGTTGATTTTCTCATTTGTGCGTGTTTGTAATCTTGACGACAATTTGGCAACCTTTACGACGCAGAAGAAAAAACAAGCGAAGCTCAAAGACATTTCAATGATAAATAAAGTGCGGCGGTCATCATGCTGCGGTTCGGATTTTCCGTGATTTGAGGGTTAAAACGGTAAACTACCGTTTTCCACGACTTCAGAAAACTCTCAGTGATGTGCGGATTTGTCAGATAATCTTCAGATAGGCGTATTTTATATATCGAATTATCGATATATCGAATTTTTTCGCGATCCCCTTGGAGTTCGATATATCCGTGTTCGACTGTATTTTGATGGAGATCTTTCATGGAACACACACATGGCTCTCATGTGTAAAAAGCTTAGAAGTACTGCCTTTATGTTGTACAATTAGTTAGCATCGAAGTGTTTCTGCCTTTCTCTGTTCGAAAAATACTTGCTCAAACTTTGGTTCATAGCGTTTTTCGTTACGGTATGTGCTGTTTTTTAAACTGCTCCACCACCTGGAAAAATAGTTAGCAGTATTTTAAAAAAAATTCACAGCATATCCACGGGGTGAATGATGATGAGTGGGCGAAGCTCCTGAGGGGAAATCATCGGTAAAACCGTGACTCTTCAGTGAAAGTTCGCCCACTACATCTGTGTCCGAACGTAACGTCTAGAAAGTCTCGCTTAAACCGCGCGTCGGCACCTTGGGGCCGAGCTCGCCTGATGCGTTTTGCAGACGCCTCACGAGCTCTCACTGCATCGGGGTCTGCCTGCTGATACGCGCGCTTTCTCGCCGCTTCCCGTTCTCTAACGTTTTGGAGATCCTCTTCGCGCCGCAGCCGTGCCGCTTCGCGTACGGCAGGGTCCTCGCGCCGTTGCCGTGACGCTTGGGCCTCTCGTTCTCGAACGCTGGGATCTTGGCGGCGTCGTCGCGCAGCCAGACGACACGCTTCGGCCTCCCGCTCTCGTACTGCAGGATCTTGGCGGCGGCGTCGCGCAGCTTCACGGAGCGCTTCTGCCTCGCGGGCTCGCACATCTGCAGCCTTATCCATCGGGAGACTCCGAGCGCGCGCCAACAGCGAACGGATTTTATTACAACGCTCCCCGCCATCTAGTAAACAATCCAAGAACTAAACTAGAGGTAGCCACGCCATCTAGTAAACAATCCAAGCGCATCTTTTCATCATATACAAGTACCGCCATCTAGTAAACAATCCAAGAACTAAACTAGAGGTGGCTACATACATACGTCGAGGATGGACAGACCCACGCCCTAAGGAGCTTCGCCCCTAAAAACATAGCCAAGAGTGTTCTTTATAAGTCACACGTGCCGGATTCAGACAGTGTATTTAAGGCAAGCGGCTTACTGTCGTTTTATATTTTGTTTAAGCAAATCATGGAGCTAAAATATTTCTGATGTATGGTTACCGAACTCTCAATGTCAAACCTATACCCCTGCCGCACGTACCTCGTTGAATGACACAAAGGGTTCGTACCCATTACGTAATGGCTGCGAGGCCGTATTATATACCTGCTATTTTCGATGAATTGCATGACAAAATATTCACTTCAACTACGCGGAAACAGTTGCGTGCTGCCATTCTGACTGACTATGAGGTCGTAACACACCGAATCTACAAAGGCGATGAGGTGCGTCGCAGGGGAGAGCTCCGGATTAATTTTGACCACCTGGGGATCTTTAAAGTGCGCCGAAATATCGAACACACAGACGTTTTCGCTTTTCATTTCCATCAGAAAAGCGGCCGCCGCGGCCGGGAATCGAACCCACGTCGTGCTGCCATTCTAGCATCACAATATTGCTGGAAATGTATGTGTGCGCGGTGACCGTTTGGGTGGTTCTTTAATTTCTTATTGCTTCTTGGTGATGAGAAAAATAGTAACAATGTAGTTATAACTAATGTTGATTTATTGTATTTTTTGTGTGTCTCTTTGTCTTCGTTTGTTCAGTTTGTCTTCTTTTCTTGTCTTTTTTCCTCCTTTTTCCTTTTCTTTCTTTTTCTCTTTTTCCTTCTGCGTCTTCAGTTATCGTTATCGATGAGTGCTTATGACCAACACCGCCTGTATTAACATTGCCTGACGCGTCGCGCGCTTTTCAATGGGAAGGGTAGGGACGCTTAGTTCAGGCACTGATCCGCTATGTGGCGCGTGCCGGCGGACATCTCGCCTTACGTCACTGCTCGCGAGTCGCGAACGCTGCACCCACTTCTACGACGAGTGTCTGTCAGCTTGCCTTTGGGCTTCAAGGGCCGTTTCGCTTACATCTTAGGCGTGACGGGGCGCTAGTTCTGTGGCGCACTGGGGATCTCGTTCAACGTGTCGCTCGCTTCCTACTTGCTGCATTTTTCCAAAGATAAAGACGGAGGCGGACTGAAATAGTGTAAGAACATACTGATTGTCGGGTAGACATATAGCTAACAGAAAAACGATATTTTCGGATGGGGCAGCCATTATTTTACTGATATTTTTCTTTCTGGAGTATTTAGAGAAGAAAAAATTGCGTGCACGTTTTTTGTTCAGGCGCTCACTTCTACTTTCCGATAATATCACGTGCTTGTAAACTTCAGAAAATTATAGGAAACAAAAGAATAAGCAGCTGCGATCCCGCCACGTTGTTCGGGCGCTTCTACAGTACAGTCCTCAATTTTAGAAGTGCGTACCGATGCGGAGTGTGAACAGGGGGGGTCAAAGCAATACCTAAATGCGGAGGGGATAGAGGGGGGATGCCCCCCTCAGAAAATTTCAGGGCCTGTGATCCGAGTAGATAAGCGCGCAAAGCCGGCATCAGCCTGCGGCAGCGCAAGGGATTTCGCTTCGTGACAAAGGAAGTTTTATCAGTGACAGACCAAGACAGACAGGCATGGTGAAAAACAAGAAGGCGTAGGAGCACCGCCTCGGGAACGCTAAACAAACTTTCCACTATTTTGCATAGTTTCCGAGAAGCGGCGCTGGCTGGCGGACACAAAAGCACGGTGGAAGGCTACCGAGCGGGGAAGGGTTGGAGAGAGCAACAGGAGAGTGGCTGTTTAGCCATTTTTCGCTCACGCGTTAGGCACTGTTTATACAGGCGGCGTTGTTATGACAGAAGCGATGGCCACTGCTGCCGGGCGACGCCGCATAAGCGCGCCTGTTGGCCTTGGCAGGCCCATTTAACCTCTGTACGCACTCCTTGATAATAAACACATTAATATTATTATTTGTGCTTCAACAATGAATCTCTGAAGCAGTCCATGTCTTTTGCAAGCAGCACAGCGTTAGCTTTTTTACCGTGACTCCCAAGAACCCATCGCTTTGCATTCACTCCAAAAATAACTTTACAATACACGGAAAAGTATAAACAAAAATATTAAGCAAACAACAGGGGCATTTAGTTTTTAAGATGCTTTAGAAAACGAAAATGTTGTCACGTAACCAAAGATGACGCAGCTATCTTGAAGGAAAAGCAAGTTTATTCGAGCGAACTTGTGCTCCCCTAACAACTCAAAGAGCACACTGGCGGAGAAAGAGCAGTCAACAAAGTGTCGTGCGCAGGCTGGTGTCGGCGAATCAAATACCGCGGCGTCTGCTCTGCGGGCATTTATCTTTTGGCGCAAGTGTTTCTCGAACCGCCGAATCATATACAGAACACTGTAGATCAAAGAAGATGGGTCTAGGCTGGTGACGTTCATTCGAAACACTCCCCCTATCAAAGGAGATAACACGTGGCGCATAAAAAATAAAGAAGGGAACACGTGCTTTACTTGGAACACAGATAACACAGGCCGGCGCAGCCGGGCGGTAAAAACAAAACATAAATAAACGAATCCAATTTCATAGTTCGCGGCAATATTAAGATTACCAACATTTTCCCCCCACGCCCTTTCGTCGCAATTCCTAACAAGGGAAAGGAAACAGTTTTTTCTTCATTAATTATTGCGTACTATTTGTAACCTTAAATAACTCTGGATAGCACGGGTCTTGTTTCAGAGTTTGTGATCGTGAATATCCATTTTTTTATGTCCACTGAGGGAACAAGGCTTCTCCCGTAGACTTGGAACCTCTCGTACCCTGTGCCATTCGAATCCATTATTGTAATTGGGAATACAATCTTCACAAGCCAACTCGCCAGCCAGCCGCCTGCCTAGGGCACAGCAGCCTGAACTGTAACTGTCTTTATTATTTTGGAAGTGGTATAGGCTACGCAAAAAATAACAAATTGAAGTAGCACTCTGCCTTTGCTCTCATTAAGCGCTCTGGCTCCAGCCACGGCTTTGCTTCTTGCGCGGACCCCAGTGTGGCATTTTCTCGTCCATGTCTGCTATTTTGTGCAGTCATTCGATCTCACATCAGGGATCACCGACCAGAGTAGAATACCTAATAGTTTTTATTTCCTATGCAGCTCGCGAAACATAGTCCGGCAACAATATCGTACATTGACAATCCCAAATTTCTTAGTATGATTGGCGAGGCCGCTTAGCTGTGCACCCATGTGTTTATCTTCCATATCGTGCGTTACCTCGCTCCCATCTTCGCGTTTCTCGGTGGAGAAACATCTATTCAAGAGATGCTGCTGCTATGCCGTGAACTATTCTTGAGCTTCCTGTATTGTTATCGTGCCCGTGATTTCAAACGCTTTAAGTACCAACATTAGGTCAATATCTAACGTCCGAGCACAGGCGTCGCATACGAGACTGTTGTCGCTACATCTTACGGAGCCCATCCAGAGTCGTCGCTATGCACAGAGCTGAAATTCCGACATGCTGCACAGCTGGGATGACGCCATGCTCTTTGTTGTGGTGCCTGGAAGTGGAGATTCTCTTCTATATTCCTGGCACTGAAAAGACAGCCGACATACCCCGTATGACTCTGGAACACCTCGAACTGTTCTTGGTGCACAAGGCCATGAAGGTACCGGAAACGAACATGCACACCGGAAGTTCGGTGACGCCGTTGAGCTCGGCGTGTGTGGTTGTCGTACTGCCCGACTATTTTCTGCGTTGGCTGTCCCACATCCGCTAGCCCCTCTGACCTTGTAGTTATTTGCGCTCCCTCAACTACTTCAATCAAACCGCCTCCGAAAAAGTGGATCATTTTCTCCAATTCTAAAGGCAACGCAAATTGTCATGATCAGTGCTGACATGAACACCTTCGTGTGACAGATACGCAAAAATGTCCATTTAGGCCAAAAACAATGTCTTTCAGTGCAAATCACTGCCAATTCGCTGGCAACGATTTGCACAATGAAGCGACGATCTGTGGCCACATCAGCGATTCTTGTAGACGAAGCGCAAAAGTCGACCTATGATAAGACAAGAGATGGGACGAGGACGGGCGCTAACTTCCAACATAGTTTATTTCGGAAAGCCTACAGATATACGACCCCCCCCCCCCTCCCCCGAAACAGCAAAAAACACCCAGTAAAACCGTTCGCGAACAATTTATACCCTCAGAAGTCTTACCTCTTTATCACAAAGCCCAAGCAGTATGTAGGGTAGACAAGTGGTCGATGTTAAGCTCCTCTTTATCACTTTATAACCTCTTTACCTCTTTATCACTTTATAACCACTTTACCTCTTTAACACAAAGCCCGAGCAGTTTGTAGGGTAGACAAGTGGTCGATGATAAGCTCCGCGAACACGCTTGTAACGTCAAGAATGGTCGCAATGGTTTCCTAGCATTGAATTGCAGCACATGTGGCTGTAAGCCGGTTTTTGAAAAAAAAAAAACGTTTCATGAGGTGAAACACAAAAATTGGCTGACGAGGGAAATCATCGAGGAAGAGATCGTAGATTGAGGACGGAACGTGTCAGCAACCCTTCGCTTGAGCTTTGTGATAATGAGTGAAGATTCCTGAGGCTATAAAATGTTCGCGCATGGCAAGTGCGGGATCTTTAAATGGTTTTAATATGTGTTTTTCGCAGTTTGGTGGCGGGGGTATACGTCTGTACGTTTTACTACATAAACTTTGTTGGAAGTTGGCGCTCGTTCTCGTCCCATCTCTTGTCTCGTCCTCCGTCAACTCTTGTGCTTCGTCTACAAGAATACATCACCAGCAAGCCCAACTTCACACTCACTTCAGCGAGCACATCGTCTTGGCTTCGTCGTTGAGCACGCTTCATTCGTTCGCACGCGCGGCTTGTCTGAATCGAAGGAATACAGCGACATTCACGAATTCTTTTCAAGCCGCGTTGATTCATGGATGGTTATTGACATTCCATCCGTATCGGGCCGATAGCAAGTGCATTGCGTAATAGTTTTCGATATATTAAGAATAAGTAGTATCGTTCTAACTTTAGCGCCACTTGAGATTAGCGGAAGTTTAAGTAAATGAAATTTTTCATTTCCCACGCGGTAGCCGTTCTACGTGATTCGTACCTGCCTGCTCCTCCTCCGCAAGCATTCTAATCTGAATTTACTTACCTCCCCGGGTGTTTAGTGCACTTTTTGTGCATTATCTCTAGGCTTTGGGGAGGCGGATATTTTCCACGTGTATTGTATTTGGATGGATACTATCCCCTGTATACTTAAAATGCCTCGAATCACTTCTTATACAATACAAACGTCTCATCATGCTGAATTTACCTCTTTCCACATCTCTTCGTTCTCAACCTCCATGCTTTAGCCTCAACTCAGAAGGCAAATTGTGGAATTGTCATAGAAATTTGCTTTTCTGACAACGAACTTCTTTTCGCTTTACATCTTTGACGAAGTTTTGTGATTAGAATTTCGCGGATTGTTCATACATACTATAGTTATCCTTACGTTCTTTTCTCGTCACTGTGTGTCCATGCTTTCCACGTGCCAGTACTGCAACCTTTTGCTGTCAACTTATTGGAGCGCAGAGCTCTTAAACCTTTCAGCTGTTTCTCGCACCTCCTCATGCCGCCCAGTGTCATCAAATGAATTACTTTGAAGTTTGGGGTCCACAGGTGTGCTTTTTGTTCTAAATCCAGGTGAGTATGCGTAGATCGGGAGCATACGGCTTGTTTTGCTGCTGCCAGTGGCGGCAAAGTCGACAAGCCATGAGAAATTTCTCCTGCGTCTCTAGGAGCTTACAACCATGCCGTAAACCTTGCCCGCCGACGCCAGTCTGCACACGTCACTTCGTTGACGGCTTCTACGCCGCTTGTATTTTCTTTAAGCTTTTTCGGAGCACAAGTTTGCCTCAATAAATGTTTGTTCCTTGAAGAAAACCTTCGTCGTCCTTGGCTACGTGAGAACACGTTATCTTAGCGCTGCTGGTCTACGTTTAAGCCATTTAGATCATTCCGTTTTCACGCGAATTTACAATATTCCATTTGTACTGGGTACCCTTGGCGTAGTTGCACATACGCTGGCATACCAGTGATTCCTTGATTCAGATGTCTCACTACTACGCATTACTTGTGTGTGTGTGAGTGTGTGTTTGTAAGTGTGCGTGTTTCTGTGTGTTTATGTGACAACGTATCTTTGTGTGTAACCACATGTATCCTCTTGTATTAATTTTGTAGATGGGTACATCATGTCTCGTGTGTTTTTTATCGTTTCTGTGCACCAACAAAAGGCCCCCGGCTTCTCCTGGGCACGCAAATAATTGATTGATTGATTGATTGATTGATTGATTGATTGATTGATTGATTGATTGATTGATTGATTGATTGATTGATTGATTTTTCCTAACAATTGCGCTGAATTATTTTTGGCTTGATAGTAAAAAACTGCCTGAATAAAAACACACGACAAGGCAGAATTCTGGAACGCTTTTATGTACCAAGAGTTTGCACACGATATGGTAAAAGTGTTAATTTACACTATATACCTAGAGTATTCAATAATGTACGTGGATGTTTTTTCAAACTTCTCCAAAGCAGAAATGAAGCAAAATGTTGAAGCATTTACCCTCCCCTTTTCCAAAATAACTATTGTACACGCTCAACCCCATTTTTGCGTTTTCAACTGCGCTTGTTTCAGCCCCATCTCACCTCTTTCACTTTTTTTCTCCTCTTTATTTAGAGCCCGATCTGTGTTTTGTGATTTCGTTCACACTGAGCATGCTTACCACTGCCGGGTAAGGCCCACAAGCCCTTGGGCACTACCCGGCTTAGTCGCTCCCGTTTCTGTTCATGTTTAACCTGTGTTTTGCAGAATAAACTATTATTATTACTATTATTATTATTATTATATTATTATTATTATTATTATTAATGTCGGACTATGTGTGTGTGTCGGATTACAAAGGAATTCTCTTCTCCAGATCCATTTCTAATGCTATACAATGCAATATGTATCCCTCAGTTAGAATATGCTTCTGTTGCCTGGAACGGCATCTCCAAATCTAGTAGTGAATTAATAGAACGTGTGCAGAAGAAGTTTTTATCCATATTTAAGCACCGTCATCACAATCACAGTCCGGGTCCTGATTCTGACTTACCCATAGTTCCTTCCATCCCTTCCTTGAACTGCAGATGTATGCGTGCAGACCTTACATTCCTTCACAAAATTGTTCATGGTGACCTTTCTTGCGCAGACCTGCTTAACTGCTTGGAGTTTAATGTACCACAAAGTCCCAACAGGTCGCATCGCCCGTTCTTGACCGCTGCGCACAACTCCAGTCATTCTCCTGTGCGCAGAATACAGAATTGTTACAACCGCTTCTCTGCACGCCTTCACTTCTTTCAGAAATCCTTTACAATTTACCGTACTGCGCTGTTGAATACAGTATGTTAAACATGTATGATATGTCTGTCGTTCTTCTTTTTTTTCTGGAATTTGGTTTCTGTGAGGTTGTGTCTATCCAACTGATAGTTGCTTA
Organism: Haemaphysalis longicornis; assembly: GCF_048455015.1. Taxonomy (NCBI): domain Eukaryota; kingdom Metazoa; phylum Arthropoda; class Arachnida; order Ixodida; family Ixodidae; genus Haemaphysalis; species Haemaphysalis longicornis. The sequence goes on from NW_027526203.1 coordinate 483,548,655, forward strand.
TTTTTGAAACTGTTCACTGTCATTTGTTCGTTTTTTCATTTGTCTCTACACTCTTGCCGTTGTTTTGTTGTACTACTGTCAAACTTTGTTGCTCTGCCTGTCGTGTGGCCTTTACGACGGGCAGAGCAACATAGGCATCTTCTTTTTTTATTTTTTTACCTGTACCCAGGCTCCGCCTGTGCTTTATTTCTGTCATTTTCACTACTTCAATTTGTGTGTGTCTGTGTGTCTTGTCGCTTGTTTGTTTCTTGCTATATGTTTCTTGTATTTTGTTTTCATGTAACTACCCGTGCGCCAGCACTCAGGCCTCTGGCTGTTCCTGGGCACGTAAATAAACATGATTGATTGATTGATTATTATTATTATTATTATTATTATTATTATTATTATTATTATTATTATTATTACTGAATGCATTAATCTTCTTAACTCCGATGGAGTAATCATCGATGACGTCCCTGCCGCTTTCGCTCAGCAGTTTAAAACGGTGTATAGGGATACCTGCGACGTTCCGTCAGCTCCGATGTCCAATTGTCGCGGTACGGCACCGAGCACGGCATTTGTGGGGGAGGAAATCGTGATGAAAAGCCTACGGGACGCGAAGCCCTCGCTAGCCTGTGGCCCAGATGGCATTCCCATGGCTCTACTCAAGGCTTTCAGTCCTATACTTGCTCCAGTGCTTGTATGTGTGTTTAACAACTGTATTAGTACTGGCACATTTCCTAACTGTTGGAAAATTGCTAAAGTTGTACCTGTACACAAATCCGGGTCAAAAACAGATGCAAAAAATTATAGACCGATTTCCCTCCTGTGCAGTGCTTCTAAAATTTTTGAATCTATAATTCATTCCCTCATTACATCCAGAGTAAGATATGAAATTATTCCAAATCAACATGGTTTTATACGTGGCCGCTCGACCACTACAAACTTAGTTTCTTTTATGGAACATGCGTCAAAGCAGTGGAAGACCGAGGCCAACTTGACGTGGTATACTGTGACCTTAGCAAGGCGTTCGATGTGGTTTCCCATTCATTGTTGTGTAGAAAACTTTCCCACCTTGACATTCCTGATCCGTTGCTGGATCTGCTTCGTGACTACCTTACCAGTCGTCACTGCTACGTTCACTGTAACGCGCAACACTCCGGAACGTACTCAGCCACCAGCGGGGTGCCTCAGGGCTCAGTCCTTGGTCCTCTTTTGTTTTCACTGTTTGTCAACGATGTTTCGACAGCAATTCAGTACTCATCGTTCTTGCTATACGCAGACGATATAAAAATATTCAAAGTTATTGGCAACATCTCAGACTGTGCACAACTGCAATGTGATATCGCCGCGTTTTCGGGCTGGTGCAACAGAAATAAGTTGATACTCAATAGTGCAAAAACCAAAGTGGTGTCGTATACCCGTAAAACAGATGATATCAATTTCACCTATCGCATAAATGAAGAAGATCTGAATCGGGTATGCCAAATCAGAGACTTGGGAGTTTTGTTTGACTCTAAGCTCACATTTACAGCCCATACTAATGAGATTACCCGTCGTGCTTTGCGAACACTAGGTGCAACATGTCGTGTCTCCAGAGAATTCAACTATCCAGACACATTTCTTCAGCTCTATACCTCAATGTGTCGCCCTCTACTGGAATACGCATCCGTGGTCTGGAATGCAACGTGTCGGTCCAACGCGGCGGCCATTGAGAGAGTGCAAACTAAATTTCTCTCAATACTAAAGCATAGGTACGCTACTGCGAAGGCTAAAGATGATCCTGGTGTTGATGACGCCAGCTTGCTTGTAATGGACCCATTACACAGTCGGAGGGCCAAGGCTGACCTTTTATTCTTTTACAAACTGGTCCACAGCCTCATTGATTGTACAGAGTTGCTGGGTGCCATAAATTTGAGAACCCCGACAGGCAACACCAGGGCACCTAGACCGTTTCATGTCTCTGCCCGTGTCAAGAGTCCCGTGGGACGCATTCAGCACCTATACAATATGCACGCAGAAAGTTTGGACGTATTCCATCGTCTCTTTCGAGCTTTTTGTAAGAAACTGCGTCGCTTGACAAACCAGGAGTAGTTTGCTTGCCCTAGTATGTAACGTCCATTCACACACTATATGCTGCCGGGGTCGGTTAACTATGTATGTATGCTAATTGTTTCGATATTCACTTGTGTATCTAAGTTTTATGCCTTCATTGTGGCGTGATCTTTAGCTAATATCTTTTTCCGGCCTACATGTTTCAGTGTACAGAATTTTAATCATGCCTTGTTGTATTACACTTGTAGTCTCCATAGCAGTCAGCAGTGTCTTATTGCTATGCATTGATTGCAATGCCTTGTTTGCATGTGTGCTCGGGTCATGTGCGTGTGTCGGCGTGTGTGTATCTCAAATTGTCTCATTCTCGTTCAGACTATACATTGCTATTTTCTACATTTCTCTGACATATACACTTTTCTTTCTTTCCGCACCAGCACATCGTTCCTTGACACACTAATGAACAATTTTGGTTGTTTCATTCATCATTTTTATTATCTCTGCGATTTGTTGGTCTGATCATTTATGTCTATACTCCTGCCATTGTTTTTTTTTTCGCTATTGTTCTGTCAAACTTGCTGCTCTGTTTGCTGTGTGTCTCGACAAGATGGGACATCGCAAAGGCATCGCTCGTTTTCGGGTAATACTTTATTGCAGTGTGACTTTTCAAAAATCAAAACTCTCGTTTTATATGTATACATTCTGTCTCCATCATGTGCACTGTGTATTTTGTTGTATATTTCCTTTTTCAAGTGCCTTGAAAGTTTCGCTGGCCGAGTGCCATAGCTTGCAACGGTGTTTTTTTTTCTTTTCTGTCATATCGGGGATTTTGTATGTTGTGCCGTGCTGTCTTACGTTTCTTTTAATAATGTATTGTATATGGTGTGCCAGCACCAAGACCTTAGGGTTGTTCCTGGGCACTGAAAATAAAGGTTGATTGATTGATTGATTGATTGATTGATTGATTGATTGATTGATTGATTATTATTATTATTATTATTATTATTATTATTATAGCATGCTATTAGATTTTCAGTCGTTCACCTCCATGCAGCAGTTTTGCCGCATAGAAAACTCTTGTGGTAATGTTCTAGATGTGTGCTTCTCAAACTTAAAAAACGTACAAGTGTGTGCCTCCGAAATATCCCTTGTGCACCCCGACAAGTTTCACACCCCTCTTATTGTCTCTGTCTCGGTCGCGACCCAGCATCGCTCTGGCGGTGTTGACAATTGTTCAGTCCCGCGATATGCTTTCAAGCGTGGAGATTATGCTGGGCTGTATCACTTTTATTCATCTGCTGAATGGTCTAGTGTTTTGGATGTCAATGATGTTGACGAACAGGTTCGACGTTTTACCGAAATAGTCAGAAGTGGCATGGAAAAGTATATCCCTTGTTATAAGCCTGTTCCTTCCAAATTTCCCCACTGGTTTTCTAAAGAACTTCGAAGTTCGCTTAAACTTAAGGATAGCGCCCACAAAAAGGCCAAGCGTTCTGGGCTTGACAAGTGGAAAGCGGAGTTTAGTCGGTATCGCTCACTTTGTAAAATCCTCTACCGGCGTGACCACCAGCTCTATATAGAATCGTTAGAGGCTGCTGCGTCTCAGAAACCGGCTGAATTCTGGAGGTATGTACGCGGTCGTTCTAAGGCGTCTAAAGAACACGTTAGCCTGCTTAATTCCGATGGTGAAGAGGTTGACGATGTTGCCACCAGTTTTGCTCAGTACTTTCATTCTGTCTTTCAACTGCCAGATGGCAACGACGAACGCTTATCGTTTAATAACTCTAATTTTAACACACTTAGGTTCGATGAAAAAATTGTCAATGATAGCCTTCAACGGATGAAACCATCATTTTCCTGTGGTGCAGATGGAATTCCAGCAGCCCTCATGAAGGCTTACGGGAACATTTTTGTGCCTGTCTTAACTTCCATTTATAATAACTGCTTACTTTTAGGTAAATTTCCTCGTGCATGGAAGATCGCTCGAATTTTTCCAATATTTAAGTCTGGTGATAAGTCAGCCGTTTCTAACTATCGCCCGATCTCACTCCTTTGTGTCGCCTCAAAACTCTTTGAGTCAGCTCTGCACAAAGTTCTTGCTGCCTGCGTCAAGAACGTTGTGCTACCAAATCAGCACGGCTTTTTCTCGGGTCGATCGACGGTCACAAATCTTGCAAGCTTTATGGCACAGGCTTCGGCTGCAGTTTGTGAAAACGGCCAGTTGGACGTTATTTATTTTGACCTCAGTAAGGCGTTTGATGTGGTGAACCATCAGTTATTAATTAACAAGCTTGCTAACTCCGGTGTAGACGCAAGCCTTGTTGCCTTGTTGTCCAACTATCTCCTTGACCGGGCCTTTTCTGTAGATATTAACTACAAAAAGTCTAGTGTTTACCCTGCAACAAGTGGTGTACCCCAGGGTTCCGTGCTGGGTCCATTATTGTTTTCTGTCTTTATCAATGATGTTTCAACAGTGTTAACAAACTCTTCTTTTCTTCTCTATGCTGATGATGTCAAACTATTTAGGCACATTAGCGGTGTTCAGGACTGCTGTGCCTTGCAGAGGGATGTGTCGGAATTATCGGTCTGGTGCAGGAAAAACTGCCTAATTTTAAACCCCACTAAAACAAAGGTTGTCACCTACAGCCGGAAAACCCACCGTCTGCTGTTTTCCTACAGTATTGAGGGAGCTCCCCTGCAAAGGGTTGAGGAGATTAGGGACCTAGGGGTGCTTTTCGACAGTACCCTCTCTTTTTCTCCTCATATTAGGCTCATCACCCGGCGAGCACTCCGAAGCCTTGGAAATGTGTGTCGGATTACAAAGGAATTCTCTTCTCCAGATCCATTTCTAATGCTATACAATGCAATATGTATACCACAGTTAGAATATGCTTCTGTTGCCTGGAACGGCATCTCCAAATCTAGTAGTGAATTAATAGAACGTGTGCAGAAGAAGTTTTTATCCATATTTAAGCACCGTCATCACAATCACAGTTTTCATCCTGATTCTGACTTATCCATAGTCCCTTCCATCCCTTCCTTGAACTGCAGACGTATGCGTGCAGACCTTACATTTCTTCACAAAATTGTTCATGGTGACCTTTCTTGCGCAGACCTGCTTAACTGTTTAGAGTTTAGTGTACCACAAAGGCCCACCAGGTCGCATCGCCCGTTCTTGACCGCTGCGCGCAACTCCAATCATTCTCCTGTGCGCAGAATACAGAATTGTTACAACCGCTTCTTTGAACGCCTTGACATCTTTCAGAAATCCTTTACAATTTACCGTACAGTGGTATTGAATACAGTATGTTAACACCTATAATATATATGTCTGTCGTTCTTTTTTTCTGGAATTTGGTTTCTCTGCGGTTGTCTATCCAACTGATAGTTGCCTATTTTTGAAACTGTTAACTGTCATTTGTTCGTTTTATCATTTGTCTTTACACTCTTGCCGTTGTTTTTGGTGTATTACTCTCAAACTTTGTTGCTCTGCCTGTCGTGTGGCCTTTACGACGGGCAGAGCAACATAGGCATCTTCTTTTTTTATTTTTTACCTGTACCCAGGCTCCGCCTGTGCTTTATTTCTGTCATTTTCACTACTTCAATTTGTGTGTGTCTTGTCGCTTGTTTGTTTCTTGCTATATGTTTCTTGTATTTTGTTTGCATGTAACTACCCGTGCGCCAGCATTCAGGCCTATGGCTGTTCCTGGGCACGTAAATAAACATGATTGATTGATTGATTGATTGATTGATTGATTATTATTATTATTATTATTATTATTATTATTATTATTATTATTATTATTATTATTATTATTATTATTATTATTATTATTATTATTATTATTATTGCGGCGCCTGGACCTTGAATTGGAAACTGAGTCTATCTGGTTAGAGGTGCTTTGCTCTCGGGGCAAACGCCTCTTACTATGTACTTACTACATACCACCCGAGACAAATGCCACTGACTTCAAACATGCCCTAAATTCAATAGAGAATGTTGTAACCTCTCACAGTGATCACGATTTTCTAATAACTGGTGACTTTAACGCACCCGGCATTACATGGGAAACTCAGTTGGTTGATCGGGCGTCCCATCCGATATCACAGAAGTGTGAAATTTTGCTAGATTTTATTTCTTTCACTTCGTTACAGCAATGCAACTTCATTAGGAATCGGTGTGGAAACGTTTTGGACTTGTCTTTTACTAACATGGAACACGTTGAGGTGTCGCGTAGTTATATTGACCTCGTAAAACCAGACAGGTTTCACCCCCCATTACTCATTTCAATTTCTAACGTATCCCTTACCCACCACAGTCCTCCCGTCAACCCACCAGGCGTCCCTGGTTACAACTTCGCTCGTGGGGACTATATTGGCTTGTTTCACTTCCTTGCTGAGACGGATTGGTCACCATTGGACACTCTCAATGACGTAGACGAAATGACTGATTTTTTCACCGAAGTACTTCACGATGGCTTAAGCAGATTTGTACCCAAAAAAGCTAAAAAAAGTAGCAATTATCCGTACTGGTTTTCATCTGAACTAAGAAAGGCCCTTGGTAGAAAGAATCGAGCCCACAAACAAGCAAAAAAAACTGGCCAAGAGAGGTGGCGGAGCGAGTTTCGTCAACTCAGGTCGCATTGTAAAAATCTGCTTAAGCGCGATAGGTCCAGTTATATAGCCGCGGTTGAAGCCGATGCGCCGCGCAATGCTAAAGCTTTCTGGGGTCATGTCCGTGCACAAACTTCCAAAAACAACCCTGGAGATATTAACCTCATTGACAAGAGGGGTGACAGCATTCCTGACGTTCCTAATGCTTTTGCTCAACAATTCAGTTCAGTATTCGGCAAGAAAAGTGCAGCCTGCCCCCCTCAAGTGTTTCCGGGGTATGATAAAAGCTCAGAATGTTTTATTTCGGAAAGTCTTGTATCAAGAGCTCTAAAGCGAGTTAAGCCCTCATTTTCGTGCGGCCCTGATGGCATTCCTTCGGCGGTACTGAAGGCGTTTGGGGATCTTCTTGTTCCGGTCTTGGCGCGATTATTTCGAACGTCACTCAATACCGGCAAGTTCCCTACTCGTTGGAAGACTGCGCGGGTTGTTCCTATATTTAAGTCAGGGTCAAAGTTAGACCCCACTAACTACCGCCCGATTTCTATTCTCTGCGCTGCTTCAAAACTCTTTGAGACTGTACTACATACAGTACTCTCTTTCAGCGTAAAAACTATATTATTACCTCAGCAACACGGCTTTCTCGCTGGGAGATCGACCACCACTAATCTCGTCAACTTCATGCTGCATGCTTCGGAAGCTGTGCAAGGGAGAGGTCAACTTGATGTAGTCTACTTTGATTTAAGCAAGGCTTTTGATGTCGTCTGCCACGAGCTCTTAGCCAAAAAACTATCTGAGCTTGATATACAACCATCCCTGATATCTCTTATATGCAATTATCTATGTGATAGGTCATGTTTCGTGCATGTAAATGGACAGTCTTCTCTTTCCTATGAGGTCACCAGTGGTGTCCCTCAGGGCTCAGTTCTCGGGCCACTTCTCTTCTCAATCTTTATAAATGATGTCGCGACAATATTTAATGATTGTAATTTTCTTTTATATGCCGATGATGTAAAAATATTTAAATCTGTTTCCAACTCTGCCAGCTGTTCCGCTCTCCAGAGAGCAATCTCGTCCTTCTCGCATTGGTGCTCATGCAACAAACTCCTCATTAATACATCTAAAACTAAGGTAATGACATACACAAGAAAGACTGACAACATCTTGTTTCCCTATAACATCAACGGTGAATTACTCCCACGTGTGGTAGAGGTTAATGACCTAGGCGTCACTTTCGACAGTAAACTGAGCTTCTCTCCACATATTCAGGTAATTACTCGTAGAGCTCTTCGATCGCTTGGCGTTGTCTGTCGCGTGTCCAAGGAGTTCAAGGAGCCGATTTCTCTTCTCAAGCTCTACACAACTATATGTCGTCCTCAGCTTGAATATGCATCTGTTGTCTGGAACAGCACGAGTAAAACAAACCGTAAGCTTGTAGAAAGAGTCCAAAATAAGTTCATATCTATCTTCAACCATCGCTTTGGCGATAGTAGTAATTATAACCCTGGATCGCCCTCTTCATTGACGCTATCATGCTTAACTTCCAGGCGGAACAAGGCTGATATTCTCTTCCTCTTTAAAATTATGCACGGCATAGTGTCTTGTGGTGAGCTGCTACAACATGTTCGTCTTTATGTGCCGCAAAAGTGGACCAGGAAACATGATACCTTTTGCAACTCCAATTGTCTGCGTGTCTTGTGCCCTGTGTGCCGACTGCAATGCACGTACAATCGGTACTCGGATTACCTTGATATATTTAATGATTGTCCTACTCTGTTTCGCAAACCTGTCTGTGAGTTTGTATTGGCGTAACTGCCAACTTTTCTTATTCTGCATTTGTCTTTTATCCTTGAGTTCATGCACTTAAATTACTTTCATTCCGTAACTTCAACATAAGCTATCCTTTCGTTTTTTTTTGTATTTTGTATTTTATTTTGTATTTCAAAGATGTGTACATTATGTTTCGTGTGTTTCTGTTTCCGTGCGCCAGCACAAAGGCCCCCCCGGCTGTTCCTGGGCACGCAAATAAATGATTGATTGATTGATTGATTATTATTATTATTATTATTATTATTGCCCGTTCTTGACCGCTGCGCACAACTCCAACCATTCTCCTGTGCGCAGAATACAGAATTGTTACAACCGCTTCTTTGAACGCCTTGACATCTTTCAGAAATCCTTTACAATTTACCGTACAATACTGTTGAATACAGTATGTTAAACACCTATGATATGCCTGTCGTTCTTTTTTTTCTGGAATTTGGTTTCTCTGCGGTTGTGTCTATCCAACTGATAGTTGCCGGTTGTGTCTATCCAACTGATAGTTGCCTATTTTTGAAACTGTTTACTGTCATTTGTTCGTCTCATAATTCGTCTCTACACTCTTGCCGTTGTTTTTGTTGTATTACTGTCAAACTTTATTGCTCTGCCTGTCGTGTGGCCTTGCAACAGGCAGAGCAACATAGGCTTCTTTTTTTTATTCTTTACCTGTACCCAGGCTCCGCCTGTGCTTTATTTCTAACATTTTCACTACTTCAATTTGTGTGTGTCCTGTCGCTTGTTGGTTTCTTGCTATATATTTCTTGTATTTTGTTTTCATGTAACTACCCGTGCGCCAGCACTCAGGCCTCTGGCTGTTCCTGGGCACGTAAATAAACAAGATTGATTGATTGATTGATTGATTGATTGATTGATTGATTGATTGATTGATTGATTGATTGATTGATTGATTGATTGATTGATTGATTGATTGATTGATTGATTATTTTCTGACGGCATAGTGATAGTGTCTCGTGGTGAGCTGCTACAACATGTTCCTCTTTATGCGCCGCAAAAGTGGACAGGAAACATGATACCTTTTGCAATCCCAAATGTCTGTGTCCCTTGTGTTCTATGTTCCGACTGCAATGCACGTACAATCGGTATTCGGAGTACCTTGATATGTTTAATGATTGCCCTACTCTGTTTCGCAAGCATTTCTGTTAGTTTGTATTGGCGTAACTGTCAACTTTACTTATTCTGTATTTGTCTTTTATCCCCGAGTTCATGAACTTAATTGACTTTCATTATGTGACTTCAACATGGGCTATCCTTTTGTTTTTTTTCTTTTCATTCACTTTTTAATTGCCTCGTTTACTTCACTCAGATATGCCTCCCTGTTAGGCATTACTTGTGTGTATGAATGGGTGCTTGCAAGTGTGTGTGTCTGTGTGAGTTTTTCAAAATGTGTAGTTTTCTTCGTGTGTAACCACTACTTTTACCCTCATATTTTTTTAGAGATATGTACATCTTGTTTCATGTGTTTTTTGTTTCCGTGCGCCAGCACAAAGGCCTCCCCGGCTGTTCCCGGGCACGCACATAAATGATTGATTGATTGATTGATTGATTGATTGATTGATTGATTGATTGATTGATTGATTGATTGATTGATTGATTGATTGATTGATTGATTGATTGATTGATTGATTGATTGATTGATTGATTGATTGATTGATTGATTGATTGATTGATTGATTGTAATATTATTATTATTAAGTCTCGTGTATCAGAGACTGCAAGAATTTGCAAAGACACGTCGATGCATTTGGCCACTAGTGCAAAGGGAACAAACTTAGTGAACGCAGCGAAAAGCAAAGTGTTGTCTTACAAGCGTAAAATCGACTGCTTGCCTTTTCAACACTCTGTTAATGATGTTACTTCGCGTCGCATTTCAACGATGACTGATCTTGGTGTGCCCTTTGACAGCCAGCTGACCTTTGCACCGCATGTTAGATCCAATAAACAGCGAGCTCTCAGCCGCCTGGGCACACTCTGCAGGATTTCTCCGTTGCCTCAGTAGTATGGCCACGGTTGTGTGGAACGGCACGTGCAGATCTAACAGCGTGCCTATTAATACAGTGCGAAATCAGTTTGCGTCCATACTTAAACATCGCTTCCCTCGCGAATATCACCGTCTTGATTCAGGACCGCAGTTTAGAAGGACTTGTTGGGCGAGTTGGTGCACCTTGGTGAATGAACACGGGCCTTGCGCGAAAAAGAACTACACACCGGACGGACGGGACGAGCGCAAACTCTCAACTAAATTTTATTGAACAGATCATACACATATAAGTACACTACTATCTGGTCACACATGCGCATTCGTTCAATCAATACAATCTTTACAGGCAGCTCTATCACAATACTACAGACACATGTCAAAAAACTTAGTATTGTGTAGTATTGTGATAGAGCTGCCTGTAAAGATTGTATTGATTGAACAAATGTGCGTGTGTGACCAGATAGTAGTGTACTTATATGTGTATGATCTGTTCAATAAAATTTAGTTGAGGGTTTGCGCTCGTCCCGTCCGTCCTGTGTGTGGTTCTTTTTCGCGCAAGGCCCGTGCTCATTCACCAAGATGCACCAACTCGCCCAACAACAAGTTCTTCTAAACTACCGTATAAACCGGAATATAGGTCGAGTTTTTTTCCAAAAAAATCCGCACAAAAGTCACCCCTCGTCTTATATAGCGGTCATTGGCAGAATGTAAATCGTTGTCTGGCAACAATGTGCAAGCGCAGTCCGTCGCCGTCGCCATTCGTGTCGGACTGCTCTCTCACACTATCAGGCCTTTATTTGATTTCGCTTTTCCCTAGTTTTTCGTCTTTTACTCGTTTATTGTGCATGCGTGCGTACATTTCTGTACGTCTCTATTCCGAGATGAGTGGCGGCAGTCGACGCCAGTTCACCGCGGCGTTTAAGCTGACGGCGATTGAGTCACCGAGCAGAATGGAAATATGGTGGCGCAACGCCATTTAGGCGTTTCGGATAAAAGTGTGCGGTACTGGCGGAGCCAGAAAGCTAAGCTGTGCGCGTGCAACCCCCGAAACCGATCGTTCCGTGGACGTCAAGCGGTGCACCCCGAGTTGGAGAACAAAGTGGCGGACTTCGTTCGGGAACTTCGTCCGGGAACTTCGCTCACGATCGCTCCGGAGGCCATGCGCGGACGGGCTCCGCGAACTGTACAATGAGTGGATAGTCGGCGACAACAAAAGACCTATACGGGCCGGTTGCGACCGTGTCAAGCTGGGTGTCCTTCTCTGGGCAGTCGCTGCCCGACGACATGGTTACACGAGCGTTCAGGAAGTGCTCCATCAGCAACGCGCCTGATGGCATGGAAGATGACAGTGCGAAGCAGTCATCCTTGGACGACTCTGAGAGCTCGGACGAGTGACTTCGGCAGGCACAGTTAGTGGCAGTGACGGACGGGAGTCGAAAATAAATATAGACATTGTGAGTGCGCTTCTGTGCCGAATTATTTTTTTTGTCAACTTTTCCCACCTCAAGGTAGGGGGTCGACCTATAATCCGGTTTATACGGTACGTTTCTTCTACATCGGGCGCTGGTATGTGTGTTTCACCCTCTGTAACCGAAGTGCCTAAGATCATTGCCAACATCGTCACTACAAACTGCCGTGCAAAACTTCTAGCATTCAACGTAAGGAAAGGCGTCATTCCTCAGGAAATACTTGGCCTGTTCGGGCATGTCCGGCCTTCCTTAGGACATGCTAAGCGTATCAGCAAGATTCTGCGCTCAGAGTTGTGGCGACAAGTTCGATTGTACCAAGATATGCTGCGGGTCCTGCTCTACGCTCAGAATCCCAGTTGGCTGGCCAGTATGAAGCTTTCGAGACTCCAAACGACTGGCGGCCCAATTGACGGAACAGTGGTGGCGGTGCTGTCTAAATGACGCACTAGGGAAACTGAAGAAAAGCAAGAAGCTGGAACCAGGAAACGTCGTCCTACTTGGTGGAGCCGTTGTTCCTGAGGATGTGATGACCACACTGAAGATGGGGCCCAAGTACAGCGTACGGGCTTCCGTGGAACCGCACGAGTGGCTGTCTCTAAACCGCGGGGTGGCCAGAAATGCGGAAAAAGAAAACCAGGAAAGGTGTCTCTTGGACGGCGTGTACTGTCTGCTGAAGACAACCAGTAACCGCCCCCAACACTCGAGAAGGCATGACCCAACGGCGAGTATCGTCTCCTTTTTCAAAAAGAATGACCTGAGACTGCTGCAACAAGATAAGGAAGGGGGTTTCGCCGTGATAGCGGTGGGACTCTTTAACAAAAAGGCAACTGCAGCAGTTGCGAAGAACTTTAAGCCAGTGAACGGGAAAGCCACACGTGTGAAATCCAAAGCAGTGGCGCTCTGCAAAAAACTGGAACTACGTAAGCTACCCACTTCTGTTACCAAGTGTAAAGGAGACAAGCTGAATGTATTTTTCTCAGCAAAAACGCATAAGCCCGAGGTGCCATTTAGAACGATTGTAAGCGAAAGGGGAACCTGGCAGAATTAACTTAGTCGGTTTTTGCTCAAGCATTTAAGGCCTCTTGAGGTTAACGATCCTTTCGCCACAAAAAATTCAGAAGCGGTGGTTGAATTCCTACAGGCAGACTACTCTTTTGGAAGCGCCTTTTCAATTGATGTTGAAGATCTATTTTACTCGGTCGCTCATGCGCCAATGTTTAAGGCAGTTCGCAAATGTATTGAGTTTAATGGCGAAGTAGCCTTCCAAAATGCAACAGGAGTGACTGTGGATAGCTTCTTAGCCCTGCTGGAGTTTTACCTCAACGCTACCGTTATTAGCTACGAGGATGAAACTTACCTGCAAAAACAGCGCATCTGCATAGGCTCGTGTGTCGCACCCGTTTTATGCAACATTTTTTTGTCCGATGTTGCCGTGCTCTGCATGACGTACTCGACACCGATGTTGTTGCAAACGTTTTTAGGTATGTGGATGACTTTCTTGTTCTTTTAAGAAAGAGACCTGGTTTTACAAATGACGAAGCCATCGCTGATGTTTTAAAGGCCTTTGAGGCGCATGGGGAAGGCCTAACATTCACCCATGAACTTTCATCTACTAACCAAATGCAGTTTTTAGACATCACGATCACCTTTTTAGATAATCATGTATGTTGGAGCTACCACCCACGGTCGAAAAAAGAGCTGCTCCCTTACGATTCTGCTCACTCGAAGACCATAAAAAGAGCTATAGCCACTCAGTGCATCCGATCATCACTCATGAAATCATGCCCTCATTCTATGCATAAAAGTTTCGCTGCACAGCTATCGCGCCTCAAGGCCGCGGGTTTCCCGGAGCCGGTTATGACCGCTGTAGCGGAGACCTTACTGAAGAAGTTGAAGATCAGTGAAAGAGCGAATATGACAGATGAGCAGCAGAGAGCCACCAAGCCTCAGGTCCTACCGTATGTCCATAGAACATCCCATAACCTTAAAAAGGTCGCCAACAAGTACGGGATTAAAGTGGTATTTTCGGCCCCTGTGAAACTTGCAGGCATGTGCTCACGCATCGCAAAAGGAAACAAGAAGCGTGAAGGGTGCGGCAAGAAACACGCCAACCCCTACGTGGACTGCAAAGTGGGTGTAGTATATCAAATACCATTGAAGTGTGGCAAAGTCTACGTAGGGCAGACCGGACGCTGTATCAATGACCGTATGCGTGAGCATGACCTCTTCATCAAGAACAAAACTAATGCCCACTTGTCCACTCACTGTCTGGCCTGCAAGAGTGGTGAGTGTGAACCACTGCTAAAAGAAGTTAAGGTTCTGCGCAGGTCCAGCGACACGAAGGCACGGGAAATTTTCGAGGCCTACCATATAAAAAAGAAGGGAGAGGGATGCGTGAGTGATACATCGGTGTTGCTTCATAAACCAGAGATTAAGTTTCTTGACATGTGTCTGTAGTATTGTGATAGAGCTGCCTGTAAAGATTGTATTGATTGAACGAATGCGCATGTGTGACCAGATAGTAGTGTACTTATATGTGTATGATCTGTTCAATAAAATTTAGTTGAGAGTTTGCGCTCGTCCCGTCCGTCCGGTGTGTGGTTCTTTTTCGCGCAAGGCCCATGTTCATTCACCTTGATTCAGGACCACGGACGAATATCACAACGAACATCACCGTCTTGATTCATAGCGCGCTACAGCTGACCTATTATTCATTTCTAGGCTAATACGTGGTAGATTAACAGCGCTCATATTCTTTCAACGTTACATCTAACAGTTCCTCTAAAAACCACGATAAAATGTCATCCTTTTTATACTCTCCGCGCCTGTAACAGACACTGTCCGCTGTTCGGGACTACAGAGCACATGTATCCTCTATTCTGCTGACATAGATATTTTTAACAGCTCGCTCCATCAGTTCAGTTCATACATTAGCAGAACTATCACTCACTTAGACGCCCGCACGTATTGTCTTTCATTAAAACGTATATTTTATTGTCCTTCATTAAAACGCACTGTATATTCCTCTCTTCCGTAGCAACCCATTCATCTTTTTACTTTTACTTTGAGTGTTGTTAGGCTGCTGGCTTCTTAAGTTGTCGTGCGCTCGGCAAAGTAGGCTGCCCACGGAATGCCATTTTGTTCTTGTTAAGGATTGATGTTACAAGTTTACATGTCCGTCTGTGTTGTAGATATGTTCGTTTTAATCTGGGGGCTGTTTATCTCTTCTGTTGTGTCATGTCAGCATTCCTTGTGTTCATTGTGGTTACAGTGTATATCATCCAATGTGCTAGTGCTTCATACTTATACGTTGGTGATATACAGTGTCAAGGTTTCTTTGCTCCGTTCTTTTTTTCTTCTGTCATCCATGTATTTGACAAAGGTATGTTTTACTTGTTATCTCCATTTATCGTCTGCCCTTTACCTTCACGTGCTTGTCTTCGTTCGCCGTGCTTTGTTTTGAAATTGTATCCCTCTGTGCCCCAGTACTAAGGCCGTAACGCTGTTCCTGGGCACAATAAATAAACATGATTGATTATTATTATTATTATTATTATTATTATTAGCTATCCTTTCGTTTTTTCCCCCTTGTATTTTGTATTTTATTTTGTATTTGAGAGATGTGTACATTATGTTTCGTGTGTTTCTGTTTCCGTGCGCCAGCACAAAGGCCCCCCCGGCTGTTCCTGGGCACGCAAATAAATGATTGATTGATTGATTGATTGATTGATTGATCGATTGATTGATTGATTGATTGATTGATTGATTGATTGATTGATTGATTGATTGATTATTATTATTATTATTATTATTATTATTGTTATTCTTTGCTCGTCAGTTTTCTTCTTTGTTTGGGCTTAGCGGTGGTAGTGATGACGGCAGCGTCTCTTGTCACCAGGACGGTAACTCCGCTTGTTTCCAATTGGATGAGAACATCGTGCGGACCAGCATCAAGCGGCTAAAGCCCTCGTTTTCTTCTGGGCCAGATGGTATTCCTGCTGCAAATCTAAAAACGTATGCAAATATATTTGTTCCTGTGTTCACCTCAATATTTAGTAACTGTCTCCGGTCTGGCAAGTACCCTCGCTCATGGAAAATCTGTCGTGTATTCCCTGTTTTCAAGTCAGGCCCAAAAACCGGCCCCATGAACTATAGGCCAGTGTCGCTTCTTTGTTCTGCCTCTAAAATATTCGAGTTATCTCTTCATACGGTCTTGTCTTTCTCACTTAAACATGTCCTCATTCCTAATCAACATGGCTTCATGCGTGGTCGCTCAACTTCCACAAACCTCGCATGCTTCATGGAGCAGGCTGTCCCAGCAGTCGTTGGTAGAAGCCAGCTTGATGCGGTCTACTGTGACATGAGCAAGGCCTTTGTTGTAGTCAACCACTCGTTATTGCTTGCCAAGCTCATTCTGTTAGATGTTCACACTTCTTTAGTGGGTCTTATACGTTGCTATCTCCAGGAGCGATATTGCTATGTAAGTGTTAATGGTCAAACATCATTTAGGTACAAAGCAACCAGTGGTGTACCCCAGGGCTCCGTTCTGGGCCCCCTTCTTTTTTCCATTTTCATTAACGATGTTGCTTCTGCCATTCAAAATTCTTCTTTTTTGTTGTATGCTGATGATATGAAAATCTTCAGAGAAGTGCGTAATGTTCATGACTGTAATTCTCTTCAGGCTGATATCGTATCATTCCATCGTTGGTGCACCAAAAACGACTTAATTTTGAACCCCTCAAAAACGAAAGTTGTTTCCTATAGTAGGAAAACTCAACAGCTGCAATACTCCTATAAAATAGCAAGCACTGCACTGCCGAGGGTGACCGAAATTCGGGACTTGGGAGTACTATTTGATTCTTCTCTGACTTTCTCTTCCCACGTTACACAAATTACCGGACGCTCTCTTCGATGTCTGGGTGCTGTTTGCAGGTATTCTAGAGAGTTTAAAAGTCCTCTTCCTTTCTTAAAGTTGTATTCGGCTCTCTGCTTACCTCTTCTCGAATACGGTTCTGTTGTTTGGAATGGAACTTGCAAGTCCAATAGTGACCGCATCGAAAGCGTTCAAAATAAGTTCTTTTCTATCTTTAGGCACCGTTTCCGTCATGTACAAGAAGACGCAAACGGCAGCATGTCTTGTCTCGAAAGTATTCCTTCCCTTTGGTGTCGACGAATGAGAGCTGACATTATCTTTCTTTATAAACTTCTTCATGGTGATATTTTGTGTGATGACTTGGTTGCACTTATCAATGTCAACTTGCCGAACAAACTTTTCTGAAGATTTCGAACTTTCAGAACAGATGCTTTAAGTAGACGACGCTCGTCCATCTGCAGAATACAATGTGCATATAATGAATATTCCGATCGTCTTGATATATTCCAGAGCTCTTTGTCTTTGTTCTCTAATGAATTGAAAACTGTTGTAGCTTAAGTGCCTTTATGTCATTTATGTGCCGTATTTCTGTTCCGTATTTATTTTATACAAATCATCATCTTGCTTGTTTGTTTTTCACTTTTCCTGATTTTGTGTTGCTTGAATTTCTGTCGGTTTAAGTGTCAGTGCTTGTAACCCTGAACTTCGTTTTTCCATTTTTAAACTTCCTAACATTTTGTTACAAAACCTTTGTTTTATGTGTATAATCTATCTCCGTCATGTTCATTGATTATTTGCTTGTGTATTTTCAATTTTTCACGTGCCTTCAACGTTTTGCTGGACGGGTGTCATGGCTTCTAACACTAGGCTTCCTTTTTTTTTGCTGTTTTGCGTTCTGGGATCTATGTCACTATTTTTACCTTATTGTTTCTTTCATATATATGGTTTTCTGTGTTGTGTTGTCTTGATTTTAGTTTGTTTATGAATGCTTGTATATGGTGTACTAGTACCAAGACCCTAGGGTTGTTCCTGGGCACCAAAAATAAAGGTTGATTGATTGATTGATTGATTGATTGATTGATTGATTGATTGATTGATTGATTGATTGATTGATTTATTTATTGATTGATTGATTGTAGGGTTTAACGTACCGACGCAACGCAGGCGATGAGGCGCGCCGTAGTGGAGGGCTCCTGATTAATTTTGACCACCTGGGAGTCTTTAACTTGCGCCGAAATCTCGTACACACGAGCGTTTTTGCTTTTCGCTTCCATCACAAAAGCCGCCACCGTTTGATTGATTGATTGATTGATTGATTGATTGATTGATTGATTGATTGATTGATTGATTGATTGATTGATTGATTGATTGATTGATTGATTGATTGATTGATTGATTGATTGATTGATTGATTGATTGATTGATTGTAGGGTTTAACGCACCGACGCAACGCAGGCGATGAGGCGCGCCGTAGTGGAGGGCTCCGGATCAACTTTGACCACCTGGGAGTCTTTAACTTGCGCCGAAATCTCGTACACACGAGCGTTTTTGCTTTTGGCCTCCATCAGAAAAGCCGCCACCGTGGCCGAGAATTGAACCCACGTCCTCGTGCTCAGCAGCACAACGCCTTAGACACTGCAGCCACCGCGGCGGGTAGGGGACTGAACGGATCGGACGCAATGACAAAAAATCCACTGTAGGGATCTTCGTCAAACGTGAGCGTTGAAGAGCAAAAGGACATAAAGCAAACAAGCACGAAATGCTTCTATCGTTGTTGCTATTCCTTCCTTTGCAGCAAATTCCCAATTGGATGATTGTCCAGCAATTCGGAGGTTTGAGGAGCTATGTACCCGTTCTCAAAATTCGAGAATTTGAGAAGTGAAAATTTAAGAATAGTGCGTGCCGCGTGACACCTGAACATGATGGCCCGAAAGTAGGACAGGTGCAGACCAGCCTCGGAGAACCCCGATTCTAGGGAGGCTGCGGCGTGTGCCAGTCTGCTTGGTGACGTAGTTCAATAAGAAATGAAAACGAAGAAATTGACGCAAACACAGTAAAACAGAAAAGGTACCAGTCGAAGTCATTTGTGCCAAAAGACAAAGAAATGATAGCGAGGGAAGAGAAGCAACTACAATGTACCCGTAAAGATGTTTATTAGTATCGCCACGTTTCGGCCTTCAAAGCGCGTAAGCAGACTCGGTGCCCCGAGGATTTTTTGTATCGAAAAGCAGAGGAAAGGTTTCGATAACGTGACACCAAGCAGCAATTATTTTGAATGTGCCACGTTTCCATCACCCGCTTTCTTTTTTTTTTTTTTTTGCCAGTCGACCTTAGTCGCGTGATTGTATTGTCTGCCACCGACGGCAGAAATTGGCAGCAACTGCTTCGCACGACGAAAAATGTCGGACGAAAACCTCATATGAACGCCCTAAATAAAAAATAAATGCACTTTGTTATGAAATTCATTTGTTTATGAATTATGAAATAAATGCACGATAAAGTTAGCAGTTTGATCTGCTTGCCCCCAGTAGCCACCAGTGCAACCGTGGAGCGGGAGAACGCACTGAAAAATGCGTCGTGCCCTAGTCGCGCCTCCTTGGAGCGTGCTGCCCTGGATCGGTTGCACCATGTGGGTTATAATAAATTCTCTTTATCCCCTCCCCCCCCCCCCTATTTCAATATTTAGCAAATAACATGAATCTCATTGTTAAAGCGCTTGAACTCCGCCTCCAAATATTATATCATGTTACGTGGGCGTCGCTAGAGCTCGTGTAACCTGAGTTCCGCCCAATGTCGGGCCTTGTGGAATAGCACCCCATGTTTTGTTTCCAGTGTACTTTCAATCGGTGCTCTGAATATTTAGATATATTTAATGATTCCATGATTCTGTTCCGCAAACTTGTCCGTGAGCTTGTCACATATACAAGCGACCCCTTTTCTTACCTTTATGTTCATGCGCTCTCATTTGTTTGTTTGGTTGTCTTTATTCGCATCTTGCACAATGTACATACATGATGCTGGGGGCGAGCAATAAAAGCTGGCAGAAATCGACAGCTTGACAGGGCTGCAGCCCCCAAACACTGGACAGTATTATAGCAACATCAAATTCAACCTGTATCTTGAAAAGTAGGAGAACGAAAGAAAATAGAACGACATGACTACCTGTACAGTAAATACACTGAAACTGTAATGAATACTACACATACGTCGGTATTATAACAAACTATCATGTATTATACCAACTATAATACATCGAAAGATAGGGCTATACAGTTGGACAAGGAAGGGAGGAATGAATTAGAAGGAAATACAAGTTTTGTATGGGAATCAATACAAGGCAGTCTCTAGGGCAAAAAGTTGTATTTTTGGTATTATATGCTCTGATGTGCAACAAACAATTACCACGTTTAACGATCTAATATATACTGTCGTAATTCTGGGAAAGTCGTTTCGTGGAGTCTAATATTTTGGTGATAGCGTTTTTCAATGGGCATTACATTATGTTTAGGGAAGAAATCTTGTGTGTGTGAACACGTAGGAAGTTTTTCAAGAAATCTAACAAACTTATTTTGTTATCTCTGCACACTTTGTAGATTCGTTTGTGTAGTTGATAGTCATACTAGGTGGCATTAATTAATTCTGGATAAAAACAGTGATATATACTAACAACATAATGATACGCTGTAATATGTGACGGTTGAGGTAAATAAGCCAACTACCTGTGATGTCTTTACAGTTAGAGAGCTTGCGTGAATATCCCATGAAAGGTGTTCGTGAAAAACTACCCCTCAAGTCTTGATGCCTGATACTATCTCCACAGCGGTTGATCGTAAAGATATTGTGTTGTTTATTATTACGGTTTAATTCCTAGACCGCGAAAGAGTTGCTTTAGTCTTAGCAAAGTTTATTTTTAAACAATTCTTGGGTACATGCCTCTAGTTTGGGTAACATTAAGTTTGCGTCATTAATTAAATCCTCGGCTAAGCTTCCCGTTTAGAAAATAGGGGTGTCGTCTGCGTAATTGACAAATTTAGTATGCGGCCCAATACTAAATATATCATTCACAAACATACTAAATAAAAAGGGGCGTAAAATGCTGCCTTGGGGCACCCCAGCTAGAACTGGTAAAATATAAGAGGAAGAATCATCCACCGTAAGTATTTGGCTGCAATATTGCAGGTAGGATCGGGTCACTGGTGCGGCCTTTCCACGAATGCCATACTGAACGAGCTTCTGAGGTAACATATTGTGATTACGTGATCAAATGCCTTTGATAAATCGATGAAATTTTCTAAAAAACACTATTTCCTTGCTGAAGTTGTGTAAGTAGATGAGTATGAAATTCATGAAATGCAAACAAAGCAATCTTTTCTGTCTTTTTTTCACGTCACTTTACCGTTAAAGGCCTCCATCCTCCCTTTCATTATAAGTGAAAGCTTGTTAATTCGAACTTCCATAATTCACATTTCTGGATATTTTGAACTGTATGATTTGGTTCGGCCGAGTCTACATAGAAATCTATGTACAAGGATTCCCGTTAATTCGAACCCGAGTAGGTTGCTGAACGAATAATTCGAACTAGGCGCCACCGCGCCGGCGGCTTGGCGCCTGGCGTTGTGAGTGAGCGCGTCATTTGAATAGAAAGTGGAAAAGAAGTGGACAGGGGATGTTTTGAACTCATCTGGGAGTTCACCAGCATAACACCCAGTCCGGAAGAAGGGGACAGGGGGCACTGAAAGGGTATATGAGAGAACAAATGGGGACAGAGAAAGGGGAGATGAAGAAAGAGAGAAGGACTGAGGTGCTAGAACAATGGCGTAAGGCTGGCCGGCATGCGCTGGGCTACAGCCGTTTGATGAGGTCGGTCTCCTTAGGGAAGGTCAGCACGAGTCGGAAGGCTTCCCGCCGGATGGAGTTGGGGCCCGTCGGGAGCGGCAGGTCCATCAGGGTGTGGCTGGGTAGCCCGATACGCTGGAGTGCGACCCGAAGCGCTGTTCTTAAGCCATCGAGCTGGCGGCAGGAGCATAGTAGGTGCACCCCTCCAGATCGCCTGGCGTACCAACATAGAAACGCACCCGTTGCCTACATACGACGCTGCGTAAATGGAGAAGGCTAGCAATGAGAAAACCAATTTGAATCCCGCATGGCGGAGGTTTTGAAAGACGCATTCTTTGCGAACTACATCGATGAGGATCCAAGTACTATGGGGTGTGTGGTCAGAAGCGCAGAGCCTCATCTCAGGTCAGAAGCGCAGATCTCTGCCAATGGAGACAAGCAGGACGAGGACCGAGCATACATGTGCGGCCGTCTGCTCAGAAGGCATGGCCAAATGGAATGCCGCACGTCTCTTCTTCAGTTTTGAAGACGGCAACGGGGGGTATCTCCGCTACATTGTTAGAGCAAAGAAGTGTTGAGTGTCGACACTAAGGACAAAAGGCCGCATTCAAGGGAATTTTCTAGCATCCAAGTTTTGGCATACCCTAGTGCCTCCCAATTGCAGGATGGTGCTGTTATTGCCCCCTTTCATTAGTTCCAAATTTCATTACTTCCAACTCAGGTGGCGCACCCTTGCGGTTCGAACTAACAAGTCTTTATACTCCCTTTCTCACGTATAAGCCATCTCAGGTCCCTTCGTTTTCGCACAACGTTACATTGTTATAATTTATGTATATTTTTGTGAGAGTATCTGTGTACGACGATCCCTCGTGTGGTGTCACATGCCTTACACAGTCGGTGTACTTGTGTTTGTGTGTGTGTGTGTGTGTGTGTGTGTGTGTGTGTGTGTTTGTGTGTGTGTGTGTGTGTGTGTGTGTGTGTGTGTGTGTGTGTGTGTGCGTGCGTGTGCGCGTGCGCGCGTGCGTCCGCGTGCGTGTGTGTGCGCATGCGTGTGCGCATGAATGTGTGTGCGCATGCATGTGTGTGCGCATGAATGTGTGTGCGCATGCATGTGTGCGTGTTCTTACGTGCGTGCGTGCACATGTGTGTATATACTTCGGTGTAGAAAGCGTGTAATTTTTGTTCTGTGTTAGCAACACTATCCCATAATTGTCTTACTGAAAGGCGCGGGCATCGTACCTCGCTTGTTTTTTTTTTCCTTACGCCTGCGCAAAGGCCCTCCGGCTGTTCCTTTGACACATTAATAAACGACTGATTCGATTGTTTGATTGATGGATTGATTGAATGATCGATTGATTAATTGATGGATTGATTGAATGATCGATTGATTAATTGATTGATAGGTTTATTGATTGATTGATTGATTGATTGATTGATTGGATGATTGATTGATTGATTGATTGATTGATTGATTGATTGATCGATCGATTGATTGATTGATTGATTGATTGATGGATTGATTGATTGATTGATTGATTGATTGATTGATTGATTGATTGATTGATTGATTGATTGATTGATTGATTGATTGATTGATTGATTGATTGATTGATTGATTGATTGATTGATTGGTATCACTGCTACTCTTTATTTTTTATTTCTAATCCTCCGCAATGTTTCAGGGCCAGACGAACCAAAGCTGACCGAATTTTTCTATTAATCTTGTTCACGGGAATATTTCTTGTTCGGAACTGCTTGCAAATGTAAGCCGTAACAGATGCAATCGACACTGCCCTTTGAACCCCTTCCAAGAACTATATACAATCGCTACTCCCATAATTTTGCCCGTTCCATACACCACTTGAGTCTTTCGTACGCGATCTCCTGACTACTTTCTCACGCTGGTTTCGTTCAGCCTATTTCAAAGTCTATTTTCATTGCCCTATTTCTGCTTTGCTTGCTCGCGCTCCTTTTAACTGTGTGTGCTAGTTTGTTTTGTCCAATTTATATTACCATTACGTTTTATGGTTTCAAGGTGAGCCGACATTGCTGTACCGAAAGCATTGATTCTGTTTGGATGACTTTTAGTGTTGCCTTTTCAGTTATTCTTATTTTATTCGATTGTATTTTGTTATTGTTCTTCTCACGTGTGGATGTATTTGTGCGTCATTGTCTTGTGTCTTGTGCAAGTGCGCCAGCACAAAGGTCCTTCGGCTGTTCCTGGGCACACTAATAAACGATTTATTTATTTATTTATTTATTTATTTATTTATTTATTTATTTATTTATTTATTTATTTATTGATTGATTGATTGATTGATTGATTGATTGATTGATTGATTGATGTTACAATTAGGACCCGCTGACCTTGGTAATGGTTTGGCCTGCTGTTTTCCGCTAATAGCTATCTCTGAAAACTGTTTTGGCCGTGATATCCTGTCCACCGATTATTTCCAGCAAAATTATGAAGTACCTCGTAATGATTCCGGCACAACAGGGGTCAAACAAGAGGGCAGATTCCATATAGCCGTGAATGAAAATTTTCGTTTTTGCTGTATGCTGATGATATTAAAAGTGTGTAATGTTCGGGACTGCAATGCCCTTTAGGTTGATAGCATGTCATTCCATCGTTGGCGCACCAAAAACCATCCAGTTTTGAACCCCCTCCCCCAAAGCCGAATATGTCTCCCATATTCGGAAAACGCAACAGTTGATTATTCCTACAAGATTAGAAGTACGGCACTGCCGAAGGTTACCGAAATTCGAGACTTTGTTGTACTCTAAAATTATTTTTTTTTACTCTTGCGTACTACGTTACGAATATTACCCGGCATTCTCTTCGTTGCGTCGGTGCTGTTTGTAGATATTCTAGAGTTTCTAGGTCCCCCTACTTCCCTTATGTTGAATTCAGACCGATGCTTACATCTTCTCGAATACGGATAACTTGTTTGGCATGAAACCCGCAATTCCAACATTGTTGGTATTTCAAGGGTTCATATTATGTTCATTTCCACATTCAACTACCGTATCAGTCATGTTCAAGCATACGCAAATAGGTGCTTGTGTTTCCTGCAAAGCTTCCCTACATTTGGGGGCCGACGAAGGCGAGCATATCTGATCTTTCCTTATAAACTTATTCCTTGTAATATTTTGTGCGATGAGCTGGCTGCACTTCTGCACGCCAACGTACCGAACGAGGTTTTCAGAACATGTCATCCTTTCAGAACAGGTGCCTTACTCAGTCGACTGTCACCCAGGAACTGGACAGACCCTTCATACGATACCTACTCCGAGATATTTTCCGAAGCTCTTCGTCATTTTCTCCGGTGATTTGAGAACTATTGTGTCTTGATTGCCTTAATTTTATCATTGTTACCAGCACTATATCATGCTACCTGCAATATTGTTACGTGGTGGCGAGGCGAAATGCACGAACTGTGGTTGATGAAGCGATCATTTAATAAGCGGTTATGATGGCACGAGCGAAGCAAGGCTATGCTACATTTAGTAGGTCGTCGTCTTCGCTCAGGCCTCCATTGCGCCGTGCGCTACTGCGTACAGTCAAATCTCGATACAACGAATTCCAAGGGACCGCTAAAAATAGTTCGTTATTTTGAATAATCGTTATAGTGAAAAAAGAAAAAATGCGCGGTGAAAATTCCGAACGTAACAAAAGCATCCACCTACATTTACTGGGAACACGTGCACAATCGCGTTAGCCTATAACGCGGGTCTGGATGCACGTTTACTTGAAAAAAATAGGGGATTTTTGCCTGATGTATGCCACTCAGCTGCTGCAAGACAAACGATTCGCAGCTGTCCACGTTCTTGTACACTGCCTCGGTGGAATTGGTGCACCTGCTAAGAAAAGTACGGATTTTTTTCTACGCACTGCAAAGCATCGCCCTTAGACACGGCTTCTTCGCCTTGGCTTGCGGGCCCTGTCACAGCGTCGTCGTCATTGCTCTCGGCGTCCTCGTCGCTGGTTCCGTCATCGCGACGAACAGTTTTGATGATGTCTTGAGTCGTCAGTTCAGCACACGTGCATGCTTCATCGTCGCACTGCACGTGATCTTCAAAGGTGACTGCAGCGTCAACCGCGAGCTTTTATGCGACTTCACCCCATGCATCGCATTCTTCACTGTCTCTTCGCCGTCACTGGTTAGCATGGCGCCGAGACCCCCCAAGCGCAGGCGATGGCGATAGAGCTAACGCGCATTTAGTATGCTGATGATGATAGTTGTACATGCCTACCATTAGTCGTCATTCACACCAACACGAGTTATTTCGTGCACTCGGAATTCGTTATTTTGAAGTGTTGTTTTATATGAGGATGATAAAATTCCATACGTTATTCTGAAATAATCGGTGTTCTGAAATTCGTAGTAGTGAAATATTTTACATAGACAATAATGGGGATTTGGTAGGGGATTTTCAAAATGTTTGTTCATCTGAAAAAATCGTTAATCTGAGGATCGCAATAACGAGATTTGACTGTACTTCGTAGTGGTCTTGTAACAATATTTTGCTGTTTTTCGGTCGTACGTGCACTTGGTGTTTTTTTTTCTTGTTTATTCTCGCTTTTTCTTGTGCCCTCCGGTTGCGTTCCGGGGCTTTCTACATAGGGCTTTCTATACGGGACTTTTTGTTGCTTCTTGAAATTTTCTTATCACTGTTTTTTGTTTCAAAATATCGGTCTCATGTGGTATTTCACCTGTCTCTCATTTGCATATAATATTTTTGTTTGTTTCCGCCTTTCCTCATCCCCGGAAGTTTTGTGGCCTGCATTGAGTGTTTCTTTAGCAATGTTAGGTTTGTTTACTACCGGTTCAGTCTTTGTCACATGTGTGACGTTTTATTGCGTTTAGTAGTCCTCTCAGCTGTGCTGTGTGTGCTGTGTGTTTCTTTAATTGTTTTGTACGTGGTGTACCAGCATTAAGACCGTAGAGTTGCTCCTGGGCACCTTCAATAAAGATTTATCTATCTAGTTATTTATTTATATTATCATCCTCATCATTATTATCATTGGGGGCCAGACGATGACGCCTAGTAAAAACCCATGCGTTTTTTTAAATTCATATTTGGCAAGCAGGACGCCTTCAGCTTTACACACCACGAACAATGAGTTCAAAATGTCCCCAGTCCCCTTCTTTTCCTCTTTCTATATAAATAAAGCACAACCAATCATCAATCCTAGCACACTCCAAGTGTTACAGTTGCGAGGCCTGATGAAGAACTAAAGCTGCTGTGGTCACGTGCCCTCCAGTTCATCCAAAATAAGTGCGCGTGCATCCGCGATGATTGAAAGCTTGTTCGGCCACTCGCCCACAAATTGCAGCCTATGCTTGACGCCGCATTCGGCCTATTCGGGCGTCCGAAATCGCATCGGCGAACTGTAGGTTTCCGTGTCAAAGGGCAGCGACTGTCGGCCTACGCGTCTGCCCCACCGGCGGCGATCCCCGTCGTCTCGTTCGCACCACCGTTAACGACGCTTCAAATTCCGACCCCTGGCCACGACGCGTGCACCGTGTTTGTGTGCGTGCGCATTTTTCTAGGAACTCCTCCTGCGATCCTTGGTCAGATAAGATGTAAACGCTGCGACGTCTTTCTCAGTCATTTACAGCAGGATGGCTAGGTGCAGAAGACATAACAAGCAAATAATTATTCTAAACGAAACCCTAAAAATGCGGCGCGACTTTTGTAAGGAAGCCCAAAACCAGCGGGATTTTTTAGTTCGCAAAGCGTGCTTTTTTTAATACAGTTCTTTCGCGTGCAAATGTCGTTTGCTTCTATATTTCTTGCTTTTCACGCACTTCGGAGTGTGTGAGAAGGTAGTAGATTATGCGAAGTGGCTGACATTGGTAGCTCTGTTCCCTTTTCCGCCTGCGCATATTCGCAGATATGTACTATTATGAGCAATATGAAAGGGAACACAGGAACGCGTGGCAAACAGCCTCGAAACAGAGTCGGAGCGATACGCGGATGGCGCTGTGAAAACCAAAGGGGGAAAGGAGGGCGCTCTTCCACTAACTGTTGGCACTCCCACCGCGCTAGTATTTCTACAATGCAGCAGCCTACGTCATTTCGCCGATAATATGGCATCGTCGGACAGCCGATAAGACGCACAGCGGGAATGGGGACAGTTAGAACAGCCGCGTCCCCCTTTTCACATTGTTTCCGACGGCGGCCGCTGCGTATCACTCACAGCTGGGTGTGAGGGTGTTTTCTACGCGCTCCTGTGTTCCCTTTCATATTGCCCATAATAGTACGTGTGTTATCCGTCGAACAGTTGATAGTGCTTGTCCCATGTACTATCGAAGTCTTCGCCACCTTCGCGCTGTAATGTGTTTACCCGGAGAAGGGGAATGCGCGCAACACAAGTATTAAATATATGCGCAAACTTGAAAACAAAAAGAAGTTATTTCCAAGTTATGAAACGGGGAAACAAAAAGCTATTTGTTTTGTTTCAACCAGGAGCACGAGCACCATGTTTTTTTCAACAATTATGTACTGAAACTTGAGACGAGTACGTTTCACATCCAAGCGGCAACCCACTTTTCGAGCAAAATACGCGGTCAGCTACGTCGTAGTCAGGCCAAATTGATCGACTGCGTGCTCCAGGGGTGTATTTATGTGCGCCTGCCCGTCGACTGCGCGAATGATTGCATCATCAGAACGCCGACATCGATTTCTCACGACGCATCTGGCGCAAATTACTTCCTCACAGCTGCCGCGGCTTAGGATTCATTCTCGAGTAATTGGGGACGAATTACATAACAGCTACTTGGAATGCGAGAAACTGAACGTGAACGAATTCTACTTTTCGCAGACGCTTCATGTCTAGCCTGCGGTACTACGTGTAACGAAAATCCTGTGCTACTTCTAATGAAATCGTGTCGACACGTTCGAACGCCAAGCCACAGTAATGAACAAATCACCCAGCCAGAAGTTTAAATAGATTAATGTAGGCCTCTCTTCGTCCCTATAGCTTTGCGAAATTTGACGCGACCGATTCCCTTCGCGAGCTCCTCAGATTTCTCTGAATTCATCTTTTCGTCGCTCACTGCCCTTTCCAAGCCGGATCTCGCCCAACAAGGCACACGGGCTTCACAGCTTTGGTGTCTAGGGCGAGAAAGTGCAGCAAATAAGAAAAAGGAGTAGTAAAAAAATTCAGCCCCGCCAAGCATATCCAACACAACAATCGGCACCTCGCACGGGTCAACAAAAACAAAGGTGTGAAGACGGCAACACCGACTGAACAGCGGAAGTCGTCGCCTGTTCCTCATGGGCTGCGCGCCGAATCGCGCCAGGATAAACAACTAATGGAAAACAAAAAACGCGCATTATGACGCAGAAAGTACGAACGAAAACACAACCGCACAGACAGGACTAGCTAGCAGCGTGAACCTTTCGGCTACATTCCAATTACTTAGTAGACGAGTGGACAGCTACGTGGGACAGCACCCATCTTAATCCCCGCTGCAATATCCTCGAAGACGGCGAACTTGACAGCTCGAGAAAACACCTTGCGCAGGCCACACCGATCTGACCTATTTTGATATCTAAACTTAAAAAGATGCCACACACATCTTTATGCATACTTCTGTGCAAAAAAAAACTAAACAAATTCATTTGTTAGTTAAATGTTGCATGTCCTTGGTTACTTGTTTAACTGCATTTCGTTACTCTCTTAATTTCTTAACTATTATAATACATTTCTCTTTTAGAATACCACGTCTTGCGCTTGTGACCATGTCTGCTTCAATGCTTTTGTCTGCTGCGGCGACAGCTGTACTGCTCGGAATCACGTTATTTCGAATCCTATTTAGACGTCCGCTTCCTAAGCAGTCTTGCTACTTCTATGCGCCTGGGACATCTTCGAGGTCCATTGGAACAGTGAGACTGCAGGTGGGACTCTTGAGAAGGCGGTCGTGCGGGATGGAGAGAGCAGACTCGCGGCTCTGAACTGCATGCTCGCTCTAAACCACTTTCTGTAGAGTGGTGTGCAGTGAGCGACCAACTTATGAGGGCCGATTTGCGAGGAGGAACCGTTGAGAGGAAAGAGGGGGGAAGGGTTGAGCGAGTTGGTACATAGCGACGTATCGAAGCGCAGCAAAGACGAGGACAGGAACACAGACGACGACAGAAGGGCGTGAATTTCGGATGGCGCGAGATGAGGTGCTGGAGATCGGCTGGTGCGCAGAGACGACATGCAGGTGGCAGATACGGGGTACCACTTACGGAAGCTCTCTAGGGTATGGCTAGCGTTCGCAAAATATGTGTTTATGAATATTTCGGCTTATTTTGGGCGTGGGGACGGAGCAGGTAGAAAACCGGTCGGATTGAGAGCCTTTAGGGTGGTCTTGTTTTTCTATTTTGTGCCGTAGGAGCTGCCTCGCTGGTGGTATAGAGTCAAGAGGCGGCGGAGCCAAGTCGGTAGCAACGTTGCAAAATGAATTACAGTCGTCTAAGCGCTTGCAGCTTCGTATTACATTTTAAGATTTTAGAACACCTCCAGACAAGGCGACTCGGTAGACGTGCCGGATCGCCAAAAGCATAGGGTAAAGAATACTTGGAAGAAGCGCATATTATATATTGCAAGAAATGTGGCGGAAGTTAGGCCATTACACACCTCCAATGATGTCCATCCAGCGTCAGTGTTGTTCCGTCCGCCGATTCCTTCAGCCTTCGAGCACCCAACCAGCTGATATCTTCCCTTAAATATCGGCCTGAGGGCTTCTCCTCACTATTTTTCCACCACAGGTCGAAGAACTAGAAACTTATTCTAGCCGTTGGCGCTGTTCGGTGAATGTAATTTGCGCTTGCCGTGTGACTCTGCCCGAGTGAGACTTAAAGCCAGAGAGCACATAGTATGGGCACTATACTTTCGTGCTTGACAGCAATAAAGCTATTGCACATAGCAAACTTTAAAATAAAGGCACATTCATCGCGGCAAAAATCTTGTAGGAGCGCAGCTTTTGGTCTGCGACCTATTTATGGCGACCCTCAGGTGAACCAGTCGGCCAACTGGTTTTGTCACTGGTTTTGATCGGTGGGCCTGTAGCTTACGCCGACTTTCATTCGACTGGCATGTTTGTGTCGTCTTCGGTGCACTGTGAACATGCGGTTTGTCAACTCAAGAGTCGGCCGACGACTCCGTGACTGGTCGGCGTCGCAGTTTTGTTGTTTCCAGCCTCATGCCGGCCTAGTGTGATGAGGCTTTGGACGGCGGCTCTCACAGGACGGGGGCGAATTCGTTTACTTTTGCACCGGAGCGGGATTCCGTGAGATCACAGCTTTCCGACTCACTCGACGTTAAAACCTTCCTTTCGAAGCAAGCTTCTCTGCTGAAGATGCAAAAGGAGAAAAAATCATAACAATGGTTGACCAGCGAAGCTGTATTACCTACACGTCAGTATAACAGTACGACTACATTTAAATCATATTTCAGATGAATTTTTTCTGGCTGCAGAGTCGTCACCGTGTCGACGCCGTCTCTTGCGCCCTGCGATGCGGGGCCGTTATCCTTTCCGTACAGCCGGATCCGCGCGTCCTTGACGCTTGCGCTCGGCGTCACGGCCGCGTTCTGCTTCTTGGGCCGCCAGATCCGAGCGAGAACGACGGTTAGGCGGCACTGGCGCGCTTTCGTTCTCTCACCACCGCGTCAGATTCGGTCGCATTCCCGCCGCTGCTTGCGGCGTTGTTTCTCGTCGCAACGCACTATCTGCTGCTAGAGTCTTCGCTGTACCTTCGTGGCTCGCCAACTACGTTACAAACACGTCGCCAGGGCGCGTTTCGCCGCGATAACCCCGACGTTCACTTTCCCTTTGTGGCTTGGCGTCCCTCGCACTCGGTTTTTTTCGCGCTGGTTCACTCCATGCGCCGGAGGGTTTTCTGCTCACTCCAATTCAGACGGTTGGCTCTAGCCGTAGACCACTTCGCTGTAAAAGAGACTGAAACTCACGATGAGTCAAGCCGGCCCGTGAATGCCAGCCGCCAGGAAAAAAAAACTAAGCCAAGATGAACCAAATAAACAAAATAAATGCTGACTTGCACGCCTGAGTGGGCGACAAGCACGTTTTTAAGGGTAGCTTATAGGCTATTGTTCCATGTATTTTTCATGTACGTTAACTAAAGTTCCCGGAGCTGAACGTATCTTTGATGTTCAAGGCGTTGGGAAACGACCGTACCGGTGAGCGCTATTAGCACGCGGCCACCATCAAAGTCGCACGCCGTTCAAAACATCATTTGGACGTCAAGCTTATGTGTCTCATCAGTTGAATATGCATCTTCAGTGGATTAGCTATCAGCAGGCACGATTTTCAAGATCAGTGTATAGCCAAAATAAAAGTTGTGTGTGTGTGTGTGTGTTTGTGTGTGTATGTATGTATGTATGTATGTATGTATGTATGTATGTATGTATGTATGTATGTATGTATGTATGTATGTATGTATGTATGTATGTATGTATGTATGTATGTATGTATGTATGTATGTATGTATGTATGTATGTATGTATGTATGTATGTATGTATGTATGTATGTATGAGTCCTTCCGTCATCAGTGCTCAAGAGGAACCAAATGTGCTCACACCTTTCACGTAAATTCTGTGTCACCTTTATGTCGTGTGCGAAAAAGTTTCGCCAGTCAGCCACCTTCGCAGAGCGGAATGGCTCATGATTTTTGTAGCAAATTATAACGGGAAAAATAAACTAAGTTTGCTGTGTTTTTGAAGAGAGAGACAGAAAGAAAAAACTTTTAATGAAAGCGAAAGAGGCCAGCCCCACTAACGGCAGGGTTTTCTACTTCAGATGGGGGTGATTACAGTGAGATGACACGGGAAAATAGAGAGAGAGAAAATGAAAAGGAAAAAAAATAAGGGTGAGAGGGAGAGGGGATACACACATATATAAAATGTATATGTTCAGAGGGTTCACAGAAACTCTTCTAGCCCTGCTTCCGCAAAAAAAAAAATTAACCAGAGTTGTCCCCAGCACTGCCTCATCCTGGTTTCGCCGGAGTCCAAGGAAGTGTGAGAGTTCTAGAGGACCTCCACGTGGGAGTCGCACAAGTATCTTCGAAGTTGTTGCCCGTTGACTAGCATATTGCGGGCAGTGGCTTATAATGTGCCTAATGTTGTCGGTAGTATAGCACCCTGTACACAATGGCGACCCTACCCAGGCCAGCTTAAACAAGAAGCTTCGGGTGTATGCAACGTGAAGTCGCAGCCGATGTCGACCTCAACTACGCCGTTGGAATCCCGTTTTCCAACGAGGACAGCAAAGCAGCTGCATTTGACCTAGGATGGCAACTCCAGCTGCTGGCTGGCAGGATCCTCTGAGAAGGTACGCGTCTTTCCACGTGATAGTCCCTAAGTGCGATTTCCGGCATCCGCGGGGTCTGCCAAAGCGCACTGAAGGCGTACTACACGGGCTGCGGCTTAACGTTGCATGCACCCGAAGCTTGCTTAACATAATCGTTCTAAGAAAAAAGAAGATGGTGGCGAAATTCTGGAAGTTCGGAAGTCAGCTAGGACACATTATAGTAAGACATCCAACAGAAAAATGAAACTGTCAGATGAGAACGTTGCCACTGCCCTCCGGTTGCGACGTTTCGACGTTACCAAAGGAGCCATGGGGTGGCTCAAGTAAAGCGTGGTTCACAGATACCAAAAACTTTTGATCGAGATTCACGATGCCTACATTGGTAGCATAGAGGACAAAGAAAAACACCTCGGATGTTTGTTGGCACGACTCGCCACCTTCTACGCTTAGCTCAACAAGACAGGCGCCGCAATTTACCCGCGCATAGCAATCGAGGATACTGATCAGAATTACTCTGTGAGGATCACTGCAGCGTCAAAATCATCAGGTATATCCACGGTGTAAGAATATTTTTACACCGTGGGTATAACCCTACGCTCAAGCGAGAGGTAAGAAAAACGACGTCCGAGAGAATCTCCGCCTATTACAAATATAACGATACCGCAGCCGAACGAGGAAGTTTGTAGCACCGTCCTGGGGACACTTCGAAAACTTGAGCAGTTCGACTTCGACGGAAAGAGCGCTAGCCGGTCGGAATTCTGGGAGCCATTCGAGCAAGTGATTCACACAGACAACGAACTCGCGGTGTTGCACAAGTCCGGCCACTGCAAGGCAGCGCCAACTGCAGGCGTTTTTAGTATGTTAGATGGCTTTCCTCCTGTAGGGCGATGCTACGAGGATTCAACGCCATTCCTAAAATCACGTTTAGGCAGCGAAGCACACCTTACACTGGCGCACACATGGAAGATCCTTCTCAAACCTAAATTTTACATCATTAGAATGAAATCACCTTCCCTCACCAACAACAACCGTAGTAGATCACACGCAATTGGAAAATGCCATGGTGTACATGACATAAAATATCTGCCTTGTTGTGTGAGTTATGTTTGCTTGCTGCGTTTTTTTTTTTCAATATTGTGTAAAGATGTATGTTTTATTTCTATTACCTTTGCTGCTTTTTTGTCTTTATACTGATGAGTGTAAGCATTCCCCTAAATAATTCCACTGGCCCTGAGGTTACTACTAACAAATAGATAAGTAAATAAATAAACCGACAGACGGTGGGAAGCCAGGAAGACGTTGCATTTCCGTCGGTTACACAATACCCTGCTATCTCCAATGGTTGAAACCGGGCCAAAACCGAAACCCGTTAGAGTAGTTAAATGTTTTCCGCTGAAATCACTACTTCTAGACTGGAACGGAACCGTAGTAAGAGCGCAAGCATCCAGAGCTTCAGCACTGACGAAGGGACGTCTGGCTTCCATGGAAGCACTCGAAAAATCAACGGGGCAAATAAAACCAGTTGATCAGGCCATGGTGTCATCGATCTCACGATTGATTGCCTTTCTTACAATCGATGTGCAAAGGTGGGAAAGTATGGGGCTCAGCAGGACGTAGATGGAAGGCCACAGCTGCTTGTACCAAGAACCGAGAGCAAGAATGTTTACAAAAATGACATGGAGCCAATTGAGAAGTGGTCCGTAGCGGCACTGTACCGAACACGGGGGATGATGCTTGCTTTTTTAGCAAAAAAAAAAAAAGAAGAACAACGCGGCCGTAACTTTCTACGCTGAGATTGTATTAGAAGAAAAGGATGACGGCAAGAAGCGCTGTTCTCAACACAGCTGAAACATGGGCCGGATATGCACCTAACGGTCCAGGGGTCGAAACGACATCCACAACGATGTGCGATCCGCCACTGGGAGCACCGAAGCACAGCTGAGCACTGACACCACTATTCCCGTGAATTGGTAGTCGAGAAATGGAGAAACCTCGAGACATTGCTACACACTGAGACAATGCTCCGCGCCAGCAGTCGGTGCCACCCGTCATGCGGGCTGTCTTTGAATGGGGAAGCCAATGCCCATTTGTCGCAAAACGATGGTCTGGAAAATTCCGGGCAAGAAAAACTCAAGGTCGGAGTGTTCGTTGTAAGGCAACATGAATGAAATTTTTAATTAGTGCTAATTTCCTCAGCCACAAAACAGAAAGGTTGCTGCACTTATTATTTTGGAAACGGAACTGGCCTGGAGTCAGATTGTCCCGATTATAGAATTCTGCTTGACAGATCTCGTGCACTAATTGATTGTTGCTGACAGCCCAAGCTACCGATACCAAGGAAATATCAACCTTAACGCTGGTTCAACCATATGCTGCTCCTTGTACCTGAATGGTCATAGCCGCTACGGTGCAAACGCAGAGCGATTGAAGCAGCGCCTCTCCTGTTCCCTTCTATTCTCGTCTTTCTTCTAATTGCGTTCTTTCATTATGTCTAAATCCTGTACCAACTTGCCGAGCAACAAGTCTTGTTCGGTTAAAACAGCCTGGATGGTGAAAACAGTGCTGTATCGGGCACCAGAGAGGGAGGGAGGAACAACTTTTGTATGCCCAACATTGAAAGGAAGGAGCCAGAGCCCTTTCTTTCCCTGGGACAGCGGCCGGAAGCCATTGGGATCCGGCGGCGTCTTCAGCCATTCCTACAACCTGCATCTGGACATCCGACTCGTACACAATACTGGACTCCAAAGAAAACTCAGGAATATTTCAGACAAAATATGAGGACATAACGGAAGGGTACCCTCGTTTTCTTTTATTGATTCAAAATTCACGTTGTGTTGGCTTTTACGACAGCAAATGAAAAGACAATAACGCTTTAAAAACGGTGTCGAAGAGAGGCGAGATAATGAACACGATAAAAATCCATTGAATCGAACAATCCTCCGTCCCACTCATCACGGGAGGAGCCAGAGGAAGGAATGGGTAGAGGTAAGAGGTGGGACGGGAGAGAAACGAGGAAAGGGGCAGTTACGTTGCAGGAGCGGCGGCACGAGGTTTCTAAGACATTTGCAGCGAGTCACACAGGTATGCGACCAATTTTATCCGTAAAATGTAGGCTTTGCGTGCTATGCCCTAAGGGTTATTAACAGTCATCAAAACAAGTTTACCTTCGAAAAATTTCAAAGCGCCTCTGAACCCTCATCGCCCCACAGGAAGAACAGCAGAACGACGCCACATTTACTTGGAAAGGGGCAGCGGTGCGGGTACCGAGTTACATCGATAAGGAAAGTTCCGCTCGGATAACCACTTCCATTCATCCTCCAAGAATCTCTGGCAATACACACGCAGTGGAATGAAGTGCGTCCGCAGGATTTCCACTCAAAGTGGCTGCCATGGCGTTGTGAGCTAGCCGAACATGAAATATTGAAAACGTTAATTGCCCTCCCCAACTGAATTATTTGCTGCAAAAATACCTCTTTTAGGGGGAGGGGGGGGGGGTGTTACAACGTGTGAGAAGTACTAGTAAGCGAAGTAGAACATTAAGGCCGCCTTATTCTGTCTTTACCAGAATGGGAACGCACTCCTTGAACCAACGTTGGATTTATTATTGCGAGGAAAGCGACGCTTGAAGATGGTTACAATTTTTTTCGGCCATTATAGATTAACGTACGATCTGTAGCGCTCCATACTACAGAAGCATACGCTTGCGGTGGACGACTGATAGTTTCCTGCAGCACTAAAAACTGGCCAGGCTCTTTGAACCCTCTCTAGAAGTTGCACATGGCGTCAAGAGATCCACAAGAATGGCAAATCCTGGGAAGATAAGCGTGCTGTCAAAACAACGCCAAGGCAGTTATCCATCCGCGGGATGTCTGTAACACAAACGGAGGTGTACAGTGAGAAACACATCCCTGAACGTGGACAGCATAACAAATGTGAGCATGAGCAGCATACTATGAAAACGGTGACTGAACAATCGGTGCCAAAAGAAAAAAGTTTCAGGTTACATCTACGTTTAGGTCTTTAGATGTATGGCGCGATAGCGTTATTTCGGCGTGGAGGGAGCGTTTAGGATTGGAGTCGTGCATTTACCAATTATGCTTTCCGAGAAGTGCAGTGTAATGAATGTTGGGCTGGACAGCGTAGAGTCACGAACCCCGACTATGTTCTCACAAAACACGCCCACAGACCAGATATATTAACGTGATACGTACACAGCAGAATGGACAATTACGCACACGCACGAAGTAGACGCGGAAACACACTCAGGGGCGGCCGAGAGTGGACACAGTTAAAAAGAACGAGTCATACACTAGCGGCATTAGTAGAGGCGAGACCGTCGGGCAGTGATGAATCGGAGAGCTACTTCTCGGTCGACGGAGCATGTCGCTGCCGGCATTGAACCGGTGCCTCGCTGGCCAGGAACGGTGGCCGATGGCCAGCGGCGGGCGTGAAGAGCTGCTGAGGCCTGGTCAGCAGCGAGGCCTTGCTGCCCGCGCTCCGCGCCACCGGAACCACCCCGATCACTCCAACAGGCGCAACAGCTTCTTGTCGTCTCGTCGGCCGTCGTCTCGTTTACAGCCCGCGCAGTGGCTCGGACGGGAGTGCCGGTGACGGTCCTCGGGCCTACACCGCGAGGGTGGCCGTCTTGTTGGTGGTGGTGGTGGTGGTGGTTCCAGTGAAATGGCGCGTACCCACTCAGGGGGATTGGCCAGGAAATGGGCGCCTTACCGAAAGAAATTAGGTAATTTTTGTAGGGAAAGAAAAATATTTAAATATTGCCTCCGAGAACGAACAGCTTCCCCTTCTTCTTCTTCCTCGTACCTTGCGTCTTTTTTGTCGGCTACACCCGTGGAATTCGGTGAATTGGCCTCTCGATTTGTTGCAGCGATACCTCATCACATGCAGTTCAGCCACGATAGATAGACTAGCCGCAACGATTATTGCGGCACACGAAAGGCAAACGACATTTCCGTTTGTGGGACCTAAGATGTCGGCCCGAAAGGTTGTGGCTGCACTGTCTTGGTCAGTTTGAGCAAGAAGGTGACAGCGTCAGTGTCTTACCGAATTTATTCTCTAGCGTTGTGGCCTAACTGAATGTTTTGGTTTATTTTAAACACATACGCAGAGTGAGAGAGAACGAGATGGCGAAAGGGATACTGAAAGCGAGATGCTGCCAGAGCTTTAGTGAGTAAGACTTAGTGGAAGTTGTTCGCCACTGAGCATATCCGTGAATATGACCACGTCTCGTAAAGGGAGTGGGTGTTTGCCCGTATTTAGCACAGATTAAGGTTAATGTATCGCGCGCCTAGTTTGCAGTTATTCGCTGCTTAGATCCTCGTGTGGCACGGGGAAGGATGGTGTTCCTAGGCGTAGGAGGAGCAGGAGTCCCTAGTATTTTTCGGGGAGAGAAGCATGGGCGTCCGGACGGGGGGGGGGCAAGGGGGGTAGAAACTGCCCCCCCCCTTGGAACTTCGAATATTTTTATGCACTACAAAAAATCTGTACAGCTTGGTTGGCCCATAATTAAAATAACTTTGCCCTGAAGGACGGAAGATAGGAGAGAACGACACCGACGTTCTTTTCTTTTTCCCGTCCTTTAGCAAAAAGTTTTTTTTTTTAATTATGTACGTGAACGAACTAGCGCAGCAATTCACGCTACTCAAATAATTAGCACACTCAGCTCCTGCGTATCCGTATGGAACGACTGCGGTCAATATTACATTTTAGACACTGACTAACATTGCCGGTCATGTGACGGCAGTGAAACAGACTGCCTGTGCTGGCTATTGAAGATAGCGAACAATTCTGAAAGTTTTGACGTTTTTTTTTTGTTTTTTCTAAACTTTAGGTTTATGCAGTCTTACCGCAATAACTTCAGTTTTCGGACAAAGTTGCAGCTATATCTAGCAAAAACTCTTCACCGGTACACCTAGTAGGGAGAGTGTAACATCCTCCCGTGCCGTCCCATCACCTTGTACACCCTTACCTTCGAAATTTCGAAATGTCGGCACCAAGCAAGCCCCAAAACAAAACCTATAAATCAGCCCCTCAAAACGCTTATACGCCTGTACTGCATTGAAAGCCAGGAAGGCGAGTAGTATCTTTATTGCATGAGCCATTTCAACAGACTTCATCACACATGTCATCTCGCAATTTGCCCAGAAAAACCCCAGGCGTCTGCAGCTGCTATTCAAGGAAGATTGACGGAGTGCAGTTCTATGTATGTGAATGTATTGTACTGTGTGCTGGCGATCAGTTGGCGTGAGTCGAGAACCCTCACGCAGCGAGACTGGCCACTTTTCTTTACAAAGTGACAGTAACTTTTCGAATTTTCTTTATTAACTTTATTTCTTTTTTCGGTAACAAAATCCAATGTATATCCTCCAAGTCTGGTTCTAATTCGCTGTTTGTACTTTTTGTAATCACAAATAGCGCCTTTTTGGTGCTATCTAACCGCAACCCCACCGCTAATGGATGCCCCCCTTGCGAAAAGTTCTGCGGACGCCCTTGGAGAGAAGTGTAGTAGTCGGGGTAAACTCGCAAACTCGCATACAGTGCTTTAGCACGGTATGCGAGTTGGCGTGGATCTTCGTCGGCTACTTGGTTCCCTTCCAGTCCGCCGTGTCCTGGTTTTAATGTGAAGTAAACTTTTACCTTTTTGGATTTAAGAATCATCCTTCGTTGCTTAGGTACAATGTCTGCAGCCAATAGAATAATGGCCTTTTGAGCGTGTATAACGATTTTTAAGCATAGTTCGTTTGGCGGATTGTAAAGACGATTTCCGGTTTTTCTTTCCTGTGTGTAGACCGAGGATAATTGAATAACATTTATTGAGACAGGGAAGGCCACAGGGCCGCAGTTGGCGAAGGGGAAAAAGGTAAGAGGAGGAGGGGGTGGCGATCAGGCAGTCATGACTGGCCGAAGTCACAACGATTGACCCCGTAGTACGGTGCGACAATTGTTGCCTTCGTCCTTTCAAACGTCCCGGAGTCGACGTATGCTGTCTTTTCATAGTTTTGGAGCTTTACTTGAAACAATTTGATCCTAGCTTTTCACCTGTTCTTGTGCAAGTCTGGGTCAATGTTTTTCGGTAGTGGGAGGGCTTTAATGGAGAGCCGCGGGATTGGTGAAAATCTATAATGGTGTCAGGCTATTTTCTCTCTGGATGCGCGGCATGTATTCCATAGTATGGCCGGTCTCAATATTTTTCCCAGAGACTCCTTTTGTGCTTGGATAGTGGCCTGTCAGATATATTCAGAGGTATTACAAGACAATATAGGACCTGTGCGTTGATCCTTAAAATTGAAATGCAGGCGCGCCGGGCTGCCCTATATGTGATAATGGTCCTTGTTTGGCTTTCTTCCGTGCGGGTAAGTTTCTGGTACGGCAGGCTGACCGATATCCCACTCGTGATCTCTGCGTATAAGTTTTTTGCTTCTTCTTTTATTCGTGTGGTCCCGTGTATCGCCGTTTTAAAATGCAACCCTAATGTTCAAATATTTCCTGTATTTTTGCGATTGCGTGATCGGCTCTGCTGTTTCTCTGTATGGCCATGTCAATGATTACGTGACTGTTTTCTGAGACCACATGCTGACGTATTTTTAGGTTTTGTAAATTGTCCGCGCGACGCCATTTATCGTTTACCGGAGAGAACGTGCGGCGCTGTCGGCCCCGAACAATTCCAAAACAATATTTCCAGATTTTCGCAATTAGAAGCCATGTACTCGGTTTTATTGATTTATTGCGACACATTTTATTTGGTTTCTGGTGCTAATCTAAGTTTCCCAGGCATTTAAAGCGTCTGCGTTAATGTTGTGCGCGTATTTTTATTTAGGTGACACAATGTTAGCGTCGGTATTGGCATAGATGGGAGAGGCGCCTTGGTAGTGGCGCAAGTTGCGGGCACAGCTAGCGACCGTATATGCCGAGTATGCGACTTCCTACGATGCGTTGAACGAACTTCACTTCGCAGGCGTGGCGTGGCGCCTGCTTGAATCGCATATCTTTTCTTTCGTCTCGGCCGTAGTATCAATATCCTCCTTTCGACAATCTAATTGCCGCTGCTCTGTACGCTGCTTAGGGGGAGCCCTCGTATCTGGCTGCTGCAGTTGTAGTTTCCGTTTTGCAGCGGTGTTCCGTGGACGCTTGATGAGCACGGCTGCAGCGGACGGCCAGCAGGCACGGCGAAATCGAAAAATGAGCCTAATAACGCTATCGCGTTAAAACAACAGGCGAGATACTACTATAGAGAAACAAATTCCGTCCCCGGAACAAGGAAACAAATATACCATACATATTTATTGTCATTATCGTTATTGTTATTATTGTTGTTTGTATTAGTACTACTACTTCATTCTTTGATGTTTTCCACTAGAAACTTTCTAATTAGCAGCATTCTTGAAGTCTATGTTGATGGGCCTTCCGAGGAGAAATTTCGTATTGCTGTGCGTTCTTGCTTTCACGTGAAACAGTTCTATTAATTATGTTGTCATTTTTAAGTCTTCTTTGTACTATGTTCTTGTCGTTGCTTCATGTTCTTCGTTGGCGTAGGGCTCGTATTGATCTATGTACCAGCACTAAAGATTCACAGCTGTTACCGGGCACAACAAATAAACATTATTTATTTATTTATTTATTTATTTATTTATTTATTTATTTATTTATTTATTTATTTATTTATTTATTTATTTATTTATTTATTTTATACAGAATTTAAGTGCGTCCAAGCGTGACATTAGCGTCTTTTCTTTCGCGTGTGAAAATGGCACAGTCGAGCTTTTTTTATTTTCACGAGTGCCGGTTTTAATACACGCCCGATGACACCTCCTTTCAGCCTAACGTTCCCTTAAGAACCAAGAGGCTCCAATGCCATGGGGAAAAAGGCCAGCGCGAATTATCGGTGGGACGAAGAAACGCCATTGAGTAGAAGCCTGTCTGGCTCTGCCGACAAAGGCAGCGAACACAAGGCAGCCATCTGTCAGAGACCACTGGGCGGATTTGCTACCGGCGGATGGGAGAAAAAAAGGTTCAAGCTTGCATCGGCTTAGTGTGCGCATAACTCGACGAGGGCAATGGGATAAGGCAGGAGTTATGCGGGCAGCCTTGCCGAGTCGGGGGTATGCTTTCAGAGGCATTGCGGCACTTTTGCGGGCTCATTTCAAAGCTCATCTAAAAGCATCGTACTCCCGTACTCTCTGCTGCTGCCATTACTCTAGGTGAGACTGCAGAAAAATTAACTGTACAGAGGCACCCCGGTGGATCCATTAAAAAACCACGAAGCTTAATACCCAGCGTCCAAGCCTGCCAGTAAAATCTAACAAGATATCTTGACTGGGTTGCCTATTGGAACCTTATTTTCAGTAGTAGATGGAAGAGAGTTTATCTTCCATGCAATATCAGCTAGGCACAGAAAGTACTTTCACGAAAAACTATATTCACTAAAACTTTTTTCCTATCTTTGGTGTTGTCAAGTGTAATTCTAAGGATCGCCACTGAACTCCAGATTTTCGTAGATTTACATGAATATGTTTCTCTTTCTTTTCGCCAAGCTTTCAAGACGAGCGCATAAAGGCGCACCGGGAAAATGCTTCTTTCGCGACCCGGAGAGTTCACCCGACATTTTAATAATATTCTGAGCCCCTTCTTCCTGTCACCATTATCGAGAATTCCCAGTGAGCCCAGTGGAAGTTTTCCGACGTCGTACTTGGAAACTGGAAGGCTTCACAGTCATCCTATTGAGTGCATGCATGCGTAAAAAAAACGTGCCAGTCGCTTTGCTGCTCGGGCTTCCACGAGAATGTGAGGTGGAGCCGTAGTTCCCATGCGAAAATCTAATCTTGCAGCCTAATGAAATGCTGTGCGACAAGAGGCGCTGCCGTGCAGGCTTTCAATCTTCAGAACAAACATGTTTGCCAAGGAATAACAATAATAATAAGAAAAAAACATGCGGCGAGTTTGAAGCATGATCTTCCAGTGTAAATCAATAGAATTTACATGGGCAACCTATCACAAAAATGGCAAACTGGTTTGTGGGCGTACATGAGTGCATGGGCCAAACTTGACCTTTGATCTAAACTACAAATATTTCGTAAGGGCAGCTTTTCTGTCATATACAGGATTTTTCGAAACAGCACTGCGCACAGCGGTTTCTCTGAAATATTCAAAGTCTAGTCGGATTGCTTTGAGCGTTTCGTTCCTGTTTCAAGCGTTGAACTTTATGTACACGGAGTGATTTCAGCAGACCTCAATTCTTCGGAAATAAAAAAAAAATGAAGAAAGCTCGCACTAACCCATAAGACATGAAAGAAGCGAAGCTGTACGCAACCTTCACGGCCATAATGGAGGTGTAAGTCCACGATTGCATCGATTTGCTTCTTCTTCGCTGCCGCAACGACCTTTACTCCACCATTGTTGCTATACGTGTGAGCTTCCTTCATTTTTGGGGGGGTGGTGATAATCATTGGACATCACCTTAGAGTGGCGCACGATATGACGTGTCTTTCTGGCTCAGAGCAAGTGTTGCCACTGTTACGGCGAACGCTAGAGTCTGTCTCGTTCCGAGCAACTGATGCTACGATTACGGTGAACGCTAGAATTTTTTTGCCGTGTGTATGCTTGACTTCCAAATGTGCGCCGGGGACGTTGGGCGGTCGCCGCGAGGGCCGCGCTCACGTGCGCACGCTCGGCAATTTCTTGGTAGCTTTAACTGCGGATACAAAAAATTACGACTTGCTAAACAGCTTCGCTGTTCAAACACTACTTGCAAAGGGAAAGACGCAAGGACTGTTACGAACCGAGCGCTGGGGGGGCCTCATTTGTGTGCCACCGCGTTGCCGGACTGGGTGCCTCGACCAAGGACAGCTTGGCTGTTAAAGCTGGAACATTTCGGCCTGCGTTGGTTGACGTGGGCTGCGTTGGTGTAGGGCCAGTAGCGGCATCTCGGAGGCGTTCTGTGGATAGTGCCATTTCCCCACCAAAATGCCGCTATCATCGCCAGGCAGTTGTGCCAAGGTAGGTCCATGAAGGTAAGCGCAAGTCGTCCATCGCAGCCTTTACTGGGAAGGACGTCCTGGAAGGTTACAAAACACTACGGTGCATGTTAAAGGTGCTCTGCCACAAAATATCGAGTGCATTATACCCTCAAAAGTTATGCTCTCTTCATGATCGGAAGCAATGTCGTTAAAATTTTAAAATTTT
Source organism: Haemaphysalis longicornis (assembly GCF_048455015.1). Classification (NCBI taxonomy): domain Eukaryota; kingdom Metazoa; phylum Arthropoda; class Arachnida; order Ixodida; family Ixodidae; genus Haemaphysalis; species Haemaphysalis longicornis. Next base: position 483,592,819 of record NW_027526203.1, read on the forward strand.
GGCCGGAAAGGTACGGTCGCATATTAGAAACTTTGTTAGTGCAACGGTCACGTGGTTTTAATACGGAGGAACACATTTTTCGTTACTATTTCCCTAAAGGCAACGAAAAATTTCACGAGGGTTCGTTACCTAGAATTATTCGAGAACTCGCCGAAACCACCGTTTGGTCTGAGGTTGACTTGAAACTGTTTGCTTGCCAAATAAATCATATTTTTGACTCCTTGTAAGTAAGAAATAGGTTATCCCCAAAACAACGCTTCATTACACTATTTTTACGACCAGCAGCAAAATAGCAGTTATTGTTTCAATGTGGGAACATTACAAGAGAGGGCAGCAAATGCCTTTGCATTTACTGCGTAATACGCTTTTTCTTCAACTTTTTACTGCTTATCCCTCTAAACTCTTTGTATTAAGCTCGTGGGTCACATGATCGAAAACGAAACTGAATGAACATTTTTCACGAATACCCAGGTGGGAATTGTCGGGTAATGCGTGCGTATTATTTCCAGCCGCTTGGCTATACCCAAGCCCGTTTGAAGTTGGCTTCCCTACTGCACACAAATGCGTCGATGGGCTCATATTTTCTAAGGGAAATATAACCAGTCTTATACCAAACTACAAACCTGGGGACTTTTAAATCCTTCTATAAGGCCCTACGTATATCCTACGGAGCGCTATAAACACAGGCCCCTTGTTTTAGGCTTCACTGCTATAGCCAAGTGCATTGCTTAGGGGACATTTTTAGGAGCAGTATCTGGTTTCTATAAAAATATGCATGCCATAGTGCCTTTTAATCAATACACCCGTAAGGATACAGGTATCATTTAAAATGCTACCTCGTGCTACTTTAATAGGTTTCACTAAAAACATACATGCGTCGCTATAACGACATTTTTTAGGGGCAATAGAAGTAATCGTACCGTAGTATACAGGCCCTAGCGCCTTCAATGCGTACCATTCTTTCCCGTGTACCGCCACACGCCCTGCATTTTCCCGAAAGGCATAATTAGTGGGAGTAACACATTTAATTGCTATAATAGCGTGAATGGAGATAATTGGTCGAACGGAATTTCGAAAAGCCAGAAAAACATATGCAAAATAAAATTTCCGGAAATTTTGATCGGACGAAATCAAACATGTGCACATCTCCTTCAAAAAACGAAGAGTAAACTAAAAAATTGCGAAAAGAACGGTGGAATTTGGGATAAAAAAAAAGTTGCAGAGACATCTAGGTTGAATCCTAAGATTTAAGACGCGATGGCGGTATTTCGACTCCCATAGAGTGTTTTCCAAAACAGTTGCTGCATTTTCGATCAATGCTTCACGAGCACTAAAGGTCATCGAAGAGAGAAAGATAAAGAACGAGGGTTTTAATCGCTTTTGCCCAGGAAAGACAAAGGCTCTCTGCACTTCTGTTGATTAAAATGTGTGCCTGAAAGGTTGTGGATGCGAGGAGTTGGTCAGTTCGTGCGAGGAGGCGTCAGTGTCACAGTTTCAAAACGTTTATTATTTAGTTTTCTAGGTCGGGCTGAACAATTGCTTTTAAGGAATAGACAGAGTAAGATAGAGAGAGAGAGAGAGAGAGAGAGAGAGAGAGAGAGAGAGAGAGAGAGAGAGAGAGAGAGAGAGAGAGAGAGAGAGAGAGAGAGGGAGAGTAAAGATCTTTTTGCAGGAAGAAATAGTTGTGGTTTAGGAAAAATTCATAGCGCATAAAAACAAGGACAGAGAAGAGGAGAGACAACACCGAGCGCTCCGTGTTGTCTCTCCTCTTCTCTGTCCTTGTTTTTATGCGCTATGAATTTTTCGTCAAAGCATCACCAACTAGCCCAGAAATCCGTACTCGTGGTTTAGGAAGGACGGGTGGAGAGATTACCAGGACCTCAAGGGTGGAAGCTCAAAACTTGGGAACCACATACACCACCTCCTTCCCTTGCCCTCTCGATCAGCTCGCGCTGATCTTGACGTAACGAGCTGGTGAAAGCTGCCTCCCATGTCTCAAAGGAGTGGAATATGTTATGCTTGAGTTGTTCTCCCCTGACCATGCCCTTGAACACGGCTAAGATACGCGCAAGACAGTGGATGTTTGCCTGGTTTTATCAAAGTTCATATATGGTGTTTCTACCGAACACCTTAACGCACAGATTTGCAGATACTTGTGTAGGTTTTTCGTCCACATAGATTGTGATTGTTCAGCATTGAGGGCTCGTTGTAGCAAAGGGAAAGACCGTGTTCCAACGCATAAGAAGAGGATGAATAAATGTTTATTTTACCAGCGCTGGTGCTGCTATTTCGGCACCCGCCCGGTTGGTAGGGTGGGGGTCATCCCGAGTCCCGGATGTCGTCGCCTTAGCGTGCAATCCAGGCCCTCTTCACCAATATGCGCTGGGTCCCAGGGTCCGGAATTTTCAGGCAGGGCATTCAGTGCTCGTGAGAGGGGAAAGGGTTGCAGGGTAGACCTCGGGCTTGTCGACACTCCCCTACTTGATGGTATAACGTGTCGGGTAAGGGCCAGAAATTACAGGTGGCCGGGTAGAGGGTCGGCTCCACATTCCTAGTTATCTAGGCATAGGATGAAGATTCGTTCTTGCCGTTTTTCGAAGGAAGGAAGGAAGGATGTAGAGGGAAGGCAGGAACGTTAACCTGGCTGAAGCCTAGTTTGCTATCCCGCACGTGTGAAAGGGAAAATAGGCAAAAAAGAAAAATGAAAGAATTAAGAAAAGTTGGACCAGACACGTATGACCAGCGCTGAAGCACTGACACTGACACTGGAGGCTTTCAGTCCATAGTCTGGTGATTAAGTTCGTCGCCCGTAGAAAGCGTAAGAGTTCCTTAGTCGCCTTCTGAGGGGATGACAGAGAAGGCCAGTGGCACAGAATCTTCTCCTCCCAAAATGGCCGCCGAGAGTCCAGGATCCTCAGTGCTGACGACAGCTTCATTCTTTCAGGCGAGTAGCGTGGGCACTCGCATAAAACGTGGCATATCGTCTCCGGCGTGCCGCACGTCTCGCACTCCTCACTTGCTGCCATTCCTATTATGTATGAATAAGCATTTTTGAAAGCCAGCCCCAGCCAGATACGGCAAAGAAGAGTTGCGTGAGACCATGGGAGGCCTAGTGGAAGAGGACGTTGTAGGTGCGGGTCAAGAGCACCAATGCGTGCACATGTGAATTCTTCTTTAGACCATTGGGAGATTGCTGTTTCCCGGCAGCGTATTTCCAAACGCTTCGCTGCACAGAGCACCCACGTGACATGTCTGTTCGCGCGATGGAGAACGGTAATTCAACGTGGTTATTGGCTGCGCCCCAAGCCTAACGCGACCTAAAACATACCAAATCACAATTATTAACAAAAACGACGCGTAGATTTCATTAAAAAAAATGAAATGTAGAAATAAAATAGGCAATGAAAAAAAAAAAGAGATAGACGTGTTGGGGCTCGAACCCAAGCCGTCAGCGCCAATACTCAGTGCTCTACGTCAAGGCTACAGAGCCAGAACGGCGAGCTCGTTTTAGCAGGCGATCAAAAGAATAGCACGAGCAGTGACATCACACATGTCACGTGGGTGCTCTGTACAGCGAAGCGTTTGGAAACACGCTTCCCGGCAAAGTATGCGGAGAGCTCTAGCTTCGTCCGTCCTGGACAATGGAATGGGTACAGTCGTCGCTGTTTGATACGCCAACCAGGCGGCAGCATCCGCACTTTCGTTGCCGACAATGCCGCAGTAGCTGGGAAGCCACTAATGGGTGATATCATGACCCGACTGGGCAGCACGGTCGTACACCATTCCGATTTCTGTCAGGAGCTGTTCGTGAGGTCCCCGGCACAGGGCTCACTGGAGTGACTGAAGTGCTGGTTGCGAATCACAGAAGATAGCCGATCTGCGGCACGAACTTTTCTCGAAGGTGTGGAGGGCGCTACGGATGACCGTAAGGTCTGTAGCCGTGGAGGTTGTAGGATTGGCTATCTTGAATTTTCTGGACAGTGACATTCGTGGTATAATAACAGCGCCGGCAGAACCTGACGATGTTACCGAAACCATCTGTACATACATAGGTTCGGTTGTGTATGTCTCGTGCAGGTACGTCAAAGTTAGCTGTTGCAGGGCCGGTATTGGAAGATCTCGTTTTTTCTTTACTCCTGGAATATCTAGGCACACTAGGGGCTGCATCACACACCACAGCGGAACGAGCGGTCTCATCGCCGGCGTGTAGTTCGATGGAATGCTGGTGTTGTGGGCAGCTACTACCCTTCCGAATGACGCCCGGGGACGGGTCGCTGGTATTCCCGCGAGGTGATGATCAGGTAGGCGGGTGAGGTTCCTGATATGTGTCCTGAATATTTCAACTTCCACAAAGGGCGCCAAAGGGTGATTCCGAGCCAGGGCAATGGTCGCTACTGTGGACATACATCGTGGTAGGCCAAGACAGGTTCACAGGGCCTGAGCTTGCATACCCTGAAGTGACCGAGTAGTTGTGCGGCACGCTCCAGAAAGGACATGAGCACTGTACCGCAGATACCGTTTCTCGAGGAGCGCAGTGCTCCTTATGACCACGCCTAGAGCTTTTCGAGGAGAGCAGTGTGGTAGTCGCGGTCACAAGGAGCACGGTAAGTAAGTTCGTGTGCCTCTTGGTCAGTGCGTCGTTCTCTTACAGACCACTGTGTCCGGGTGTACAGGTGAGGTTAACTTTTTGCATTGTGGATGGGAATATCTTACCGAAGCACTTAGGCATTCTGCCTGCACAAAACAGTATGATGTTTTTTGCGAGTCTTGTTACGCTTCCATTTGATACTTCCGCTATTCGCAGTGCCGAGAGGATTGCTCCAACTTCCACTTCTTTCTTCCTGTATGCTAAAGGGTCATGCAGTTATAAAGATTGCCAGAGTAGTCAAAAACGTCAATGGCAGCCTCATGCTTTCGTACATCCCAGAGTCGGTGTATACTGTAGCCTGATGATTTTTTAACTTTCCCCGAAAGAACTTCATCCTGGCTTATCGCCTTTCCTATGTACAATTGGATCCATAGTTTTGGTACAGAAAAGTGTTTACGCTTAGTCGCTGCAACGGTGACTGGTCTATCATGGCGGGCAGTAGTTTCTTTTCAAACGGGTGGAGAGGGGGGGGGGTTGCCTCTATCTATAGGATCCCCCCCCCCCTTCCAGAGTTCGTTTTGCCATCCGGTCTCTTGGTGCTCGCGGAGTGGTTTCTCCGATTCCTTGAAATGGATTAGGCAGACACGATTTAAGGACATATTCATCGTCATTATCGCTAAAGATTGTGTTTAGGACGACTGCAAGGTGAAGGCCTCTTCCATTGACCTTCACCCGCTCCTGCGCTGCGCTTCCCGAGGCCATTCTTTGCTCCAAAGATTATTTTATCCCTCCATCGAGTAAATGGCCTCTCCTTTCTCCTATACCCGTCTATGCATCTTCGTTCTGTTATGGTGGTGGCCCAGACATTGTTAGTTTGTCTTACGGTGAAAATTGCGAGGTTGAGGACTGCCTCATATGCTGTCCTGATGATAGTGTTCCTATGACTTTCTTTACTACGGGTAAATTTGTGGTACCATAATGTGTGGAATATTCGCCTCATGATCAGTGTTTGCATGTGTCTTACCGGTTCTTCTCTTTTTCTTGCTTTTCTCCTGGCTGGGCGTTTTTCTTAGTTAAAGATTGGTTAATTGGGTAAAGGCTTTTTTGGCGGTTGTGAGTTGGGCAACACCGCTTGTCTCCAGAGCGACGATGAGCATTCTTACGTGACTGTTCTCTTAGAGGATATCCGTACTTTATTTAGGGTGATTTTTAACTAGGCCGCGCGGCGCCATTTTTCGTTTGCCAAAGCGAGCTTGCAGCGGAGACAGAACCGTGGGAATATTGTAAAGTTTTTTGAAAACTTATGTGATTAGAATCTATATAGTGGGTTTTATTTTAGTTCTTTTCTGCTTATAATATATGCCTTCCTTGATTTCTGAGAGATAAGCGTTCATCATTTTCCCTGTTTTAGTTCAGTCAGCCGATATAGGTGCCGGCTTAAGTTTAGGCGGAAAACACGCCGCGGTGGCTCAGTGGGTAAGGCTTTGCACTGCTAAGCCCAAGGACGCGGGTTCGATTCCCGGCCGCGGCGCCCATATTCAGCACAAGACCATTGTGTTGAGATTTCGGCGCCCGTTAAAGTTCCTATGGTAGTGTAAATTATTCCGGAGACTTCTACAACGGCGCGCCTCGTCTCCTACGTGTAGCTTCGGCGGATGAACCACCGGAAATTTATATTTTTTGATCTTCTGGGGGAAAGACGCTTTGGTGTGGTGACGTAAGTTGCCGGCACAGGTGGCGATCGTGTCTTCCGAGCATGCTACCACCGAATCGGCATAGAACAAACTTCACCGTGCCGGCGAGGCACCTGCTGAAAACGCGTGTCCTTTCGTATCTGCCGTTGTATCATTGTCCTCCTTTCCAAACTTCTGTTGCCGTAGCGCCACATTACAGGTTTAACGGAGCCCTCGAATCTCGATTGCTGCCTCAGTCGTAGCTTCCGGGTGGCAGCGGTGACGTATTTCCGTGGACGCCTGATGAGCATGGCTGCTAGCGGACGGCTAGGAGCCACGGCGAAATCGAGAAATGAGTCTAATAACCATATTGCGTTAATAGCGAAAACAGGCCAACCTTGTAGTGCGCCCGGCTGAAGAATACACAATTGACGAAGTGCAGGCACCCTATTACTATAATGGTACAACTTCCCATCATTGGCAAAAAGAAACAACAAAATAAAAACAATAGAACAACCCAACGTATCTGGCTACTCGTAGCGAGATCTGGCGCTAAAGAACTCGCAACCTAGCCATGCGGCATAAGAATGGTACGCATTGGTAGACAAATCTCTGAATTTCCGCAGATGTTTGTTAATAGCATTTTCTTGTGCAGCAAAAGTGGGACGCGTTACAGAAAGAAAGACAAGTTTGCTCACCGAGTGCGAATACAAATGCTCATTAGGCTGCAATAGGTAACGTACTGAACGGTATTTTTCCTAAAAGCGTGAGGGTTCCGGCTAGTTAATAATCCATTAGCACCACAGCGCAAAAAAGACCAAGGACGAGACGGAGACGGCGGAGACGGAGACGACGCATTTTTCCAGCAAGGAGATGTGCCGAGACCTAAAACTTATACAGATTTTGCCTAGCTCCTTGTTTAGGTTTTGGATGTTCCTGGCTAGACTATTAGACGGCTTCAGGGATCAACCAACTTACTTTACTTCAATTGCCTAAATTAATTTTCACAGGGAAGCTCCGGAAACGTACCTTGAAAATAGAATACGGTCAGGACCAAGCGCTTTCACGAAATATGTGTACTTTGCTTCTAATATCAACTTTACTCATGCCCCCTTAACAATCACAATATTTGGCGGTACCTACCTGAGACGCCCATTATTCTGCGCACGTATTACCTGAGGTTCTCTTGTATGTCGTCCTTTGTGCTGAATGACAGGATTGGCGACATCAAACGCATCCACGCTTTGTAAAATACTATTCTTTCTTTTTTCTTAAATTTTCGCATTTTATTTTCCCTCTCCAGTCTCTCAGGCAAACTACTGCCACAAAAACGGGAGCTTCTCTTGATGTGTTCTGCTCAAGCCATGTACGGCCTCTCGGGGTTCTCGATGGAGGTTCAAGCATCTGGTATTGCTGTTTCGAAGAATCCTGTCTGGAAGGATTTTGAAAGAATGCGAAGGAAAAAATTACCTGTGAAAGAAAAGTAATGATCTAAGCGATGCCTTCACGATACTTTTAATTGTTTGTGGATATAATTTTTGGTGTTGGCTAAGGCGAGTCGCGAGCACTGATTCGATCACTTCGGCACTCGAGTACTCGATATCTGCCATCGTGCCTATTGCTACAAGCCACCGTCGTCGGACCTCTGTTGCATTTGTGTGGGAGGCGCTGGCCAGGCCAGTAGCGTATCACGGGGCAATGCGAATCCACAATCTGGTGGCTTTTTATGCCAATGACGCCATTGTCTTCGGGGAAATGCAGCTTATATACACTTCGATGCAACACACGAGTGGAAGTTTTCAGCCGTGTTCTATTAGCCAATCTGCCGAAGCTTTTTGGCAGTGAAGATGCATACAAGATTAAGTCTGCTGTGGCATGATAGAAAGAGGAAAGGAAATGCAATAAACATTCCTGTACTTAAGACAACGACCAGAAATCTGTGGTCTAATGGCACCACGTAAAACCAAGTGTGCATGCTTTTTTATGTTTCTTCAATATTTTTCTGCCTCATTTCGTTCGTTCAAAATAAGTGCCGTCATTAACACCACTGCCTGGATAATGCATGGATCGGCGGCCTTCATAAAGAAAGTATGAACTTCCAGCATGAATTCCAAAATGAACTTGTGTTTCGTTTTCTTTTTTTTCATTTCCTACTCATTTCGGTTTTCGTTGTTGCTGAATAGGCCTGCGTTATTACGTTACATTAATACTAGTTTCAGCAGCGCTGCACCAAGTTGTGAATACGCATCCCCCGCTTCTCCTAAAGACAACTCAAATCATTGGACATCGCCTCAGTATTAAGTAAGCTTAATTTGTGTTACAAAAATAAAAACGACTCCTAGAGGATAGGCGTCATTCATGATTTTCTGTGACTGTGTGGCTACGGCCTCAACCTCGGCTACATTGTTTCATTAGTGTTTGCGCTAACTGAAACTGGGTTGTATTTATCCGCTCAGTAGATGCGAGAGAGGCCCGTGGGAAGTACCCAACGACGATGGGAGATACCCACGTTTGCAACGGTGTCTTGGTTTTGTTTGAAAGAAAAAACATCTATTCGTGCAGAATTTTTGAGAAACTCTTGGAATCAAGGCGCCTCAACTGTGTGTCCTGCTTTTCCAGGCTCTTCTGTGCCATGCAACGAGCATTGAACAAGATTCACCCCCGTGTTTCGCCGTGCGCAAGCAAGGCCGCTTTCTGTGGCCACTTATTAAGCGGAATGTTCCTATCTACAGTCGTTCCGCGCATGCGCCCGGAACGAGCACCATCACACCAACAACAGGCTGCACCGGCTATATAAGCCCAGTCACCAGCGAGCCACTTCGTGGGCACGGCGAAGCTCTTGGAATGAATGCACCTCAACTTTTAGATGCAGAGCATCTGATTCACTCGCCTTGTCCCTCCGGCGTCGTCGTCGTCGTCGGCGTTGTCCGCCCCTCCCCCATTCTCCTCGCCGCGCCAGCTGCGCTCTCCGCCGCTCACCCCCTCTCCTCTCCGATAGCGAACACTCTCTCGCGAGGGGCATTGGATTGGATTCGATTGGATTGGATTGGATTGGATTGGATTGGATTGGATTGGCTTGGATTGGATTGGATTTGGATTGGATTGGATTAAAGTGGATTGTGTTGGATTGTGTTGCGTCATAGCCGCGGCACGTTGCGTCATAGCCGCGGCAGACGCGCTGGGGCCGGCGCATGTGCAGTACTCTCTCTTCCGCGGTTTCCTCTCCTTCGGGCGCGCTGCGTATATAACCGGTGTGCCGTTCTCCGGCGAAGCAACATCCACGCTTGGCTCAAACACCTAGACTCCACGCCGCTTTACAAGTACGCCAACGCCGTCATCGACTGGGACCGGCTTACGCAGTCCCCTCAACGTTATGCGCGCTATAAAACGCGGTCCCTTCGGCGCTCCGCCTATGCGTCGCATCTACACAGGGGTTCCCGCGAGGGGAGGTGGGAGTTTTTTTCAAGAATATCTCGTCGTCAAGGTCAACTCGCCTTAAATGCCGCACCGAATTACATCTGCCACTGGTGCAGTAAATAGGAAATGTCAATTAACTATAGCAAAATTTTGTACATGACAGTAACAAAAAACGTTAAAAATGTGTTGGCGTTTACGTGCGAATTACACGGGCATGAGTTCCAACGGGTAACGCATTTTAAATGCTTGGGTGTCACCCTGTCTGAAGACCTTAGTTGCAAAACCCATATTAATCACTTACGTAGTGTTGCAGAAAAAAATCCTTGGTTCTTAAAGAGGAAACTAAAACTGGAATCAACCAAACGAAGCTAACGGATATTTTGACGCTTTTGAGGTCCACAACTAAGATAAGCTAGCATTCTATGGGATCTGTTAAGAAAATATCAGATTAAAAGGACGAGAAAATACAGAGGCGAGCAGCTAGGTTTATTCTGTCAAGATATTTTTAGACGCACCGCCGGGCTCGGTTAGTGACATGCTAGCCCAACTAATCTACCTAGTCTGTCATACCGAAGGAAAATAGCTAGGCTAAATTTTCTTTTTATGGTGAAAAATATTTCCCTAAACCTGGACATTCGTTTGTATTTAAAACCTATAAGAACACTCGTACCGTCAGAAGTATTCGCGCGGCCAGTTTTTTGCAATCAATGCCAAGGTAGGCACTTTTAAACACTCGTGCTTACCTAGAACGATAGAAGACTGGAACGCCGCAGTTTTTTCCTCTCTCTCTCTCTCTCTCTTGGCGGTAGAGCGTTTAGCTGCAATCTCTATTTCATTTCCTTTTTTTCCCTTTCTGTTACCTACGGGCTGCGCTGTAACACACATTTTACGATGTAGTTTGATTGATTCATTGTAGGGTTTAACGCATCGACGGAACGCTGGTGATGACGCACGCCGTAGTGGAGGGTTCCGGATTAATTTTGACCACCTTGGGATCTTTAACGTGCGCCAAAAAAAATCTCGTACACACGGGCGTTTTTGCTTTTCGCCTCCATCAGAAAACCGGCCGCCGCGCCTGGAATCGAACCCGCGTCCTCGTGCTCAGTACGATGTAGTTTTCTCGCATATCTTTGCCGAATACTGCTGCTTCTTTGCGGGGATTTTCTTTGGCAATTGTGGTATTCTTTGCGTTACACGATGCGCTAACACACATTGTACGCAACAGTTTATGCGGAGATTGTTTAACGCTGGCTGCTTGCTTGCATTTGGCGTTATTGCTTGGCCACTCCGTTCAAATTGTATTTGCTCGTAATTTTTTTTTGCACATGGCAATGGTTTCCTTTATAGGGCTAAGCAGCTTTGTTTGCATGATTTCTCCTGTTTTGAGCAGAGCCACCCTGTAACGGCCCCAATAGGGCTAAAAGTATAAATAAATAAATAAATAAATAAATAAATAAATAAATAAATAAATAAATAAATAAATAAATAAATAAATAAATAAATAAATAAACAAACCTAGTACACTAATTCAAGCATGGCGGCTTGGGTTACCTTTAAGTGTGCCGCCTTCCATGCGGCAATCTTTTAGACTGCAGTGTTCAGTGTTACTCTGTAGTGTTCTACTACGACCTGACCATTGGAATACTAGAAACCGCTGCGAGCCCCGCCTGGCATACGGCACGCCGGCGCACCGTCAAGCGGGTGAGCTGGCAATCTGGCACGCTGCTAGCAGTCACGCCTTCAGCAAGCGTGTTTCTAAGCAGCCATGGTGGTAAGTGGGGATGCTCGGGGAAGGGCCGCTGGTGAAGGCAGCACCCGCTCGTCTTTGAGGTTGTGGATTTGAAAAACCTGAAAAACCTTCCGTGATACCACCAGTGAAGCTAATCTAAATAGATGCAACCGCAAAGGAAGTATTTACCTACAACGCAAACGACATAAATCCGCACCCCTTCCCCCGCACAGAATCCCTCATGAAGACCACTCACACCTGGCAACATCATCCGGTTTTAAAGTATGCTGGTGTAGAATTTAACCACAAGCACGCTATGAAGTCTGAGAAATCCCACGGCCCTCAGTCAGCACTAACCTGACCAAGGCGGAGTGGCGGTCAGGCCATGCAACAGAGGTGCGAAGAGTCTCCTAATCTGGCTAGGATTTGAACCTAGTAACATACAATACTAAAAATCTGTCGATTAAAGGTATTCAATTGAAGCTCCCTGGATATGAGCTTAGAGAAGGGTAAATTTTGTGTTATCAAGACCACTTAGAAAAGACGGAGGTAGGTGTAGCACTCTTGAACTACAGGGTGGTAGCAAGAACAGTAGAAGATTTTGCAACCTTAGCTAAAGGGTGGTAGAGGTTGTGATCAAGCTGTCACGGTTTTGCCCTTGAGGGTACAATAAATGAACTGAAATGAAATGAAAAAGGCGCTAGAAATTAAAAAAGTAGTGCAAGTCCATGCACTAACGGGACCATGAAACTGCTCACAGTTTACACTATGCTGTCAAATCGGCATTGAAACACTCAGCACGTTATTCTAATGGGAAACATCATTGCGGATGCAGAGAAACCGTAACACGAATCTTTGGAGTAGCTAGTCACTGAGAGGTTGCGGAAAGAAAGGACTGGCGATTAATGGCCTTCAGATAGATGCTCAAGAATTGGAAAGGGACATAAAAACCCTAACGCAAACAAAGAATAAAATCGAAATGACTTAATCCCAAGCGCTAATCCTGATATTGTGCAGCATCTTGGGGTGCTAGGAAAGATCAATGACCTGTGGTACCGGGGTTCTAGCGCCCGGCCGCGGCTCCCAAGAAAGACACCGAGTCCCCAGAAACCACACCTTTAGTCAGGTCACAACCGAACCCGTCCTCAGACGTCCGATCTCCTCGAAGCCCAGGCACGCACTGCCTCAGTCCCTCGTCTCGTTCCAGCGCGCATACGCTGCGCGTGCCCCGAACTACCTCTTTCTCCTCCTTTTCTGCGCGCCGTTCTCACAAACCATAATCACTGGAGCCTGAGTATCGTATCGGAGTCAGGTTAGACGTCACAAGAGAGAAATCAAACAAACAAAAACAAGGAAGTCGATATAGCGGCCAGTAAAAGAGCACGTCACTGCAGCAGCAAATACTAACGCTTCTAAGCCAATTAGCGCTCTTATAACATGTGGACGCGCATACGACACGTTAAGAGGTGGTCGAAGGCAATGGAACAACTACAATTCGCGGAACTTCCGAAATTTATATCGGAAGCTCAGTTAATGACACCTGTCACTCCCCATGGCAGGCAAGGAGACATTGAAGACCGGAGGAAGTTTTGGAGCAATGAAGATGAAGCTCGCTTTTGTAATGTTTGCTAAGCGGTATTGCACATTCTGGCTCAGCGATTCTTTTTTCCTTTTGGGCTATTATAAAAATGTTAGAGTCGCCAGCATCTAAAACACAGTTTTGGGAATAGCGCGCCGGCAGAGCATTTAAAATAACCGCGAATAAGAACGGCCCTGATATCGAACCTTGCGGCCCTTCCGTATTGGCTTCCATCCCAACTGATACTTTCCCGTTTCCAACAACGTATTGCCACGGGGTACAGCTTAATAGAAAGAGGATCGCACCGTCTGCGTTGCTGTCATGAACCAGCACAGAAGAAGACAAGGAAAGACATCGATGACAAAAGGACAATTCCCCTGAATGGATACACGCCGTATCTGTGCGGGCCACCATTTACAGCCAACCGTTGGAGAAGGAGAAGAAGCGCCGGGGCGCATTTGCGCGAAGTACGAGCTGCGAGTTCTTGCTACGGCCACTGCTTGTTAATAATTTGTAAATAGATTGTCTACATGTACAACTTGTGACTAGCCTGACATTCCGCTGCGTAACAATATTTCTGACAGATAGTACCTTACTAGATTTAGCGGCATACCTCGTATGCCGTAGGACTAAAGCTTATCTTAGTTGCAAATACTCCAACAATGAGCAATTTCTTCGCAGGTTTATTTGTAGCTGTTTCTGTTATATTAGCCATGCTAGTTTCATTGCCTCTGCATATTTAGAGTTGTTAAGAAAATTATGCTTGAGAAGGAAATTGTTCGGAATTAAGAACAGACACTTTTTTATTCGCAGGACTTCGGGGCTTGGTGTGCGACCTTCACCACCGGGTTGGTGGCTGCAGCGAGCGGCATGGGCATAGCGCACTAGCTGCGCGATCTCCCTGAAGACTCGAGGCACGTTCGCTGCGGCGGCGGGTGCTCGATGCGGCCATGGTACGTGTGGTTTGGTTTCCTTGAAATGCACAAAATCGACGAGAAAAAGAAGGGGTCTTGGTTTTCAGTGGTGGCAAAGTTGCGGTCGTTCCCTTGCAATGTATCTTCGTGAGGCGACACCGAAGAACACAACTAGGCAATTTATCAGGAAAAGCACAATTTTCGCGCCTCATTTTGCACCCAGCGTAGAACTCGCTCCTTTGTGCATGTCGCTGGAATTCAGACAGTCTAGTATTGCTCATGGCACACTACCGGCATGCTGGAATCTGGACACTACGAAGAGGCAAGCCAGCATAAGTGAAGCAGTGACGTTTCTACATTGGTACTTGGTTTGGTATATTTCTGATGATAATAGGCAAGTTCGGGGCCTGAACAAGTACTTTGCAGCATAGGCACAGGTTACGGTTTACCTTAACGTGCGCAGTTCTGAGAACGCATTTGACCTCGTTTTCATGCGCTGATGCAGGCCGTCACGTATTCACCCATTTCGACGATCTGCCACGTCTGCGCCATTGCTGTATTCTAACGGAGAATGATCAAGTGCTTTGGCCGTTCCTCGCACTGTGCATTTCATTTTTACAATATCGCGTTCTCGTAACTCTTTCACGATATCAAAATTTGCAGTAATAGAAAGCGCACAAACGGTAAAAATTATCGGAACCCCCTCAAGAAATGTGTGCGCGCAGATGCTTTTCACAATAATGGGAGGAGGTGGAGGAAAAAACTTTATTTATCCCATCCGGTGTGATTGAGGTCACTCCGGACCAGTGAGGGGTGTCCTCCCTGGCTGTACCCGGCCTTCCGTGGCCTATTCACCATCCAAGCTTGGAGCAGGGGTCAGAGCTGGTCAGCTTCGCCGCCCACTGCGAAGGGGTGGGGTTTGGATTTGGAAGAACATCTGGGGTGTTTGGGCATGCCCACACTATGAAGTATAGTTTACCTGATGTGGGGCAGAAGATGCACTGAGGTGAGTATTGGTTACGGAATATTTTGTGCCAGAGCGTGTTATGCGGGAAGGGGTTAGTTTGGAGCTGGCGAAGTGACTCCTTCCTCTTTGGTGAGTTGCTTATGTGGGGGAGGAAACTATTGGAGGGACAGTCGGTAGTGACAGAGTATGTTGTTGCATGTGAGTAGGTTTTGGGGCGTGTAGGGGGTGGGGGTCGTTGGCATGGGGTTATGGGTGTCCGCAATGGCCCGATGTGCTGATTCTCGGGCCGCGGTATGTGCCTCTTCATTGCCGACTATGCCTTTAATGACTTGGTGCCCAGATAATGCAGAGGTCAGGTAGGTGAGTCTTATTCTTGAGAATGTGGAGGGCTGCTAGAGAGAGAGTGCCTCGCAAGAAGTTGCGGCAAGCTTCTTGTGAATACGTCAGTATGGTCAGGCAGTCGCTCTGTGTCGTGGTGGTTCCCATGGCTATTGCTGCTTCCTCGGCTATGGTGGTGTCCGTGCTGAGGTCAATGTCTGTGGCTACGGTCCGAAGTTTATTATTCATCACTGATATCGCATAGGCGTTTTTGGTTACGTATGGAGGGGAATCTGTGTATAGTGCATCCTTTTGATGTTGATATTGTGCCCGAAGCTAGTTGGCGCGGGCCCTTCGTCTTCCAATGTTAAGGGTAGGGTTCATATTGCGAGGAATTGGGGTAACGCAAATGTGTTTCCTTATAGACAGTGGAATACGTATTCTGCACCTGGAGACCGGGGGCGATGAATATCAAAGCCGCACCAGGGTCGCGCGTCCAGCATGAGTGCGTTGGAGCTTTGGAGCTGTGAAGTGCTTGTGTCTCACAGAGCTCTTTCCAGGCGTTGTGTTAGCCTAGTTGTAACAGCTTGGCGTTCGATATGCATGTTCGAAATCCGATGGCCGTCTGTAGGTTTGTCGGATAAGAATATTTAGCTTTCGCCGTTCGGTTGGCTTGACGGGCAGGTAGGGCGTGCCGTACGTAACGCGACCTATGAGCAAGGCTTGAATGAGGCGGATGAGGTTTGGTTCCTCCAGTACGGTCCGTTTGTGCGTGGTACGCAATTGGGTTAGCTGAGTCGTGGTGCATTGAAGCTGTAGGAGTGTATGGGAGCCTCATCTGTCTTGTGGGATGGTGAGACCGAGTATGCGTAAGTGGGTAACAGTTGGAAGAGGAAAGTTTTCAATATGAAGTTCAGGGTCTGGTGCTGGAAAGATTCTTCTTTACTTTGTGCGTTGTTGTAGGGTAAGGAGGGCCGATTTTTCAGGTGCGCATGTGAAACCGTGTTCCTGTCAAAGTCTGCATGTGCAATCAACAGCTGTTTGAAGGGCTTCTGGCTGGTCTCCGATGGATCCTGTGGTTGTCCATAAACTTAAGTCATCTGCGCACAGAGCATGTTTCAGGTCGGGTATGGTGGCGAGTTGTGCAGATAGATCTGTGATAGCGATCTTAAAAAGTAGTGGGGAAATGACAGAACCCTATGGGGTACCACGTGGAATAACGGTAAACTTAGGTGAGCATAGGTGTCCAAGTCCCACTGTCACCGTGCGGTCTGTTAGAAACGCTTTAACGTAGTTATAGGTGCTCGCACCGGACTTTGCGGGTGCTGAGGCCGTGTAGGATGGCGTTATCGAAGGCTCTTTTGATGTACAAAGCAAGTATGCAGTCTAATGAACTCATACTTCTAGCGAACTACAGCACAGGACGAAGAAAGAAAGACGAAACAAATGCAGCATTTGTGGTTTTTGGGAATACGAAGGATGATGTCTTCCTTTAGTTGAAGTAGAATGTTTTGAGTGGCCAGGTGTGGTCTAAAGACGTACATGATACTTGGTAGTAATGCGTTGTTTTCTATATAGTTCGTCAGTCGAGTGTTAACCGAATGTTGCATGAGCTTACCGACGCACGAGGTAAGAGATATAAGACGCAGGTTTAAAAGGGAGATGGATTTGTGAGGTTTTGGAAAAAGTGTGTTGTCAGCATGGCGCCACTGTGGCGGGAGCATGCCGCGGGCCCAGTGGTCATTGATATATCGGAGGAGATGCGTAAGTGCCAAGTCGTAGAGATTGCGGAGGAGTTTATTGGGGATATGGTCGTGTCCGGGCATAGCGCAGCGGGTGAGTTTACTTCACGCGGCTTCGAGTTCTTGCATGGTGAAGGGTCCGTGGAGTGCGGCACTGTGGGCGCTCGAGTACACTGGATAATCGGGCGAAGGTTGCGATGGGTCACGTGCCAATTTTTTTTTGTAAGGTGTCAATTAATTCTTGTTCGTTACCTGGATGGTTGTGTATAAGGCGGTGTATGGGCTACTCAGTGGCCGCTTTTGTCTCTTTCGATTGTTCCCATACGGAAGCGTACTAGGTTCCATGTTTGACGGGTGCCCAAGGTACCCTGCAAGCTATCGCAGAATTGTATCCAGTTGCGTTTAAGGATTGAGCATATTCTTCAGCTTGTCGCGTAAGGTATGCAATACGTAATTTTAATTTCCTGTTTGTCTTGTTGCGCTTCTAACGCTTGATGAGGTTGTTCCTCGCAGTCCACAAGTTGTTGAGGCATTGGTCCACGACTGGATAGTCTGTGGTCAGAGGGAATTTTTTTGAGTGGGCTTTGAGTACATCCGGAAGAGTGGCCGTCCATCTATCGAGGTCGTGAATTTCTTCCGCGGGTAGATGTTCTCGGGGGCTTTCCAGTCCATGAGTAGGGCTGTGCCTATATATGCGAGAAGGGGCGATACCTTAGACTGTTGTGGATATGATGTGGTGATCGCTACCAAAAGTGTCAGCGAGGCCTTGTCATGTGCATTTTGTCATGTTGCAAATAAATGCGAGGTCTGGTGAGGTATTACACTGTTGCCCACTCTGGTTGGAGTGTTCGGGAGGTTGTAGAGCGTAAGCCGACGGTGATTCATAGCGTCCGATACAATGGTGCCTTTGCGGGCGTTACGGGGTTAGCCCCAGGCCATATGCGGAGCATTAAAATTTCCGGGGATCACAAGTTGTAGGTGTTTACAGAAGGAAAGTACTTGTTTTAAAAGGGAGGGGAAGTTGGCCAGAGTGATCTTGAGATGGGGGGGGCTATAGACGTTAAGCACAAAAATACTGTGATCACCCTTTCTAGTTGGTAATATTTCCACGACGATACAATCGATTGTGGACATAAGGGCATGGTGTTGGGCAGTATATTTGTTATGCACGAGCGTAGCTGTCCGCATGGATGAATCGTTTTGGAAGGTACTGTAGCCTCGAAGGGTCGGGTGCAGTGCGTCAGCTTCTTGAAGGGTGATGACGGCAGAGAGGTGTTGCGATGTATATGGTTGGACCGAGGCTTTCTTTCTACGGAATGGACGACAGTTGCAGTGCCATATTGTGAGGGGTTAGGTAGGCGCGTGCAGTCTACGTGGAGAGCGTGGAGGAGGCATCGTCATCCATAATGGCGTCAGCGAATGAGGCAGGGGTGAAAGCAGGGCCCGGTTCGCGTTGTTTCTTGCGTTTCGCAGTGTCATTTGCTTTGTCTTCCAAGGCCTGAACTGTCACGACAAGCGCAGTGAATTTTTTCTGGAACATTAGTTTAAGGTCGGCAATTGAAGAAGTAACGGCCGCCAGAGATGAGGTAGAGGGAAGTGGGTCGGCGGGGGGGTGTATTCTGGGTGCTTATGGGCGTTACGAAAAATTGGGGACGCTTGCACTAAGTCGCGCGAGGCTTGAACCATAGCGAAGCTGGACGATTTGCCCTACGTAAGCACTGAAGGACACACCACGACGCATTGCATAGGTTTGAATTTGTTGATTTGCAGGTTCCGTCGTCGTTTTTCGCTGTGGTAGTAGTAGCCATCGTCATATCCATCTATATCGTCGTTTTCCTCATGCATGACTGGCGGGCCGGAATCGTTTTGTCCGCAGGCTTTCACGTTTCTTCCGAAGTGGAACGCGTTAGCACGCGCTAGAACCGGCGGCAACTGCGTATAGGCGTTTAATAGTCAGCATAGCCAAGCGACGCATGGCGCCATCTAGGGGCATGTTTGAAGCTATGTCCACGTGCTTGTGGCCCTCAATTTAACCGCTCAGAACCGCTTGCTCTCGCAGTGTAGTAGTTCCGCTCCTGCGAAGCAAACATCCTAACAAGGGTTCATATCCCATTACTGCTTTCTTTTATTCATTTTGGAGGGTTTGTCACATTTCAATATTAGCATTTGTTATCCCGCATATCATCTATTTATGACATCTTTATGGATTATAAATGGGATTTCGGGTATTTTTGTTGCTTTTGGTCAGCTTTAGCTACTGCTTCTTGTACGTTTTTGTGGGTTTGCCCTTTTAGGTCGGTTTCGGCTATTTCTGTTGAATATTTTTCAACGCCGTGGTTTTTAACCATTGTAACTCCGTATTGGCTGTTATTTATTTCCGTTCGTGTGGCTTTTCATGCTTTATGTAAGTTTATGCTGTGATATAGCCCCCATAGAAATCTCAGATGACGCCTGGTCGTAGTGACTAGGAAACGCATACACGCGCGGCAACCGGCTTCGTAACTGCGTGTCCGCAGCGCGAACTGTCTTGGGCTCCCCGCTTGAGGTGCGGACGCACGTGAACTGTTTTATTGGTATTTTTTGCGACCGCCACGCTCAAGCCTGCACGACGCCGGGCGCTCCTCATAAGGCGCGTGTTCACGTTAGCGATACACAGTGGGAGTAACTATGACCTAAAGTTTTCTGATGACGCCGCACACATTACGGCCAGGAACAACAGCTCCGCTCTTAATATAGTCAAATATGGTGTATGATAAGGTACGTTAAAATGGGCGGGCATAGACAATACGGTGTGAAGTAAGCCTGCCGCAAGCCAGGGAGAGCAGACGGTGCACTGAGAACGTTTGGCCTACCGGAAGTGCACGATGGACGCTTACCAACAGCTTAGATCTCTGCTGTAGAACGCGTTAAGTCGGCGTTCACGCGTTAACGCGACACGACGGGTGGCAGGTGTTTGCCAGTCGACAGGGCGGGGCTGGCAAGCTTTGCGGCGTCATTGATACCTTCTGGCTGTTCGTCAAAAAGCAATACTCTGCTCATATTCCCTTGAACACGTGACCTCACGATTTTAGAGTTTACTGACTATTTTAAAATTCGTCCGTTTCGACGGGATTTTCATTCATGGTTTAACACAGAAATTCGAACAAAGCAGAAATCAAGACATGCAATATTTTAACTCCGTGAGCCCAATTCAATTGTGTACTCTTGAGGTCAAGAAAATAAATGAATAATATTATTCACCTTTACTCTATGTTTGACGGCTCAAAAAAACGCGCCAGGTACTTTTAAGACGTTGAAACTGTTCCTGAGAATTCTCGAAGAGAACAAGTGCTTGGACGTTTGTTCAAACTTACTTTTAACAGCAGCGCTGTTTAAAGGGGCCACGAAGACAAAACACAAGTTTGGTTCATTCAAAAGATTGCCTGATCAGAATCATTCTGGCACCACTTTTAACGTAAACTTCGCTCAAATAGGCTGTATAATTAGGAAAAAAAGGAAATGGCCATGCGACCCACTAGTTCATTTCCCGCAACGAACCTATGATGTCATACCAGCCAGCTCTTCGATTTGCGGAGGCCGACAGAAGCAAACGCAAATTAGGCAGAGCTTATAAGGTTGCCGAACGAGCTATTTGCGTTTAAATTTAGGGCACGCTTTTTTTAAAGCAGGAAGAATGGTGGGACAAACAGTGGAAATTACGAAAGCACACGTAAACGTAGAAGTGCCGATGGATACTGCTGTTGGTATACTGCGTGCACTATGCTTGGTTTAGCTGCACAGGACTGCGGGGCTTTGGGGTTTTCTCATGCGACACTGGCCGATTGACGCAAGCAACGGTGTCTTACGTGACCATATTTGTCGAGCGGGCATTATATGTTTCACGAAACGAGTATTTTCTCCCTGAACAAAAACAACCCAGGTTTAAATACGGTCAAAAACAAACCAAAGTCAGAAAAGGGCTTGCCACGGTATGGTGGCGCCATCTAGGTTCACTAACGGTAAACAAGGCAATCGGCTGCAGAGCGGTCGGTTCCTATGATGTCATTGCAGACCACGAAAACACACGATTTAGCGGGAAAATGAAACTTTTAACTTACATTTATTAATTTCTCAGTGAATGAAACATCGTTTGCATCCGGACAAGCGCTGGGGGCACTATAAAACACGAAATCTTTCGTATAAAACAAACTTGTATTTTGTCTACACGGCCCCGTAGAGCTTCTAGTTGTCCCGTATTCGCCCCAAGATCGAACAGAGTCGGCCCCTGGCGGCGTAGTGAGGAACAGCTCCGAATGTGGAGGCCTCTTCCACGTCGGCCGCGCGTTCCCGCTGCGCTCGACTCAAGACGCGCGCTGTTGACGACAAAAAAATTATAGGACTGTTAGTCTGGCAGTAAGCATTGGCCTAGTCACCTCTATTTACAGATTTTATCGAGCAACGTAATAATGAGCGGCCGTTGCGGGATAACGCGCTTTTTCCGTGAAACATCTTCCCCGCGGTCATCGCTTGCCGGTGGAAACGAGTGAATAACTTTGTTTCGACCCTTCGCAGTTTTCTTAACGACGATTGCGGTAGTCCGCCTTCTTGGTAACCATCCAGGGTGCATTGAAGGTTGCGTTATTGTTATTGAGCGGCGGAAGTAACTACATGAAAATGGGAAAGAGAGTCCACGGGACTCGTGCATACACACACATTTGCCATAAACATTGTAAAAAATTAGCGTGTGTCCTTCTGCAGAAATGAAACAAGCAGAAACATTTATTTTGCCCTGCAGGCGTGCCATCGGTTTGCGGAAGCGTATTTTACACATGCCAAGAAGCCCCAGTTCAGGGAAGTCTCCGTGTTACTTGTCAAAAGTAAATATTGTTTTGGACAGTCGCGGGTAATGCTGTGCGACAATGATGCCTGTTTTTATGTATACGTTTATGCCTATTTACGGACAAGACTGCTTCAGACAAATCCATGGATGGAATGAAGGAGTTGTAAGTTTGCACCTGCCCTGTTGCCTTTCTTGCTCCGTCTTCATATAGCCCATTTTTAAATCACGACACGAATCAGCTGTCCGTAACCATAAGCCTATATGCTTAAAATTAGCCAGGTCGTTACCCCTGAAGGTGCACCCGAATATTACCTGTCCAGACGGGCTCAACACGAGTATTTTGTGCAACGTGCACATTGTCCCATGACTGGCTGGATTTTTTTTATTTTTCCCGCACTCCCAAATACTACTTAGAGCCGCTCCCATACTCATGGCTTTAAGTATCAAAAAGCGGCTGAAAAGTTTTGAAAATACTGGTGTTCATTATATATGCTTTACGTTTCGCCCCTACTTTTCTTACCGTTACGGAACACGACGCCTAGGGTGCTTCCATGGGCCCGTATTACGTGGTCGCTAACATTTCCGTATTCGCGTTTCATGCGTTCTTTTTTTTTTTTTTGCGCCGCGACTCGCACTTCGGCTGGAATTAAATTAAAGAAAAGCACGCTTAAGGTTTTTTTGTGCCGTTTCCAGCCAACCTCAAAGATCGAATGTGAGTACAAACACGATCTTCAGTCGACAACGTAGCGAAGTTATTCGGGAACCCGTTGCCTTATTTACGGGACAGTTGAGGAAGGACGATGTATCACACCTCTAACTAGGCAGGTTAATTTGCTATCTTCATAATTTTGGGACGGAGTGTTGTTGTATGGTTTCCAACAGATTTCGTATGGTTTCCAACAGATTTCGCTGTTCGAGGCACCTGTAGAGATATAAAAGGGAGCACCAATAATCAACGGTGCAGACGTAAAAGAAAATTTGTGCTCACTGTAAGAAAAGGGTTCAACAAGGTTGGTTTACAACCCCGCAACTCCGCTAGTCACATCGCACAATCTAACTGGACGTGAGATGTTGACTGCAGTGAGCGCGTTATTAATTCCATTCACAAATTCTTAAATAACCGATTTGGCACCGCTGTTCGTCGAACCTGCCTTCGGTGTCACTAAAAGTTGCCTTAACTATGCTGCATGCCATAAACGTCCGTTTGAATAGTTGCGTTAATATCTCTACGCTCATAAAAATAAAGAAAGTTTACATTGACTTCCGAACGAACCAAAATATTCCAAGTTCCTGTAAAGAATGTGGGAGCAGTGAAATGGCGCTAGCGTTTCAATTGAAAAGCTAGCGCCACTTGAAAAGCTCAATTGAAAAGCTAGCGCAACTGCATTTTAACGCATCCCACAAATGCAGTTATGCATCTGCTTAGCAAAGACAGCGACTGAAACTGCTTTCATCAACTGAATTCCCCGAGATTGAGGCTTCCTGGTTTGTTCTTATCTCTCCTCATTGCTTGAAATCATTCTTTAGAAAGTGCTTGCAACGAACCACAGTACGAAGGTTCCGTGTCGGAATTTCGGCTGTCCAGTGATTCCCAGCGGGTCGCCGCCTTTTGAGCGTAGTAATTTAAGCTTATTGCCGCTTTTGTGCCATACTCTGAGCGTTGACGATCCGATCTAAGGCATAACACGCTTGTCTCATGCAAACTTAAGGCGCGAAATAAACACGACGCGAGCCCACAACGTGCATTCGCCTTCTACCGTTCAGCGGAACAACACTAGCAGCGCGACGATGCCGTCACCTATAGGCCTATCTCGCAGCAAATAGCGTCGCCAGAAAAAAATACCAAGAAAAAAGACCGAGCGCATGTGAACCTGCGCCTCGTGAGGAGCGCCCGGCCTCGGCCAGCTCGGCCTTCGAGAACACTCTGCCCAGCGTTCGAGGCGTGATCTCTGGCACGCTGTTCTACTCGCCAGTTCACGTGCGTTCGTGCCTGAAGTGGGCAGCAGAGACGCCGAGTTCCAGAAGCCGGTTGCCGCGGGTTCTAGCGTGTGCTAACGCGGTCCCCTTTGGGAGAGATGGGAAAGCCTGCGGGCAAGACGTTCCGGGCCTGCCCTGTCGGCGGCAACTTCGGAAACCCACGTGAGGTGCAACAGCCGGGTCTCCGACGAGGGCCCCCGCCAGCTCTGCTGTTGCGCCAGCCTTGCACCACTACTGCAAGCGGCGCCAATTTTTTTCAATGCCACCCAGTGATCAGATTTACTAGACATGCTAAATAAAAGCGCAGAAAAAAGCGGGACAAAGAGAAGAACTACAGAGGACGAGCGCTTTCTGCGTTTTTCTGCGCTTTTATTCAGTATGTCTCCATACCAACTTGCCCACTTGTCGGTGCTCCTCAGATTTACTAGTAAAATTGCGGAATTGTAGCGGAATTCCGCCTACCCGTGTAGCGATTTTGAGACGGAGTCCTTCTCGCACGAACGGCTTGAGTTCTTGTCGTCCTATTCACCTACTTTCCAACACGACGTCACTAAGATGAGCTGGTGCTGGCCTAGGTAGCGACGTCAGTAAAAATAACAAAACCCCGCACACTAAGAACCAAACTACCGCACCATAAGGGAGACAAAACGAACGGGACGTAACAGCGAAAACAACGCCGCACGCATTGCGCCACCAGACGGTGCTGAAAATTCCGCCGGTTCCAAAACTTGAGGCATTCCGGAGGCCTTATGCCTTTGCCATAAGCAGGGTAACACATTATCACTCGTGTATAGCTTCGAAACTATTTTTAAGTAACATGCTTCCTTGAAGACACACTCTGAAATTACGCCCTCAACCCCGCCCCCCACCATGTGAGCCATCGCGCGCGCAGCCGGATCCGAACCCTCCCTAGCGGGATTATGCTCAACTCTGGCTCAATTCATTAGCCCACTGAGCCGTGGTGCAAAATTGAAATGGTGCTCGTATTTGTCATACCGGTTATACAAGCTGTATCTAGCCCTCGCATTGGTCTAAATTGTTCTACTCCGGCATATGTACCAGCTCAATCGGGTATTTATGAGCCACGCTTGTGTAGTAAGGCCTGTCCGGACCCACACTAACAGTTCATCAATAGCGGCGGATTATTTCGCCCAGGGCCAAATTTTACCCACACGCATTTCACCCAGCTGACCCTACAAGTTCCGCCATGCTTGTAAGCCGGTAAGAAGTACATTCTTGGGAAGCATTTGATGTTGATAAGCAGTGGCCTGAGCGTAAATCCGTCCTCCTTTATAATTCGTTCGTCGAAAGCATAGCGGCAACGTGTATATTTAACGGTGGTGCTTTTTCTGATGGAAGCTAAAAGCGAAACCACCCGTGTGTTCGAAATTTCGGCGCACGTTAATGATCCCCAGGTGGTCAAAATTAATCCGGAGCCCTGCCCTACGGCACGCCTCATCGCCTGTGTAGCGTCGGCGCGTTAAACCAAACAATCAATAACGCTGATGCTGGTTCATAACCGTTGCGAAAGATTCCCTGCAACACACGTCTATTGGAGCCACTCCGGAGAAAAAAGTTTACAAAGATGTAGGCAAACGTGCGTTTTGTACGCGACTAAAATCACCCCTATCAGTGCATGGTGCGCTTGAAGACTACGCTCGTGCGCCACCTTCTTCTGTCGACGCCCATGAAGTGCCACAGAGGCGCGTGGCCCTTATCACTGAAGTCACGCAGCACCCATATACGCCACCCGCGGCGGATTGCGTCTTGCATGAGGCAGCGACGAGAACCCCCCGTTTTTGAGCACACACCCATAATAAACAGATGTGCGACTACAAAAAAGCAGGGTGAATGAAACGTGCAGAGCAACTGTCTGGCACTTTTTTCTTGTCGTCTTTCTGTGAAGTCTAAATTTGGAGTTTATATGCAACGAATACGGGGAGGGGAGCCTCTTGCCGCAAATTTGAAACGCAACTTCTCGTATTAGGGCTGCGTCAACAAAGTGTGGAAATTGCGATTCAGGAAGCTCGCCCCCATTCAAGGCGCCTGAACGGAGCAACGCTGTGCCGCTGCATCACGCGAAAGGAAGAGCGTTTTTTGCTGACTCGCCGCGTGGCCTCTGTAGCGCGAAAGCCTCTAAATTTCTTGTACATGTACTGTTCAATCGGCGAAAACCAAAAGAAAAATATTGTGTTGAATTGTCTGCGCACGATCATGAGGAAAAAGGTAGATTTATCTGTTGCTTCGGCTGTGGGGCCGAGATGTGTCGCATCATTTTGAATTTCTACTGGGTACTTCAACTATAGTTCCAGCTATCATATGACCGCTCATTAGCTACGTGACATTTCCCTATTAGAAAACCTTAAAGGAGCCATGAAGAGAAAACAAAAGTTTGTTTTATTCGAAAGATTAGGTGTTTCATAGTACCCTAAGCGCTTTCCCAGAAGCAAATGATGCTTTATTCACTGAGAAATAAGGCAATTTAAGCCAAAATTTTAAATCTCCCGCTAAAATTGCACATTTCGTGACGTGAAAAATGGCGTCGTACGAGCCGGTCCATGAAACAGATACTTAGTATGTCGACTCCATATAGCACCCACACGCGGGAATCAAACAGGAACCGGAAACCGAGGCGGCGGCCATTTTAAAAATACTAGTAAAACCTAGTGCACCCGCAGCCCTATTCATGGAATCGCCTGATCCGGAGAACAAAACTCTCGCCGAGAAGCTCGGGCTTGCATTTAACAACCTCACACCACTTCAACGCTCAATGCTTCTAAGTGCACGAGCGGCAGGAGTTGTGGGATACGCGGATGGACCGGAAAGCAACCATTCCGCGATAGCTGCGATAGCCACAACAGACGAACGCCCAGCCGTCGGTACCGCTGCCTCGTCAGCCCCGTCGCGACGGACGAATACAGACTGGTACGTATGTGCCGTATTTTTATTACGGTTAATAATAGTTCAATTTCAGTAGCAGTATCGCTTATGCCAGTTTGCCGGTGTCGTGTATGGAAAGCCGTCCTCGCGAGCTCTCTGCTTCGACCAGAAAGATACGAGCGTCAATGCGCGGTGTGTACGGCATTTTTTCCCCCAAGGTCAGAGCGCTTTGACGGCGATTTGACGAAGTCGGCGACGAGCGCCAGCATGTCCCAGGAGTGAGCTAACGTAAGGGTCCCTGCCGTAATCACTTCCTCGGAAATGAAGCGAGCACACTCGTACTTCCTCTAGCTCTCTTTCTTCTCCGTTTGCAAAGTTCACAAAACGTAGCCACTTGCTTCGCCGAGGTTCGTCGTTGGGCAGCACATTAAAGGAGATATCCTCACCGGCGGGGATGTCGCACTCCCTCGACGATTTGCCCGTACTACATGGGTATTTCAAAACGTAGCAACGAAATTTCATTGTAAAGTACTCGAACAAACTGAAGTTGTCAGTGGTTGTAAACTGGAAACGAGCTCCTAACAATAGCAGCAAGCCAACACCATTCCGAAACTGCGACGACTGTCACTATCTCGTCGCTGCTTGCTGTTCCTTACTCCCCTCGTTTCTATTTTTACCTTTGCTCGTTGGCGATATGACGGCCAACCTCCTGTGAAGGGATTACGATACCAAGCAAGGTCGCGGCTGTGCGTGCTGGGACGGTTCGTTGGCCCCGAAGAGCATCGAAGCCGAAAATTCGTCTGCGCGACGGTGGCGACGGCGAGATGTCGAGTTCGGCTGGCGGTAGTTTCGTACGCATTGGCGTACACGCTTGCGTGTTTATTCGGAACTGCAACCGTTTACTCCACCGTTCTTAGTGTCATAAAAGGAATGTGCAGTATGTTTAACGTGCATATAGCTCACTATGCAAACTGGTAAGCCCTGCCTAATTTGCGTTTGCTTTTGCCGGCCTCCGCCAATCGCAGAGCATTCTCGTGTGACATCATAGGTTCTGTTGCGGGAAATGAGCTGGTGGGTCGCATGGTCATTCCTTTTTTTCCTAATTATGTAGCTTATTTGAGCGAAGTTTGTGTTAAAAGTGGTCTGAGTATGGTTCTAACGAGGCAATCTTTCGAATGAACAAAACTTGTGTTTTCTCTTCATGGCTCCTTTAAGGCAGTAGGCGGTTTACACACTTTATTTATTTATTTGTTTGTTTGTTTGTTGTACCACCAAAATACAAGGCTTCATAGGAGTGGTTACATTGCACAAAGAGTAGCCATAATATAAATTCAGCAGTTTGTACCGATTGGCTTCCAAATATGCAGTGTTAGCTGATGCATTCATGAACAGTTGGTGATGAGCAAGGCCTTATGTCGGTGAAGGGAAGACGTCCAAGCCGCCAGATGTACGCGGCAAGAAAGCGAATAAAAGAAAGCGTCTGTCTTGCGGGCCATTGTTCGAACCTCATTGATGGTGCCCAAATGGGATCAATCATTGTACGGAGGGGGAATTAAACCCTTGCGCAGATGAGCACGACAGAAAAGCTTTTGAAAAAGACCAGGGCCCAGAGATGTTGAAAGCGGCCCTCCTTTTATTACAGCAATGTGGCGAGTAAGGCCGCAACGAAGAAGCGATGCGGTCGTACCGGCCCGTCGTTGCGCCGTCCCGGTGTCGTTGATCGGATCCCTCGCTCGGCATCCTAATCGTGTTGCAGCAAATCTCCGCTTCGCTGCACAGGCCCGAGTGCCGCACTTGTTTGGCAGGCAAACTTTGCATCCTCTCCTAGTTTCTTCATCTCGTCGTAGCAGCACCAGGAATCTACGGCAATACATTATATGACTATCACATTACGAAATGATGCAGGCGCTTTTAATTCGCTCGTGGTCGGGGCCTCTCATTTTTTATTTCGAGTGAAATTAATTTTCTAACAACATGTACATGGCGAAGAAATTTATTTTCTAGTCGCGCAGCTTGGCACCACAAAATAGTGCGACGGCCAACACCAGGATACGCGGAGTGCAAGACTCGCCGTTCGCGGATTTATTTGTTCCTACAGTTTAATGCACTGTAATTTATCTTCTGCCGTCCAGGGTAAAGTTCTTCATAAGACGACGCAGTAAGCCATGGTTTCTGCGGCGAAATTACTTCATTCGCGCTTGGATCAATCATTGTCATCGATCGGGGAGGCGCTTTCCTTTGCTCCTGAAGAAAGTCCTTGGCCCACCCAGCCAATGTGATACGAAAGCACGCCACACTACGCGAGATTGACCACGCGAAGGAGAACGTCGGTGCACACCGGCTTTGCACACTGGCTTTATACCGGCACTCTGAGTGTTTCAGCAAGGAACGATGTATTTTTGGTTGTATTATAGAGAATACATTTCTGCGCAGGTGCGCTACAACAGCGAGGCTGGGAAGTGAACTCTCTGGTAGCGTAGTTCGTGTGGCTCCTTGTGCCACCCTGCGCGCCTCCTTCTCTGCACTGGCGTCGCAGATTGAAATATAATTCCAAAACGTCGATATTTTTCTACCCATCAGCAGGCGCACAGCTCGGACAAAGCTGCAGCAATGTGGTTGCCTGTGGACTTGTGGAGAGAATTAAAAACATCTTATCTCTGTATACATACCGCATATGCGAGTAAACCTTCAATGGTTGAAAAACAACTACGCAGGCAGTTAATATTGCTGGAATCATGGAAGCAAGCGCCAGTGATAGTGCACCGGCGAAGTTTTCGAAAAGCATTGCACTTCATGCACGCGCAAAAACTCTGGCAAAATGATCTGGTAACACGATTTCGCTAGCGAATCTTGTTAACATCATCAGCCTCCACTGCGCGGTCAAGGCCTGTCACATATACCCTGCACTGCCCGAGTCCATTGCTTGCCCCCGAATTTTCTACTGTCATGCCTTCGTGAAACTGATTGTGTTACCATGCTTGTAGCCTAGCCTATTGGTAGCCACTCTGGTCCCCCCGTTGTCCGCCCGTTGTCACTTCCCTGCATTGCATGCCCAGCTCAAGCCCTCGTCTCTCGATGAATGTCACCCAGCTGAGTTTGCTCCCTGATCCAAAAAACTCGTTTCTCATTCCTAAACGTCACTACTATCACCCTTCTCTTACCATAGCTCGTTCGGTTGACCGGGGTTTTTTCTTCAAGAGTCCAGTAATCCATCACGTTTCTGCCCTACAGGACATCACCAGCAGCCCACATTTGTTTTGTATAATTCTTTTGAAGGGCAGCGGTATACCCTACTGTTCATTATTTGAGAGTGCTTGCCCAATGCCCCGAGCACACTCTAATTCTAAGCCTGATTTTTTTTCTAGTGGTTGCGATCAGCACTAACAACTTGTCCAAGATAGTTATACTCTTCTGCTTGTTCTGGCCTATCATTATGCACAGGCTAAAATTGAGGTTTTCTACAAGTCTGTCCACCATAACTATTGATTTCTTCATATTTTTAACGCTGCGACGGCGAGTGCAGGTTGTGAAGCCCTTTTTGCGGGTGTTCGCCAGACACACTGGACATGAGTCCCCAAATCCCATGTGGCTCGAGTGTCCTCCATTCAATCGTATCCCCGACTTCTCCCGAATCCAGCTTGCCCGCTTCAGACGAACTGGCGTTCTATGGTTAATTTACGCCATTGCGCTCACTTTGATTCGAAAGGATTTTTGGCGATTCGAAACCTGCAATCAGTATCTCTGCCGCAGCTGTGCACAAATCTCAGTGGCTAAGGCGTTGCACTGCTGAGCACGAGGTCGCGGTTCCGATTCCCGGCCGCGGCGGCCGCTTTTCTGATGGTGGCCAAAAGCAAAAACGCCCGTGTGTACGATATTTCGGCGGACTGTAAAGATCCCCAGGTGGTCACAATTAATCCGGAGACCTCCACTACGGCGCGCCTCATCGCCTGCGTTGCGTCGGCGCGTTAAACCCTACGATCAATTAGTCAGCTGAGCACGTATCCGTCGGACCGCCTCGGTCGTATCAGGTCACGCTGATCTGGACACCACCGGCCCGTCGGGGTTTGCGAGGGAACGAGAAGGCGCACGCGCTGGCCCGAGGCGTCGCTTTCCGTGACCCCAAAGCTGCCTCAGCAACTCCCGCAAGCGAGGAACACCTGCAGACGGGTGACGCACTGAGCACTTCTCTCGAAATTCTCAACCATTATGGGCAGGGACGTGATGCTTACCCGACAGCAGACAAGAACCTTACTAAAAGCTTGAAAGTTGTTAGGGGGAAGGTGCAAACGGGCAAACGCGGATATTTCCGAGCCTGCAACTGCTTAGAAAATGGCATCCCTTGGTGTATAAGCCCTCGGTGTAAGCACTTTGACGGTATAGTCCACATGGTGTGGATCTATCCTAGCTTTGACGAGCTAGATAGATTTAGAGAATCCTGGGAGTCTTTGCTACTCATCTGGGAAGGAGATGCTCAACGACAAGTCATCGGTCTTGCCTTGGCCGCCGCCGCGTCCCATGGGATCCCGGCCGACGGTTAGGGAGGACGATTGGGGGTCCAGGAAAAAGCCTCTACCCTCGTGATCTAATTTATGGGTGCACATAAGGTCAAGTCTCGCTCTCCCGCAGATTTAAGTGTTGGGGACTTCTGTAATGTAGCTCTTCTGGCAGGCTGGATGACCCAAAGGTGATTATAACGTTCTTTAAAGGTTTGTAAAAAAAATCATTTCTAGAAGTCAGTAATGACACTGCCTAACTGGTCTTTATAATTTCGGAATTCAAATTTGAGCTTTTCTAAGTATGAGTTTGCCTTCAAATTACACCTAAGAGCCACTAAAACTTTGTGTTGCTACGCGTTCCTCCACACTACAGAAAATTGTTACTTCAGAGGTACAATTTTTCCTGAGTAGAAATTTGATGCGAAAAAACGGTCTTTGCAGAGTTTTCATATCCACTCGTGTCATATCTGTTTGATTTTGATTTTCTGTTGTTTTATGACTCTGCCAACGTTCTCAGATTATGTTTTACTGTATTTTTCTGGGAACTGTCATCTGTTGTTTGCGTTTTGCTGCCGTCGCCTAACCACTATTTGACCCTGTAGTTAGAGCGAAGTGTCACGCCGCCGGCATGCCTCACGCGGCTTTTTTTTTAATAGGAAAAGAATCCAACCTGCGTCCCAAGAGACTCTGATCGAACGTCTTGGTACTTAATTCGCTGACTGAGAGCAACGCACGTCATTTCGTTCGACTGCATAGTCGTCTTGTGTTCTTTCTTCAGGTTATCTCAGAACACACGCTCTCTTAGACTTAACTGGGCAAAAGAATCCTGCGTCGTTTTACTCTCAGCGACACAATTTCTCCATTCAGTTTACTGAGAGGAAAAGCTGCACACTTTTGTTTCGTGTTGTTTCATTTCCTTCGAAATATGCATCTTATTAAATTAAGCCGATATTCTCTATTATGACCAGTTTGCTCAGCTTGGCAGGTATTGTACATCTCGCTTAATTCGAAAGAGCAGACACAGAAGCATGAGACTGCTCAGAAAGGGGCACACAAAAATGCTTCAATGCGTCTTTGGGCACGCTGCTGGGAACTAACAATGTGCTGTAACCAAAGAGCCCGCATTTCGAGTCCAATGTTATGGGGTCTCATGAAAGGACCTGTGTCAATGTCATTGCTGCTGAATCCCCAGAGTTTAATGAACATCACTGTGTCCAATACTTCCAATGTTTCGCCCTTCTTTCTTT
The DNA here is from genome assembly GCF_048455015.1 of Haemaphysalis longicornis. NCBI lineage: Eukaryota > Metazoa > Arthropoda > Arachnida > Ixodida > Ixodidae > Haemaphysalis > Haemaphysalis longicornis. Next base: position 483,625,165 of record NW_027526203.1, read on the forward strand.
CTCGCTGTCGTGTTATGGTGGTTCGAAGTATGCAAACGATACTGCCCTCCACCTCAGCCTGTTTCAGATTTTCTCACGTTTTTTTTTTTTTTTTTTTTTTCAAGATGGCGGGTGGTGTGTGTACACTCCACAAACGTGCTTCTTAGTTCCGCCGCCGTCCTCCCCGAACCTTTTTTGCGTTCATCGTGTTATGCTCGCTAGTGCTCGCCGTCAATGCGCGCTCTACGAATGACCAGAAGCCCCGCTCTACGCTTGCCCAGCCAGCTTCCCTGCCTGCAACGCTACTAGGCCTACTCCGGCGTCCCCACTCACCCGGCAAAACGCCTTCAAGCACCTCCTTCTCCTTGCTCCTGCTCCTAACCTCCTCCATCGGTGCAACCCCCTCGCTGCTACTAAGCGGCGATGTCTGCCCGAATCCCGGCCCCACCGCCCCGCTGTGTCAACGATGCGACAAACGTGTCCGTGACGATCAAGCAGCGCTGTGCTGTGATACGTGCAATCGGTGGTCTCATCGTGCGTGTGTTCACATGCCGCTCGCCGAGTACCGCCGGCTCGGCCGGTCCGACTGTTCGTGGCACTGTTTCGGGTGCTCCCTCCCACCTTTTTCCGACGACCTTTTCGACGACGCAGCCCCAGCAGCTCTCTGTCGAAGTTCCCTGCTGCCCGATCAAGGCTCAACCCCCAGTAAGCGCTACCCACCCTCGCAAACTGTCACAATTTGGTTCTCCAACGTACGATCACTCAAGAACAAACTACTGGACTTCCACGCCAGTCTCCAGGCCCACCCGTCTCACATTTTTGCATTGTGTGAAACTTGGCTTGACTCGTCAGTGTACGACAGCCAAGTAACTGGAGGGGCACCGTATACGCTTCATCGCCGCGACCGCGGCTCCCTTGGTGGCGGAGTTTTGATAGCAACGCCAGCGCAGCTGCCATCCCGTCGACGGGCTGACCTTGAGTCTCCGGACTTTGAGGCAGTGTTCGTAGAGGTGACGTTTGCCAAGGGAACGTCCCTCATATGCTGCGTGTACTGCCCCCCGCCACTACGAAGGGAGTCGTACGACATGCTCAGTGTGGCCCTGTCGAATGCCACCTCCAAGCGTTACGTCAACGTGTATGTTGTCGGTGACTTCAATGCTCATGTCGACTGGTCCAACGTTGAAGCACCCTCCCCATCCGATGCCGTCGACGACTACCTCCTGGAAGTTGTCCATGGTGCTGGTCTAACTCAGCTTGCTCAAGAGGCATCTTACACTGCCCAATCTGGCCGGACAGCATTTCTGGATCTGGCGTTTGCCACAAATGCCACCCTAGTGCACAGTTGCAAGCTTTCTCCGAGTCTTCCTGGATCAGACCACTCCGCACTCGCGGTTGACATCTTTCAGCACCTGCCTAAATACGGCCGTTTTGCTAAGACGGTACAGCTGTTCCACAAAATGGACGTTCCACATCTGCAGCAGCTCGTGCACCTGGCCCCATGGTCCATGGCTCTCTCTGAGGAGTCTCCCAATGATATATATGACGTCTGGCTTGACTTCATGACGGCCATCCAAAAAGAGTGCCTACCCACACGTCCCTCTTCCTCACGTCACCCCTGGATAACCCGTGACATTGTAAACCTTTGTCGCCGCAAAAAGAAACTCTTTCACAAGGCCAAGCGTACCGGCAATGCAAGCCACTTGAGCAGAGCAAAAGAACTTCAGCGTGAATTGAAACGGCTCATCTATGTGTCGCATGCCCGTTACGTGCAGTCAATCGCTGCCAAAGCCTCGCAGTGCCCCAAGCTTTTCTGGGCCTATGTTAACTCACAACGGAAGTCCCAACCAGCTCCGCAGTTCTCCACCCAAGACACCGTTCTCACCGATCCCCAATCCATCGCCAACCTCTTCAGCTGCCACTTCTCTCAAACTCAAACTGCCGATCCTACCCCACCAACTGCACCGCCTGGTTTGCAAGCTAGCCCCCCTAATACCCAATTTGACCTGACAGCCATTACCCCTGCTGCAACTCTGCGCGCTCTTAACTGTCTTAACCCCTACCAAGCAGCCGGACCCGACGGCATCACACCTGCAGTACTGAAAGCTTCAGCCCCTCAAATTGCCCCCGTCCTCTCATCAATGTTTTCCCGTTTCCTCATCATGGGATGTTCCCCCGAACACTGGAAGCTATCGTTTGTCACACCTCTTCTGAAAGGTGTCAGTTTACCAACCGACCAAACCTCGTCCTACCGACCAATCTCCGTTACCTCAATTGTTTGCCGCACCATGGAACGTGTCGTCTCGAAAGAGCTCACTGAATACCTGGAGCAAAATTCCCTCCTGTCCCAATACCAATTTGGCTTCCGACCTGGCCGCTCTTGTGCCTCAGCGCTTGCTCTTGCAGTCCATATCCTGAGCGACCACATGGATAGCAAGGTACCCTGTCACGTACTGCAGATCGACTTTCGTCAAGCCTTCGACATGGTAAACCATGCCCTTCTTGTTGAAAAACTTGGTCTCTTTGGCATACACGGCAACCTTCTTCGTTGGCTCACGGACTTCATTGCCCACCGACAGTTTCAGGTTCTCTTTCATGGCTGCCGCTCCGAGCGCACACCAGTTCACTCGGGTGTCCCGCAGGGCTCCGTCCTTGGGCCAGTATTTTTCAACATCTTCATCAACGACATAACGAACAACCTTGAGTCCACGCCCCTACTGTACGCTGACGATGTCACCCTCATCCAACCGATCCGAACATCTCAATCTCTTCTTTCCTTGCAGAATGACTTGAACAAAATTGTTTCCTGGTCCAATCGTAATCGGCTCCCGTTAAATCTCTCAAAATGCACCTCTATGATCTGCACAGCACGCCGCCCAGCCAACTTAGACCTCCCTGTCCTGAAGATACTTGACACTCCACTCACGCAGACTACAAAGATAAAGCTTCTAGGGGTCACCATCGACAACAGACTCTCCTTCAGCGTACACATGGACGCCACCATTGCCCGTGCGCGTCGTCTCTTCGCATTCGCCCAGCGCGCTACATCCGGCGCTGGACCGGTTGCCCTGCGAACACTATTCACAGCGCTTGTGCTTCCCCAGTTGGAGTACTGTGCCCCTGTGTGGTTGCCGCATCAGGCCTCCCGTGTTGCACGTCTCGCGAGTGTACAGAGGCGGGCAGCATTTGCCATCCTCAAGAGGTCCTCCCCACCCGACCGTCCTTACCGAGACTACCGAACACCGGAGCTGCTTCGCGCCGTCGGTTGGCAGCCCCTTGCGCAGAGGTACGACGCTGCATCACTCCGGCTGCTTCTGGCAGTCGTCAGCCCTCTCGGTGCCCCCCACCCACTGGCAGGGTATATTCGTCGCACCAGGACCAACGACTTGGCCCCCATCCTTGGCCGGACAGTGCGCCACCAGAACTCCTTTGTTCCGCGCGTGGTGAGCTTGTGGCGCTCCCTCCCCAGTGCGCTCAGGAGCCAACCTGCCACTGACGCTGATGCAGTGAAAAGCCTTTGCCGCCAAGCGGTGCGCCACCTGAGAACGGTCCACTGATCGTCTGATTCAACCCGCCTCTCTCCTTTCATCCTTTCCACCCCCCCTCCCCCTCCCTCCTTTTCTTGCGCTGTAAAAGTCGGTGTGCTGGGCCTTTCGGTATGGGCCTTTGGCCTTTCCAGCACACCCCAGCCCTCCTGGGTTGAAATAAAGTATTGTTATTGTTGTTATTGTTGTCATTTCTGTGTTGCCCTGACACTCCAAAAAAGCGTTCTGTTTAGCTGGTGTTGTTGCACTGAATATGACCATCGTCTTTATGTCCTGCGATTCGTAACTGTTTCGTCAATGACTACATAATGTTCGCCATAGACAGGCCCCCGGAGGGAAAAGACATGCTGTAACTTGAAGGGGTGTATTGAATACCAGCTTCAAAGGAAAAATTGACATCCACCTAAAGTGCGGCCGGTCGGCCTCAAAGGCTGAATTTTAGGCGCATTGCAATTTTTCCTTTACCGACACCTAGTTCACCCTTGGGGACGTCCCCTGTGTTATTCGGCAAATTCTAATTTGCTTGGGGCGATTCCTCTGAAACATTACTACCCTTAATGGCGGAGTCCCGATAAGGCGAGGAGGACAGTGAAAAGAAAGAGCCAGGCAGGGGAAATCGCGTAAATTGGTGAGCAGCAGCACTGCAAGCTGCCGAGCGGGAGCCCTGTGATTAGATGAGGTTCCGAGAGGTACAGAGAAAAAAATAAAAGTCTTCATGTTACGCAAATGTGAATCAACAACGCATGTTATGAAGACTGCTTAAAATCAGAACACCCACGTGCCCGCTAATAGCGTATATTTATGGCTGACAAGGAGTATTCGCCACAGCTATCAGTAATTGTAACGGAAAGAGGGAGAAAACATCGCGTTGTTGTTGTTGATGATGATGATGATAATTGTGGTGACGCTGATGGTGGTGATGAAGATGATGATGAGAGGACGCATGCGTACCACTGGGAACGTGACCCTGTAGGCACCCCGTCATTACCGTGCACAGAATTCATAATAAAAACCATGGCGCACAAACGGGACAGGATGAGAACGCTTTTTTTAAAAGCACATAATAAGCGCTGCGCCTTTTTTTTGGGCTCTCGCCCTGCCCAGTTTGTGCGCTGTGGTTTAAAGACGAGAGTATTTCTTGGGCTACTCAAGCGCAGATATCTTGGTCTGTATGTATGTCAGTCTGTATGTCTGTGACTCGATTCAGACACCCGGCCAAAGGGAAACACAAACTGCGCAATGGGCTTCCCACAGGTAAATCTAAACGTCTAAGTACGGTGTCAATGTGCATACTTGTCAACTTTGTTGAAGAATAACGAGACATTACGCAAATTTAAGGCGGAAAATCAATAAATAAGCGATATTTGAAGTGTCCCTTTATTTAAAAATTGGTGGATGCTTGGTTTTCGCGCTTTCAAATGAAATACTACATCAATTGCAGAAATAGAGCTCTAGGTGGCATTTAAGAAATGAAACGGCAACAGCAACGAAAGGTTCCACTAGATAGGTTCCACGTTCCGCTTGGAACGCACGTGGAGAAGGGCAACGTGGTTCTATAAACGTAGTAGGGCGCCTCAATTCACGCGCGTGTCCGCCGTACGGCAGCGCTTGCAACGAGCACCCTGCCTGGAGCAGTGGAACGCGGTAAATTTAAATTGACTGGAGACAACCTCTATCTTTTTTTCCCTTGGGCAAGCGTGACGGGAGAGGAATAACTTGAGAGGTGAGCGGGAAAGGGAAGGGAGGCATTTACTTGGCAAATGTGGACTAAAGACTATCGTCTTTCGTCGACATCTGCGACGAAAGGAGCAGAAGCGCCGCCATTTTTTTATGATAGGTGAAGCGTAAACTTTGCAGCCATGCGCACGTGGAGTGCACGCGCCGCCTTCCACGCGACCCCCATTCCACAAGTTCGACCACCGGTGCGCCATAGCGACGATGAATACGAACAGCGGCTGTGAGACGTGCATGGCGGCGCACACAACACCGACGCATCCGTTCCACGCTTTCGCATTCACTACATCATAAATAGTTTTAGATGCGAAGCATCTCATGGTCGGGGCTATGTCCCTCCCTCCGCCGTGCTGCGTCCACACCCCCACTGTGCATGATCGGCTTGCTGAACGCCCGGTGGTGTCTTACCCTTTAAGGGCTCCTGGAGCGACAGTGTTGCCGGTGTCTTCCTGGGCCGGAACGAGACGAGCACGCTTAACGTGCCTTCGACGTTTCATCGTCGTCGGCGGCGGCGTGCGTCGGCGAGTCTCGGCGGGCCGTGATTACAAGCAGCCCACAACCATCCGGGGAACGTGCATCGACCTCATCTTCAGCAACTTTAGGGTTCATCCACTACAACAGCCCTTGACTACATTTTACAGACCACAAGGCCGTCATAATCAAAGCGAAATGCCAACCACAGCTCGACGTCACCTACGTTGAACATGATGATGATAATGCCTAAATAAAGACAAACTCATACCACGTACAACGTCTCTCTCTCTCTTTAATGCCTTTCCACTCTAACATCCCCCCCTCCAATAAAATTGCACCATCTTCCCGTAGGGGAACCCTGAGTAGTATGCGAAGCAGCCATGGGGTCAACGCAATTTCCCGTTTCGTAGTTCCGGTAAGAGAAAAGTTTGGTAGTTACCATGGAAACCAAACTGTAAATATAACGGTGGCTACGTACCTCAACCTAACGGAAACGACGAACTAAAAACTAATGGGCACTTGAATCGACTCCATGGCTGCTTCGCATACTACCTAGGGTTGCCCTACGGGAATATGGTGTAATTTTTTTAAGTGCCCCAGAATTTTTCACTTCATCCACAATATTTCGGGCTTCTGCGCGCGAGGCGATAAGGTAAGGAGATGGTAAGGAGAATGGTAAGGAGAATCACGCTTCGTTTAATTTGGCCATGCGGACCTGCGAGCGCGTTGTCATAAGTCAAACCCGGCTATAACGAACCCGGATAGAGCGAATTATGCTATATATCGAGCAAAAATAATTCAGTTACGGAAATACATGGGAAACATATTCCTTATAACGAAGTTCACATCCGATATATCGAACTCTGCACGCCTAGAATGGCCGCCGAAATGCATGGTCTCGGAGCGGCGATTGAGATGTGTATTGGCCGCGACCACAGAGCAAGAACCGCGACTGAGTCATTGCGCCTCGAAGGGAGCGACGTGATGCCCGACACTTTCCGTAACTGTTTCCGACGCGCGCGACTCACGATGGAACCCGCCCAGGCAGTGAGTCCGGTCGAAGACCGGCAGCATTGGTGAACTGTGGGAAGAGCTCGCCAATGTTCCCGATGATGTCCCGAGTGAAAGCCGTCCGACGCTGATAATGAAGCGCTCTCCGCAGTCGATGTGCTCCGCCAATGCTTCTTCGACTTTGGAGGACGCGTACTCGAACTGGTGCAAACAATTTTTCGTGTAGAGAATGCTATGCTACTTGAAGCCGCCAAAACGAAAGTGAAAAGAAAAATCACCGCTTTTTTTTTTTTTTTTTGGAAAGTAGGCAATTCGAGTCGAAAGTAGCTTTATTACTTCCAATAGATGGATTATTTTGGCTATGGTAATGGCTACATTACTGTGTTCATTTCTGCATGCGGGGATGATGGAGTTGGGGAGGGGTGGGGGGGGGGGGCGCCCATGGATTGCGAACTCGTAACAATAAGCTCTTTATAGGCAGGTTTGGCTATATCGAACTATTGGATATATCGAACTAATCGCGGTGCATATTGCAGTTCGCTATAAACGGGTTTGACTGTAGCTGGCGGCAGCAAACCGGCGAGGAGTACATGTGAGTAGGGAAACTGCTGCTACCTTTGAATACACTCTGCTGGGTTTAACAGCTATAATTTGCTGAAATTTTGCATTGAGCATAATGCTTAAACATGAACAACTCCGCGTAGGTTCAGGTCAGTGCCGTCATTTATTTGTTTGGATTATTGCTTTGTGCACGGGAAACATTGAAATACACTGCTATGAGGCTGAAACTGTAAGTGAAAATGGGATAAATACGGCGTATATATTTCAAAGTGGTAGCCCCGCTCTTGAAATGATTTAGGGCGCAGCCCTTCGGCGGCCGGTACCTGGGTTTCGCGGTGGCGGAATCTGTCTATGTCCGCGTAAGCGAGTGAGCGAACGAAGCAGCGAAAGCAGAAATGAAGTGGAGAGGGGCGCCAGGCGAATGTTGAGAAGGAGGTCGGCACGCGCAGCTATGTCGTCATCTCTCTCACTGCCTCCCTCTCACAGTTTTTCCATCCGTCACCGCCAAGGGGCGCCCTCCCCCTGACACTTTCCCCAGACGCTGTTCCGTTCGCCGCAAATCGGAACCACGTGACATTTGCGCGCGGGGGGGGGGGACGGCCTGCGAGGTAACAGCACAGTAGCGCGCTCCGCCGTGCGTTCGGTGATCACGCGATCACTTCCTGAGACGCAACAGATATGCGCCGTGACCGAGACTTCAGTTCGCGCTGTGCATAAATTTCGCATTAGGGAGTATGGTAATCATTAGTTCATTTTTTATGGATATTTCTTGATTTAATAAAGCTGCTTTTGCCGGTATTGTTGGCCCTGAATTGTTCCTCAGCGCTGAGAGGAGCAGAAGTGGCCGCAATGCCGGCAGGGAGGGCAGCACTGCGCCGCGTGGCGCGCCACGTTTCACTGGTAACTGGCTGAGTTACCGCTGGCTGAGGCAGCAGCGAGGAGTGCTAGCTCGGCTGGACGAGCTGCCACCAGCGGTGCGGTAGGGTGCCCCCTCACTAGTGTGTCCTCACCTTTAAAGTCAGGCGCGGCAAATAACGTTCCCTCTCTTCGCGGTACTCTCGGTCCTTCTTCCCTGTTCCACGCTCGCACCGCAAGCTTGATGATCTGTTTTAGGACCATCTTTCAACCCCGCTGTTGCTGACGCTGCCACCGCCGCCTTCCCTCGTAATAGAATAAAGCTTTCGCCTTAAGATGCTAAAGCTCTTATCCCGATTGCGGTGGACTTTCAACTCTCTTGCATCGTATGATGTCGATGACCAGTGCCGACGTTCTGCGGTGTTTACGGGAGCATAATATGGAAGTTGTCGCCCGCACTGTCACCTACAAAACATTGGGATACACTCAACCTTGGGCGAGCTTGACGGCTGGTCTGTGTCTATAGCGGAAGCTCATTCACCGAGTATGTGTAATGTGGCATACGAGGGGCTCCCAGTCGTAAAGAGGAGGAGAAGGTAGGTGGACAAAGAAAATCAGACGTTATATCAGGCCTTGAAGTAAACCAGAGAACGGTAGGACGTTTGGCCTTAGGCGCGCATGGAAAAACAACTAACGAAGCAGTTCAGGGAGATATGGGCTGGGCATCGTTTGAAGTTAGAGAAGCTCAGAGTAAAATATGCTTTGAGATGAGGTTGAGGGCAATGGATCAACAAAGGTGGGCAGCTAAGGTTTTTAGGTACCTATACTTGAAAAGCGTGGACACGCCGGGGTTTAGGAGGACTAGAAGGCTAACGATGAAATACGGAAAGAACAGTGGAGAATCCAAAACAGCCAAGGTAACCAAAAAAGAGGCAAGGCAGAGTGAAACGAATAAATGGAGGGAAAAAAAATTGAAGCTAAAACGTCGTTAGAGATGTACAGGGCTGAGAAATTGAACATCAGAAAGGAAAATTTCTACGATAATTCCCAGGGCAGTGCTTTGCTTTTTGAGGCTAGAGCAGGTTGCCTGCGAACTAAGAGTTTTGTGAGGAAGTATTCACAAAATGATGGGGTATGCGTGGCCTGCGGAAAAGAAACAGAAACTATGCGGCACACAGTGTTAGAATGGGAGGGTATCCATCCAAATCTACATGAAGGGAATATTGGGCTTCCAGAAGCCCTAGGATTTAAGGGTATCAGAGAGGAAGTTAACTTCAAGGCTGTCGAGGGGACGAAAAGAAGATTACAATGCTGGTGGACGAAAAGCAGAGAGGGGAATATTGCCTAGGACAGTTACCACCTGTAACAGGGAAAAGAAAGTATTTCGGGCCTAATAAGCTTTAGTGCCTGCCCTAAGCAGCGCTAGTATTAAACCAAGAGTGTAAAACATGGCTATATTAGTCTTTTTTGGTAAGATGACATGTCATCACCCCGCTACAAAGGGGAAACCAATAGCAATCATCAGCATCATCATCAGGGAGGGTAAAGTGAATTCAGTTCGCGCACAACCAGAACTGCACTGCTCGCACACACCCCTCCCATCAGAAAGAATGATCGCCCCTGAAGCCCCGGGCTCGCCGGGCTCGCCATCGCTACGCAGCGAAACAAGGCCAAGCCTCTTCGTGCGGCCCGATGCTGCCGCAGCCCATTTGCAAACGGAAGCGCTTACCTTCCTTCGCCTTGTTAGATATGCACCAATTAAGTTTCATGGCCCATTACATAGCCACCGCCCCGGTTAGATTGCTGATGATGGCATAATCGTCGTCATACTCTTCTAAAACTAGATGGCTCCAATCATTGTTCCCCGTTGTCGCTCTTCCACTTGGGTCCTCACAGGCGCTCTAGGAGCAACTTCCTCGCTCCGCCCCTGCCGCTGGTATTGCGGCGGCGTCAGTGTGCCGCGCACGTTCGTCCCGCTGGCGGCCGGCCGCAGTGTTGGTTGCGCGCGGCCGCTATCAGGGCGCGCTGAGCCAGGAAGCTGCGGAGGCTCTTGGGCGACATGCCGTCCACGTCGGGCAGATTTTGTGCACATTCCCTTTCAACGGCCGCCACAAACGCGGTCGATAGACGTCGTCGGCCGTGGGGGCTCGGCTGAAAGGCCCCCGAGGCCCTTCGCTGAATCAGCCCAGTTGGACACCGGCGGATAATGACGCGCGTCCCCCGCTGGCGTGGTGCGCGCACTCTGGACCACTTGTTGGTAGGCGAACGCCTTCGTAGTCGGCCACGCGCTGGGAGCACATTTAGGTGTTCGCGCGATTAGCAGGCAGTAGTGACTCTGAAAAATCCCGCCCGCTCGAGCAGCAATCCGGTTTATGCATACGCAGTGTTGTAACAATTTTAAGTGCTGCTGAATGTTAAATGCCTTTCCTATGTATGTAGGCAAAAAAGTCCCGCATTTTGAGTGTTTATTTCCTCTCCTGTTTCCTTTTTTTCTTTTTCTTTTTTTGAGGGCCCGGCAGTTGCTCAGATATTTTTCTTGCGGTTGTATGGCTCTTTGAGCTTTCTATTACCAAGGTGTGCCAATTCGCACCCTCCTGTGACTGCCCAGCGGCGCACGCTTATGCGGGCTGGATAATGTTCTGTAATTTTGAAGTGTAAATAAACATTATTATTATTATTATTATTATTATTATTATTAGTAGTAGTAGTAGTAGTAGTAGTAGTAGTAGTAGTATTATTATTATTATTATTATTATTATTATTATTATTATTATTATTATTCCCCAGGTATTCACTGGAACAGTCTTTCATTTCAGCATAAAAACCATTATGCAGCGCAGAAATGCACCATGTTATTAGATTTTCAATCATTCACCTCTTTGCAGCAGTTCTGCCACATAGAAAACTTCTGTGGTAATGTCCTAGATGTGTGCTTCTCGAACTTGAAAAACGTAGAAGTGTGTGCCTCCGAAGTATCTCTTGTACACCCCGACAAGTTTCACCCCCCTCTTATTGTCTCTGTCTCTGTCGCTGCCCAGCATTGCTATGGTGGTGTTGACGATTGTGCAGTCCCGCGATATGCTTTCAAGCGTGGAGATTATGTTGGGCTCTATCACTTTTATTCATCTGCTGAATGGTCTAGTGTTTTTGATGTCAATGATGTTGACGAACAGGTTCGACGTTTTACCGAAATTGTCAGGAGTGGCATGGAAAAGTACATCCCTTGTTATATGCCTGTTCATTCCAAATTTCCCCATTGGTTCTCTAAAGAACTTCGAAGTTCGCTTAAACTTAAGGACAGCGCCCACAAAAAGGCCAAGCGTTCTGGGCTCGACAAGTGGAAAGCGGAGTTTAGTCGGTATCGCTCACTTTGTAAAAGCCTCTACCGGCGTGACCACCAGCTCTATATAGAGTCGTTAGAGGCTTCTGCGTCTCAGAAACCGGCTGACTTCTGGAGGTATGTACGCGGCCGTTCTAAGGAGTCTAAAGAACACATTAGCCTGCTTAATTCCGATGGGGAACAGGTTGAGGATGTCGCCACTAGCTTTGCTCAGTACTTTCATTCTGTCTTTCAATTGCCAGATGGTCACGACGAACGCCTGTCGTTTAATAAAATTTCTAATTTTAGTACACTTATGTTCGATGAAAAACTTGTCAATGATAGCCTTAAACGGATGAAACCGTCATTTTCCTGTGGTGCAGACGGAATTCCAGCAGCCCTCATGAAGGTTTACGGCAACATTTTTGTGCCTGTCTTAACTTCCATTTATAATAACTGTTTACTTTTCGGCAAATTTCCTCGTGCATGGAAGATTGCTCGAATTGTTCCAATATTTAAGTCTGGTGATAAGTCAGCCGTTACCAACTATCGCCCAATCTCACTCCTTTGTGTCGCCTCAAAACTCTTTGAGTCAGCTCTGCACAACGTTCTTGCTGCCTGCGTCAAGAACGTTGTGATACCAAATCAGCACGGCTTTTTCTCGGGTCGATCGACGGTTACAAATCTTGCAAGCTTCATGACTCAGGCTTCGGCTGCAGTTTGTGAAAACGGCCAGTTGGATGTTATTTATTTTGACCTCAGTAAGGCGTTTGATGTAGTGAACCATAAATTATTAATTAACAAGCTTACTATGTCCGGTGTTGATGCAAGTCTTGTTGCCTTGTTGTCCAACTATCTCCTTGACCGGTCCTTTTACGTAGATGTAAACTTCAAAAGGTCTAGTGTTTACACTGCAACGAGTGGTGTACCTCAGGGTTCTGTGCTGGGTCCACTATTGTTTTCTATCTTTATCAATGATGTGTCAACAGTGTTAACAAAATCTTCATTTCTTCTCTATGCTGATGATGTCAAGCTATTTAGGCACATTAGCAGTTTTCAGGACTGCTGTGCCTTGCAGAGGGATGTGTCGGAATTATCGGTCTGGTGCAGCAAGAACTGTCTAATTTTAAATCCAGCTAAAACAAAGGTTGTCACGTACAGCCGGAAAACCCATCGTCTACTGTTTTCCTACAGTATAGCGGGAGCTCCTTTGCAAAGGGTTGAGGAGATTAGGGACCTCGGGGTTCTTTTCGACAGTACCCTCTCTTTTTCTTCTCATATTAGGCTCATCACCCGGCGAGCGCTCCGAAGTCTTGGAAATGTGTGTCGGATTACAAAGGAATTCTCTTCTCCAGATGCATTTCTAATGCTATACAATGCAATATGTATCCCCCAGTTAGAATATGCTTCTGTTGCCTGGAACGGCATCTCCAAATCTAGTAGTGAATTAATAGAACGTGTGCAGAAGAAGTTTTTATCCATATTTAAGCACCGTCATCACAATCACAGTTTTCGTCCTGATTCTGACTTACCCATAGTTACTTCCATCCCTTCGTTGACCTGCAGACGTATGCGTGCAGACCTTACATTTCTTCACAAAATTGTTCATGGTGACCTTTCTTGCGCAGACCTGCTTAACTGCTTAGAGTTTAGTGTTCCACAGAGGCCCACCAGGTCGCATCGCCCTTTCTTGACCGCTGCGCGCAACTCCAATCATTCTCCAGTGCGCAGAATACAGAATTGCTACAACCGCTTCTCTGAACGCCTTGACATCTTTCAAAGCTCCTTTACGATTTACCGTAGTGCGCTGTTGAACACAGTATGTTAAACATCTATGATATCTCTGTCGTTCGTTTTTCTTTTTATTATTGCTGAAATTTGGTTTCTCTGTGGTTCTGTTTAACCAATATAGTTGCCTGTTTTTGAAACTGTTTACTTATCATGCTTGTCTTATCATTTGTCTCTATACTCTTGTCATTGTTTTTGTCGTCTTACTGTTAAACTTTGTTCTCTGCTTGTTGTGTATTCATTACAATAAGCTGAGCCACAAAGGCATCTTCTTTTTCTTTTTTACCTGTACCCAGGCTCCGCCTGTACTTTATTTCTGTAATTTTCGCTACTTCAATTTGTGTTTCTTGTCGCTTGTTTGTTTCTTCCAATATGTTTCTTGTATTTTGTTTTCATGTAACTATCCGTGCGCCAGCACTCAGGCCTCTGGCTGTTCCTGGGCACGTAAATAAACATGATTGATTGATTGATTGATTGATTGATTATTATTATTATTATTATTATTATTATTATTATGCTTTTCGACAGTACCCTCTCTTTTTCTCCTCATATTAGGCTCATCACCCGGCGAGCACTCCGAAGCCTTGGAAATGTGTGTCGGATTACAAAGGAATTTTCTTCTCCAGATCCATTTCTAATGCTATACAATGCAATATGTATACCACAGTTAGAATATGCTTCTGTTGCCTGGAACGGCATCTCCAAATCTAGTAGTGAATTAATAGAACGTGTGCAGAAGAAGTTTTTATCCATATTTAAGCACCGTCATCACAATCACAGTTTTCATCCTGATTCTGACTTATCCATAGTCCCTTCCATCCCTTCCTTGAACTGCAGACGTATGCGTGCAGACCTTACATTTCTTCACAAAATTGTTCATGGTGACCTTTCTTGCGCAGACCTGCTTAACTGTTTAGAGTTTAGTGTACCACAAAGGCCCACCAGGTCGCATCGCCCGTTCTTGACCGCTGCGCGCAACTCCAATCATTCTCCTGTGCGCAGAATACAGAATTGTTACAACCGCTTCTTTGAACGCCTTGACATCTTTCAGAAATCATTTACAGTTTACCGTACAACGCTGTTGAATACAGTATGTTAAACACCTATGATATGTCTGTCGTTCTTTTTTTTCTGGAATTTGATTTCTCTGCGGTTGTGTCTATCCAACTGATAGTTGCCTATGTTTGAAACTGTTTACTGTCATTTGTTCGTTTTTTAATTTGTCTCTACACTCTTGCCGTTGTTTTTGTTGTATTACTGTCAAACTTTGTTGCTCTGCCTGTCGTGTGGCCTTTACGACGGGCAGAGCAACATAGGCATCTTCTTTTTTTATTTTTTTACCTGTACCCAGGCTCCGCCTGTGCTTTATTTCTGTCATTTTCACTACTTCAATTTGTGTGTGTCTTGTCGCTTGTTTGTTTCTTGCTATATGTTTCTTGTATTTTGTTTTCATGTAACTACCCGTGCGCCAGCACTCAGGTCTATGGCTGTTCCTGGGCACGTAAATAAACATGATTGATTGATTGATTGATTGATTGATTGATTGATTGATTGATTGATTGATTGATTGATTGATTGATTGATTGATTGATTGATTGATTGATTGATTGATTGATTGATTGATTGATTGATTATTATTTCGTTCATACCTCGTTTTCAGTTCCGCGCATTCGCGAGAAATTGATGGTGATGCTTTACCCTTAGCCAAGAAAACAATAAAATGGGAATGAAATGTGTATGCGAACGAGCAGGCAGAATCAACCATACGGTCATGGCCCAACCCGAGCGAGTGAGCTTATAGTGGGGTATTTGATACCCGCATCTGTGACTGTATTCCCATTCGCAATTCCAAGTTTTCGTTCTCATCTGGCGTCTAGCGGGGCCACGCGAAATTGCAGCTCGAGTTATGTAAACGCTGTGTAGCCGCCACCGAAGCGCAGGGAACGTGATACCCGCATGAACCGAGTCTACCCCGCCGCCAGTCGCTATTCCGGCCCCATCGGGCACGGTACGCGGAGGACAGCGTTATCTGGTGTATGATAACATCCAGCGACGCGCTAAGAGTGGGTGCGGCCGCAGCAGCAGCAGCAGCAGCAGTCCCCGGAAATGCTGGCGGAGATGAAACGAAAGCTTCGCTTTAAAATTAACTTAGCGCTACCATGTCGTTTGTTCTGACGCGCGACCTGGACAATGAGTCGCGCAGATGGAAAGGCTCTGTCGGTTCCAATACCGGGAGAGCGAAGGGTAAGAAACAGTCTTCGCCGCTCCTCCTCCGTCAGATGGCGGCTAGAGGCCGGTGTGCACTAGCGGCCCATCCGACGAGAGTCTTTTGCACCTCCATCAGAGCTGGGCAAGCATGCCCTTGCGCCCTCCTGGCTGACCTCTCCGCGCGGGGGCGCCGCGGGCGTGGCCGTATTATGTGTGGTTAGTGTAGCTAGCTCTCTCAGAGCAGCAAGTACATTGGCCGCGGAGTACGATGATAATTATTATTATTATTATTAGGGGCTCTCCATTTGAATCGGGGTGTCGGTTGTCAGCAACCGACTTGCCTGTTTTATTCTACTTACTTGCTCTACTCTTACCTAACATAAATTTGCCTCCCCATCTCCTCCACCCCCCCAGTTTCAAACTCCCATCGCTCCCTCCCTTTTTTTTTCTTCCCCTCGCTGTTCTAAATTATCATCCGTATGATTACTCCGCCTGGGTACCCATCCCTTCCCTACTTTTCCTCCACCACCATTCCAGCCGCCTCTTCGTCGCCTCTATGCTCCCTTCCGACCCAAACAACAAATCCTCTGCCAACGTCGTTTCCCCCTCGCCCCGCGGCGGTCGGATCTCTGTGCAGTCCCCGACAATAACGTCTGTAGTTTGCCGATCCCTGCGGCAGCCTGCACATGTTTCATCCTGCTGCCTGTAGATACCTGTGTATGCCCGGGTTCTCAGGCACCCCGGCCGTGCTTCGAAGGGCAGTGCACTGCTTCTCGTATTGCCATAGAAACCTTCCTTCCTAATTTCTAGTTTCTCTGTCGTTAAAGTCTCCAGGGTTCTTTTCGCTTCCATTCTCTGTGCCCAGTTTGTCGTCTCTGTTGCTTTGACCTGCTTTTTAACTGTTGTGTATACCTTACTTCCCCGTACTGACTTTCCGCACCGTTTGGTGAGCTGTCTGGTCCTCTGTCTCTGGTCCTCTGTCTCAACCGCATGTCCATGGTCCTCATATACAGCGACTTAAACCCCCTCGCGGCCAATTTTTTTCTCCTCCATGTCCCGAAGTCGCTCCTCCAACTTTATCTTGCTCTGCACCTCCCTTGCCTCAAAAGACGACCAGCCCATATCCCCCTGTACCGCTTCGTTCGTAGTTTCGGTGTGGGCCAATAAGGCCAGTCTGCCTACCGCCCTCTGATTTACCTCCAGTCCCGCTGGGGTCTCTGGTTTCGCATGCAGAACCGAATTTCCCAAAGTCAATCCTGGTGTCTATTTTGCTGAAGGTTATGTGCAAATCTCGAACTTTCGCTTTTACGGTATCATTTGTGCAGCGAGTCTTGCGGGACCCCTTTCCAGACTCCCCTTACCACTTCGTATTTGTTGTAGCTCCAGAGGGCTCTATGCTTCATTATAGCCACATTGCGCCTTCCTTTCGTCTTAAGGTGAGCATCATTCGCATGCGTGTAATCTTCGTTGTCGTTAAGCCATGCTCATAAATATTTGTACTCTTTCACCTGTGGTATTTCTACCTGTTGCACTGATACTGTTTCGTGCTCCGCACCATCATTAAAGACCATGATCTTCGATTATTCTCTGAAAAAGGATAGACACAGGTGTATCCTTTTCACTGCATATATCCATCAAGCCCTACCTACCTATTCGGTTGTCCGCCATCAACAGTATGTCGTCTGCATACTTTAGTCCTGGAACCCGTTGTTCCACACCTGCCCGCTTTTCTTGTATTATACGTTGAATCCCAGTGTACTGCCCTCTAGCCTCCTTTCTATACCCGCCATGCAGATCAGGAACAGTACTGGGGAGAGAGAGGACATCCTTGTTTCAAATCCTCGTAGGTGTATACCGGCCTAAGCCATACTACCCTCTCCCACACTATTTGCACCTGGTTCTCCCGGTATAGTTTCCTGAGTAAGTGAATAAATTCTGCCCCCACTCCCTCGCTCCCGGATATTCCATAGCCGCTGCCTGCCTACGTTGTCCTACGCCGCTTTAATGTACAGAAAGGCCAATCGCAAAGGTAGGTTTTGCATCTTCGCAACCTCTGTGCATTGGCTTACTACAGATAAGTTGCCATCTAGTCTACTGACCTTTCGAAACACATTTTTAAGTTCACCTAGTGTCCCATCTTCCTCTACCCACAGCTCTAGTTCGAACTTCACTGACTGCATTGTTTACCTGTACAGCACTGACGTGACGGTTACCGGCCTATACGAGCTCGGTTTAGTTTTGTCTCTTTCGACTCTTCATCCTCGTCATCCAGCTTACATTACTTCTTCGTGATGATTTCATGAAGGTATGCCAATGCTTCCTCTCCCTTGAGCATCTGCCGCTGTTCACTTTCTATTGTACCACCTTCTGTGGGACTCGTGCATTTCCCTAATGCCCACACATGATTCCAAAACTTTTTCGGCGTAACACAGACTGCCACCTTGTGAGCACAGGGTCTGCTGCTGGGGTCGGAGGCAGCTCAGTCTGTATTAGACTCAAATCAGGCTCTATTTAGTGCATTTTTAGCTTGGTAAATAGCCGAAAGTCGGACATAGCCGTATCGTGCAAATATGGCGCCTGGAAAAAGACGAGAATGCTGTGTTTGGCAACGAAAGTTCGGATCAGACGCACGGAATGCGCGCGTGCGTTCTCGTGATGGAGCTAACAAAATTTTGTCGCCCACAGGTCGGGTCACTTTCGCCGCACGGTATCACGAAAATTGCTGGGAAGAGCCTTCTGATGGTGCTTTTCTTTTGTAGTCCACAATCGTGATGCACCATGGGAGTCGAAGAAAATGCTCAACATGATATTGATGCAGCTGCAAACATGCCGTGCTTTTTTGTTTCTTTCTTTGGCCTCGGAGAAGTCAGACGCCTCCGCTGTGATAACTGCATCTTGGTTTAAGGGTCGTACCCATTGGCTTACGACTCGGCCCACGAATTGCCTGTGATTACCAGGTTCAAAAGTTGGGATCACCGTTTGCATTGCCCAGCACGTCCTGAACGATTCGCAGCCGGAGTTGCTTCTGCTCCATTGTCGAGAGCTTCTGCAGTAGTAAAGTTAAGGTTCCATCGCTAAACAGAGTGCGTGCGTTGAATGTTGCCAGGGTCAAATTCCAATGGCGGCCTGTCCGGACCCAGAGATTCTTAACACCCTCCGCTGTGTTGCTGTTCTGACCGCCGCCGTGGACAGGTGCTCTACAGTTGCTGGGGACTGAGGGCCGAGAATTGATTTGGTAATTCATTGGAGGTGGCGTCCATCTACTACACCAGGGTGGTCAGGTGCTTCTATGGTGAGGGAGTGCTGTTTATGTCCGTAAGAGCCTTCCTGGCATGGTTGAACCTTTCTAGGGTAGCCCCTTAGGTATCCGGCATGATGGTTACTTCCGAAGCAGGCAGCACTCCATACCTGCATGGGTTGGGCATAGAAAGCCAGACGAAAAATAGTGAGAGAGCAAGAGAAGTTTCCCGCCGACGACATTGTCGCGCACGCCGGTAGTGGTACTGAACTGGCGTTTGTCGCTTTTGCTGACATGAAAGTGTCAAGTACGGTGGATCGTATTGAATTAGTCGAGCTGTCAAAACTGCTTAGAGAAATAAAGCAAAAGACATTCGTGCATATAACATGGCAGGGATCGAGGAAACGCTGCAAATAAAGGGAAGCTTGACAGCAACTAAGAGAGCTAGATATAGGCGAAGACAGGATGTATGCACTCAGAGATGAGCAGGGAAACATTAAGCACAACGTGTACAAGATAATTAAGGTATCAGAACGATTCTACAACAGGCTACACCAGACTATACACCCGTGACGTTAGATCAGGGGAAACTACACAGAGTACAAGATCGACTTGCGACGTCCCACTTGTAACTGAACAGTAAGTTGGAAAGGGCCTCAAAGGCATAAAAATAGGAAAAGCTGCAGATCACGACGGCTCAACCGTAGATATTTTGAAGCAGGCAGGATATATTGCACTGGAAAAGCTTGCTGTACTTTTTCGGAATGCTTGAAGGCTCAAAAAGTGCCCATAGCATGGAAAAACGCCAACAAAATTCTGATTCATAAGAAGGGCGATCCCAAGGACCTCAAAAATTGCAGCCCCATCACTATACTCTCAGTTGTTAACAAGTTATAGTTAGCCGCAGAGGTTCCCATCAACCCAGCCTATCAGTTAACCCATCAACCCAGGTTCCCATCAGCCTGGATTCCCATCAACCCAGAGAGCAGGTCAGGTTTAGGAAAGGGTACTCTACAATGGTTCTATCTCACTACGGCGGACAGTCACATTACGGCGAAGAGTGCATTACGGCTGAGCGTCGCAACACGCCGGAGAGTCTCACTACGGCGAAAAGTGCGTTACGGCTGAACGCCGCAACACGGCGGAGAGTCTCACTACGGCGAAAAGTGCGTTACCGCTGAACGCCGAAACACGGCGGAGAGTTTCACTACGGCTAAACGTGCGTTACGGCTGAACGTCGCAACACGGCGGAGAGTCTCACTACGGCGAAAAGTGCGTTACCGCTGAACGCCGAAACACGGCGGAGAGTTTCACTACGGCTAAAAGTGCGTTACGGCTGAACGTCGCAACACGGCGGAGAGTCTCACTATGGCGAAAAGTGCGTTACGGCTGAACGTCGCAACACGGCGGAAGGGGGACAGTTTCAGCCGTTCAGCCGTTCGAATGATCTGCAGCTAGTTTCATTCAGCATTGTCGCAGCTGTGCGTTACATGCAAGAGCCTGCATATATATGTTGACGCGTCTTTCCCACATTTTCATTGTTTTCCGGCTATTGTTTTATTTTTTGCGTGCTTTGCCTGTTCATTTTTTAGGGGAGAAGGTGGTGGTACAACTAAATATGCGTTTAATATTTAAATACGTATTATTTCTAAAGGCATTGGAAGTAGTGAACAATATTCCTGTACTGAAAAGAGGTCTTGCGGGGTTCATGGATAATTATCGCCCCAAATCTATTCTTTTCTTCTCAGATGAGGTTAAAAAAAACTAATTTAGACCAGCCTTTCCCGCCATCTTAAAAAAATCCGCTTGCTCCCCCTTTCTCAGTTCGGTTTTCGTGCTGTCCCATGTAATAACATTATGAATGTGGGCCTAACAGGCAAAATTAAATCGTTCATTGACCGCGGTGACGTTGCTACTGCCGTTTTCATAGGTATCTCGATAGCAATCGACACCAGGGATCATGATATTGTTTTCATTTACCTTGAGCGCTATGGGATAACAGGTCCTGCCATAACTTCCATACGAAGCCGTCTACTAATCAGGAAACAAACTGTTTTAATTTCTACAGCAACATCATACTCTGTCACAGTTAACAGAGGAGTTCCACAAGGCTCGATCTTGGACCAATTGCTCCTTTTAATTTGCGCTAATGATCTTCCTCTCTGTTTTACTTCCTCAATGCATACTGCATGTAGACGGCACCACCGTCTTTAACTGCCATCAAAATAGCTGTGCCTTGATCCAGATGCCCCAGGCTGACCGGTTTTCCTTCCAATGATTGTGTCTCCTTAAGAAATTATCTTAACGTTCCTTAAACTGACTTTTTACTTTTCCGTTCCCTCAAGAATAGTTATAGCCATCCACTCCGTTTAGCTTCCAGGTGACGAGGCAGTACTTCGCCGCAGTACTTTTAAAGGGGGGGGGCGGAAGGGGGGAGGAAAGAGTGAGATCGTCGATTCTCCCCTTAAATTTTATGAGCACGTACTTTCTATATCAAAGAAAGTTTGATTTGACATCAGAGTTTAATTACAGTTAGCCGTACTTGAACTCGCGAACACTCTTAACCCTGTATTAAGTTTTGGCCACAATCACGTAAATTACTGCATTTCTTTCTAGGCCGGTACCTATGATACCTACATAGCACAGTTAAGAACACTGCAGAAACAAGTGCTACGCATTATTACATTCTCCTACCTGCAAGCATAATCTCCCCCATCGTTCTATAAGCTTCGTGTTTTACCTCTTCATCAACGTTATGTCTACATCATCGGTATCCGAATTCAACGATCTTTGCTTAACGCCGTAATTTGCTACTTTGATGTATACACAGTAACTACGGTAAACATGTGATTAAATTCTTCGCCATTTCGTTTTGGAATTAGGCAATTCCTTCACTTGCAATTTCAATTCGAATCTTCCAATTCACTTGCGTTTTTAAATAAAAACTAAAAGCTTTCTTGGTAAACCTTTCGTTTGATTGAATTGTAAATGCAGTATTACGTGTTTGCTTTGTGAAAATGGCATTCATATCCCATTTTGTGAATGGATTGGCATTGTTTCATTGTCCTTTTTTAGTGTACTTGCTTCGTAGTGTGATGTTTTTTCTTAGCTTTTTGTTTTATCTATTTTCCTCTTTTTTGCTGTTGAGTGTTTATTTACTGTTTTTAACATTTGTGTTCTAGTGATGCATGCTATCTTCGCATTCTTTCGCAAATGAGTGGTTAAGAAATGGCGCAGAATGGGCGACAAATGGACAGATAAAACGCTCAAGAATTCAATCTTTCCGTCAATCTTTCAAACAGACAATCTACAGGTAATCTTATCGCTCTTATGAAATCTTTGACCGGCATTTGTCGGTGATTCAGGCAAATGCGTATGATGCTTTCTTGTGCAACGACTGCTCTTTTTTGCGTTGGCGGCTTCTGCCACAACGTGTATATTTAACAATAGCAATCTAAATACACTGAAGAACACAACTATGGGATACTGCGCGCGGGGTTAGGGTTGATGGCATAGTGGCTATTATTGTAATACAAAAACGTGGAATATATATGCTTGACAGCTATCAGTTAACAAACAAAAAATAAAACAAGTGCCCAAAAACAATGAAAATGTGGGAAAGACACGTCAACATATATATATGATTGCCCGTAACGCACGGCTGCGACGATGTTGCATGAAACTAGCTGCAGATCATTTGAACGGCTGAACGGCTGAAACTGTCCCTCTTTCGCCGTGTTGCGACGTTCAGCCGTAACGCACTTTTCGCAGTAGTGAGACTCTCCGCCATGTTGCGACGCTCAGCGGTAACGCACTTTTCGCCGTAATGAGACTCTCCGCCGTATGCGACGCTCAGCCGTAATACACTCTTCGTCGTAACGCGACTGTCCGCCGTAGTGAGATAGAACCATAGGGGGTATTTAGAAAGCTTGACTAGGAAAACATAATTAAGGATAACCGGGGAATACCTGAGCTATTTGAGTTTTGCGGACGACATAGTCTGGCTGAGTGAGACTGCAGAACACATGCAAACAATGCTTGAGGAACTACTATCAGAAAGCACTGCCGTGGGGCTAAAAATGAAAAGGAATATATTTAAAGAAATGAGGAATCAGCATTCCGAGAACGTCTTCTTCAGCTTAGGAAACAAAACGCTAAAAGTAAAAGAATATAACTACCTCGGACAGATGGATGGTGCTGACCCCAACCACAAGAAAACGGTTCTATCTCACTACGGCGGAGAGTCGCATTACGGCGAAGAGTGCATTACGGCTGAGGGTCGTAACACGGCGTAGACTCTCACTACGGCGAAAAGTGCGTTACGTCTGAACGTCGCAACATGTCGGAGAGTCTCACTACGGTGAAAAGTGCGTTACGGCTGAATGGCGCAACAAGGCGGAAGGGGGGAGTTTCAACCGTTCAGCCGTTCAAATGATCTGCAGCTAGTTTCATTCGGCATTGTCGTAGTTGTGCGTTACCTGCAAGGACCTGCATATATATGTTGACACGTCTTTCCCGCATTTTTATTGTTTGCAGAACACCTGTTCTTTTTTTTTGTGATATCTGTATTCATGGTGCTGTCGTCAGCGTACGCTTAGTCAGAACAGGGCCTTCACAGGCTGTTTTAAATACAAGGTTAAAGATGAGGTTAAAGATAGTTATAGTCCCCCCCTGTTCGTTTGACCTTGTTCCCTCCAAATTAATTTTGATTCCGTTTATTCTACCATTTCAAGGCATTTTTCGTGCCGGAGGAGGGGAATGGTATGGTTCTAGGTGTACCACGCAATAGCGCCGGACTCGCTGCACATTGTTCTGGTTGCCACAACGTGTATATTTGACAATAGCAATCTAAATACATTGAAGAACACAACTAAGGGATATTGCGCTCGGGGTTAGGGTTGATGGAATAGTGGCTATTATTGTAATACATAAACGTAGAATATATCTCCTTGAGAGCTATCAATTAACACGCTAAAAAAAGTAGTGCCCGAAAACAATGAAAATGCGGGAAAGACACGTCAACATATATATGTAGGCTCTTGCACGTAACGCAGAGCTGCGACAATGCTGAATGAAACTAGCTGCAGATCATTTGAACGGCTGAACGGCTGAAACTGTTCCCCTTCCGCCGTGTTGCGACGTTCAGCCGTAACGCGCTTTTCGCCGTAGTGAGAGTCTCCGCCGTGTTGCGACGCTCAGTCGTAATGCACTCTTCACCGTAACGCGACTGTCCGCCGTCGTGAAACGATGCCGGGAAAACAATCCGGCGCAGAATAGGTATGTGCTGGGGAACACTCGGCAAGCACTCCCAAATACTGAAGAAAAGTAAAGTAAGCTGCCTCTGTCACTCAAAAGAAAAATCTATAACCAGTGCATACTGCCGGTGATGACATGCGAAGCTGAAACTTGGCGCCTTACTAAACAACTAGAAAGCAAACTTAGGTCGGCTCAACGGGCCGTGGAACGAATAAGGTTAGGAATAACACTCAGGGACAAGAAACGCGCTACTTCAATCAGAGAACAAACTAGAGTTGACGATCATCATCATCAGCAGCATAACCATAATCATAATCATTATCATCATCATCACCACCACCAGCAGCAGCAGCAGCCTATCTACGCCCACTGCAGGGCAAAGGCCTCTCCCATTAATGTCCAATTACCCCGGTCGTGTGCTAACTGCCACCAATTTATCCCCACAAACTTCTAGATCTCATCTACCCATCTAACTTTCTGCCGCCCCCTGCAACGCTTGCCTTCTCTAGGGATCCGCTCTGTCACCCTTAATGACCAACGGTTATCTTGCCTTCGCATTACATGCCCTGTCCGCGTCTATTTTTTCTTCTTAATTTCTACTAATATGTCCTTAACAAGCATTCGTCCCCTGACCCACTCTGCTCTCTTCTTGTCCCTTAATATTACACCTATCATCTTCCGCTCCATTGGCCGCTGAGTCGTTCTCAATTTAAGTAACCCTCTTTGTGAGCCTCAGTGATATCATAGTGATATCGTAGTGATATCATAGTTGAAATAAATAAAAAGAAATTCACCTGGGTTGGCCATGTAGTGAGACGAACCGACAACCGGTGGACAATTAGGGTAACATAGTGGATACCAAGAGATGGGTATAGAAGAACTGGAGCAGCAATAGCATGATGGAGGGATGAAATACGGAACTTCAGGGCAAACTGCGCACTCGAGTAGCGCAGTACAAGAGCGGTTGGAGGTCGATGAGAAAAGCCTTCGTCCTGCAATGGACATGAGCAGGGTGATGATGATTATAGCTCAGTTTGGGAAAACACTGATGCAACATCGCTGCTCATGTTGTTCCATCATTTCACAACATATCTGTAACTCTACGAGCGCTCACTTCCCGCATCCCACTCATGGGCCGACTTGGCTTGCGCGGCAGAAAAGGAGGTTCGAGACCGTTCGGTCACACCTCGCAATCTCACCTCAAGCAGTGCATGAGCGCTGCACAAATATGATTTCCCGTCTCAAGAAGCACCCTTGCGCAAGTGACCTCGAGCTGATTTGAAAAGCCTTTGTTTATTAAAGCAGCTTGCTGTGCGGACCTTCCCACCAAACGACCGTTTCGGTCGGCGCTGTCGCTTGTGCTGTCCTTGAAGCCGCTCCAGATGATTCGGTGTTTTCTCAGGGCATAGCGCATGATCACATCCGACGATGCACTCTGTCTCGTTCCACTCTAGACCAGCGCATGGAATAATAAACCTCACGCGATTAGGTCCACTGCGCGTTTTCTTTGGTTATGCCAAAAAACTCCAACTAGACAGTTTTAGCACTTAGTCTGTTCCGTTCATTCCGTGTTTACGTACCGTGTTTACCGGGACCCGACTGCGCCTGCGCGCTTGGGTACAGCGAGAAGGACAGCCCCTGCCGTAACGAATGCGCGGTCATTAAGAGGTCCAGCCGGCGGAACTAATCCACCCTACCGGAACGAATGCGCAAGTGCCAAGTCGAGTCCCTGTAAACACGGTACGAACGGAAAGGACAGAACAGGCGGAGGGATAAAACTCTATTATGTTAGAGAGCGACCAGTGACAACATGCCATCAGCCAGCTAGCATGACGTTTATCATTATTTCCACAACGCCTGGAGTCTACGAGGCACTGGTTAAACATGGATTACCGTTCTGCCGCCATCCCCATCAGAAATTACGAAAATGAAATTTAAATTACGGAGACACGCATAGAATGCAAGCAGTAATAATAAAAACAAAAAGAAGTGTTTCGACCCTATGACTAAATGGGCGTTGAAAAAAGGAGGGGGCCATTATTCAAGCTCTTCCTTACGTAAAGCCATGTGGCCCTTTTCGGGAGCTCCTCTGGGTGCGGCAGCAAATAACAACAACAAAATCAACTGCAGTTGCTTGCAACAATGAGTTTCGAGCTTAAGGTCCCCCGCGGTGGGCATACTTCTGGAACAGCGCAACGTTACGACAGGCAAAAAACAAAACAAAAGAACAGCGCACGTTAAAGCCAAATGCGCCACATTCCAAACCTAGATGGGCAATCGTACGAAACACTGTTTCCGCGCCGCCCCATGGCTGTGCCAAATGCCGCAGCTGTGCGTCGGCACCCAGAGCTTTAATTACACGGCCAAAGAGTGAGCACATAGCTCCGCAGCGCATCGAAATGCCGCACGCCAGTAATGACGCCGCGGGCGCGGAACAATATTTCGCTCGGGATATGGCTGATGCCCAGGCATTGTTCCGCACGAAAGCTCGCCTAGCCGCGTCGCCACAAAACATGTCAGAAGCAGTCGGCGAGATGCAGCCATCCAAAGAAGATTGCTGCCAAGAAGGCGAAACTAATCAACCTACAGCAGCGATTCGACTGTCCCACTCGCCCTTTAAAAAAGAAAAAGATGAGTGTGTCACGTGTTCATTCGTAGCCGGTATACGCTTGCAATATATATATATATATATATATATATATATATATATATATATATATATATATATATATATATATATATATATATATATATATATATATATATATATATATATATATATATATATAAACACACACGACTGAGTAGTCGCAGCGAACACAATATTTATTCTAACGTTTCGACTTCGACCGGGGAGCGATGTTTTTCAAAGGTACAGGTGGGGCAGATCTATTGGGTTTAAATAAATTTCAGTTGCGGGCGGCGAAAGTAAATGTATGCTACAAAAAGTACGCTCTAAGCGACCAGACACACAGAAGATAAAAAAACAAAAAAGCGGAGGTCGGGAGAAAGGAAGGAGAGGAGGTTGGAGTGGTCTAATACCTTCTAGACTGCAAGCCGGAGGACTTATGTGGTAACGGACTGCTGCCGTCGCGGGATGGCGGCATCCGCCGCGGCTACAGGAGATGGCAGCGGCGATGAGACGGAGGGGGAGGAGGCGGTGCGGAGTGCGCGGAAGTACATGTTGAAATAACTTTTGTCACGGCCTCCGCGATCGGCTTCCGGTGGCACGCCGCCGGCAGCCGATCACGGAGGCCACGCTTTTCTCCGCCTGTTTTCATGGCGTTCCACTAGATGGAGCCACAATGACACAACAAATATTTATTTTTATGATTTGTGGTGACATTTAATAAAAAAAATCTAGGAAGGCTTGCACTCATGCGCAAGACTTGGATTGCGAAGCTGTTGTAGGTGAGAATTGGCGGATACATAGGTACTTTCAGTAGCACGCCCTACCTTTCGGTTCACGGCCACGGCCACGGCCATGCGAACTATCCGTGGCCGGGCCATGCCAACAACTGCGAAGACGTTGCTCGCGAGGTCTCATGTACCAACGCCACCTGTGTAAACATTGCCTAATGCGTCGGGCACTTTTCAATGGGAAGGGTAGGGACGCTTAGTTCAGGCACTCATCCGCTATGTGGCGCACGCCGGCGGACATCCCGCCTTACGTCACTGGTCGCGAGTCGCGAACGCTGCACCCGCTTCTACGACGTTTGTCGGTCTGTCTGCTTGCCTGTTGGTTTTGGGTTTCAAGAGCTGTTTCGCTGACATTTTAGCCGCGACGGGGCGCTAGTGCTGTGGCGCTCGGGGGATCTCGTTCAACGTGTCGCTCGCTTCATACTGCTCCATTTTTTAAAAGATAACTGACGGAGGTGGAACTGAAATAGTGTAGAGTATATTAATTGTAGGGTAGACAAATAGCAAATAGAAAAACGATATTTTTCGGATGCTACAGCGATTATTTTACTGATATTTTTCTCTCTAGAGAATTTAGGGAAGAAAAAATCGTGTGCACTTTTTTGTTCAGGTGCTCACTTCTACCATTACTTTCCAAAAATATCACGTGGTTGTAAATCTCAGAACATAGAAAACAAAACGGTAAGCACCTGAGGGTACAGCCACAATGTCCGGCTGCTTCTACAGTACAGTCCTCAATTTTACGTTATAGAAAACAAAACGATAAGCAGCTGAGGGTACAGCCACCGTGTCCGGGTGCTTCTACAGTACAGTCCTCAATTTTACATTATAGAAAACAAAACGATAAGCAGCTGAGGGTACAGCCACAATGTCCGGGCGCTTCTACAGTACAGTCCTAAATTCTACATTATAGGAAAAAAATAAGCAGTTGAGGGTCCAGCCACAATGTCCGGGCGCTTCTACAGTACAGTCCTCAATTTTACGTTATAGAAAACAAAACGATAAGCAGCTGAGGGTACAGCCAGAATGTCCGGGTGCTT
Organism: Haemaphysalis longicornis; assembly: GCF_048455015.1. Taxonomy (NCBI): domain Eukaryota; kingdom Metazoa; phylum Arthropoda; class Arachnida; order Ixodida; family Ixodidae; genus Haemaphysalis; species Haemaphysalis longicornis. The sequence continues at coordinate 483,653,590 of NW_027526203.1, forward strand.
CTACAGTACAGTCCTCAATTTTACATTATAGAAAACAAAACGATAAGCAGCTGAGGGTACAGCCATAATGTCCGGGTGATTCTACAGTACAGTCCTCAATTTTACATTATAGAAAACAAAACGATAAGCAGCTGAGGGTACAGCCATAATGTCTGGGTGCTTCTATAGTACAGTCCTCAATTTTACATTATAGAAAACAAAACGGTAAGCAGCTGAGGGTACAGCCACAATGTCCGGGTGCTTCTATAGTACAGTCCTCAATTTTACATTATAGAAAACAAAACGGTAAGCAGCTGAGGGTACAGCCACAATGTCCGGGTGCTTCTACAGTACAGTCCTCAATTTTACATTATAGAAAACAAAACGATAAGCAGCTGAGGGTACAGCCACAATGTCCGGGCGCTTCTACAGTACAGTCTGAATTTTACATTATAGAAAACAAAACAATAAGCAGCTGAGGGTACAGCCACAATGTCCGGGCGCTTCTACAGTGCAGTCCTCAATTTTACATTATAGAAAACAAAATGATAAGCAGCTGGGGGTCTAGCCACAATGTCCGGGCGCTTCTACAGTACAGTCGTTAATTTCACATTACAGAAAATAAAACTATAAGCAGCTGAGGGTACAGCCACAATGTTCGGGCGCTTCTACAGTACAGTCCTCAATTTTGCATTATAGAAAACAAAACGATAAGCAGCTGAGGGTACAGCCACAATGTGCGGGCACTTCTACAGCACAGTCCTTAATTTTACATTAGAGAAAACAAAACGATAAGCAGCTGACGGCACATCCACAGTGTCCGGGCGCTTCTACAGTACAGTCCTCTATTTTACGTTATAGAAAACCAAACGATAAGCAGTTGAGGGTACAGCGACAATGTCCGGGCGCTTCTACAGTATAGTCCTCAATTTTACATTATAGAAAACAAAACGATAAGCAGCTGAGGGTACAGCCATAATATCTGGGTGCTTCTACAGCACAGTCCTTAATTTTACATTATAGAAAACAAAACGATAAGCAGCTGAGAGTACAGCCACAATGTCCGGGCGCTTCTACAGTACAGTCCTCAATTTTACATTGTAGAAAACAAAACGATAAGCAGCTGGGAGTACAGCCACAATGTCCGGGCGCTTCTACAGTACCGTCCTCTGTTTTACGTTACAGAAAACAAAACGATAAGCAGCTGAGGGTACAGCGACAATGTCCGGGTGCTTCTACAGTACAGTCCTCTATTTTACGTCATAGAAAACAAAACGATAAGCAGCTGAGGGTACAGCGACAATGTCCGGGCGCTTCTACAGTATAGTCCTCAATTTTACATTATAGAAAACAAAACGATAAGCAGCTGAGGGTACAGCCACAATGTGCGGGCACTTCTACAGCACAGTCCTTAATTTTACTTTATAGAAAACAAAACGATAAGCAGCTGAGGGTACAGCCACAATGTGCGGGCACTTCACAGCACAGTCCTTAATTTTACATTATAGAAAACAAAACGGTAAGCAGCTGAGGGTACAGCCACAATGTGCGGGCACTTCACAGCACAGTCCTTAATTTTACATTATAGAAAACAAAACGATAAGCAGCTGAGAGTACAGCCACAATGTCCGGGCGCTTCTACAGTACAGTCCTCAATTTTACATTGTAGAAAACAAAACGATAAGCAGCTGGGAGTACAGCCACAATGTCCGGGCGCTTCTACAGTACCGTCCTCTATTTTACGTTATAGAAAACAAAACGATAAGCAGCTGAGGGTACAGCGACAATGTCCGGGTGCTTCTACAGTACAGTCCTCTATTTTACGTCATAGAAAACAAAACGATAAGCAGCTGAGGGTACAGCGACAATGTCCGGGCGCTTCTACAGTATAGTCCTCAATTTTACATTATAGAAAACAAAACGATAAGCAGCTGAGGGTACAGCCACAATGTGCGGGCACTTCTACAGCACAGTCCTTAATTTTACATTATAGAAAACAAAACGATAAGCAGCTGAGGGTACAGCCACAATGTGCGGGCACTTCACAGCACAGTCCTTAATTTTACATTATAGAAAACAAAACGGTAAGCAGCTGAGGGTACAGCCACAATGTCCGGGCGCTTCTACAGTACAGTCCTAAATTTTACATTATAGGAAAAAAATAAGCAGTTGAGGGTCCAGCCACAATGTCCGGGCGCTTCTACAGTAGTCCTCTATTTTACGTTATAGAAAACAAAACGATAAGCAGTTGAGGGTACAGCGACAATGTCCGGGCGCTTCTACAGTACAGTCCTTAATTTTACATTATAGAAAACAAAACGATAAGCAGCTGAGAGTACAGCCACAATGTGCGGGCACTTCTACAGCACAATCCCTAATTTTACATTATAGAAAACAAAACGATAAGCAGCTGAGAGTACAGCCACAATGTCCGGGCGCTTCTACAGTACAGTCCTCAATTTTACATTATAGAAAACAAAACGATAAGCAGCTGGGAGTACAGCCACAATGTCCGGGCGCTTCTACAGTACCGTCCTCAATTTTAAAAGCGTGTACCGATGCGGAGTGCGAATAGCGGGGACAAAACAAGACCGAAATACGGAAGGGACACAGGGGGTATTCCCAACTCAAAAAATTTCGGAGCACATGATCCAAGTAGGTACGCGCAAAGCCGGCATCAGCCTGTGGCAGCACAAGGGATTTTGCATCCGTGGCAAAGGCGGTTTTATCAGGGACAGACCAAGATAAACAGGCATGGTGAAAAACAAGAAGGTGTAGGAGCGCCGCCTGGGGAAAGCTAAACAAACTTTCAACTATTTTGCATAGTTTCCGAGAAGCGGGGCTGGCCGACGGACATGAAACACGCAGGAAAACTGCGCAGCGGGAAAGGGTAGGATAGACAAAACAGGAGAGTGGCTGTTTGGCCATTTTTCGCTCACGCGTCAGGCAATGATTATACAGGTGGCGCTGCTTGTACTACACTGAGCGCATCCGCATGACGATGCGAGCTCCAGCGCGAAGGGCTCCCTTACGATACTGAGCGAATACGCACGCTCCTCTGTAGTGTTGCGGCGGCCGCTATCACGTGTATTTTCGTTATATAGTGGGTAATGCGACAGCTGCGCGACGCTTACGTGATAACGTTCCTTGCGGGAAGTTTTCGGCTCGCACGAACCCCGAACTTATGGCCAGTAATAACAGCTCCGCTGTTGATAAAAAAGCAGAGAAGACCTTCTTGCTGGGGTAGTCGGTCAATAGTTGCCATGATTTGAAGCGCAACAAAAAACGCGCACGAAGAAACGGAGTAGACGAGACAGGCGCTAACTTCCGACTACTTTATTAGGCTATGCATATGCTTATCTTCACTAGGCAAAGAGAGGGCGAAAAAGAAGGATAGTACATCTAGACAGATGATAACAAAAATAGATATGTTTACAGCCCGTTTTTCAGAAAGCCCATTTCGCTATTGTACAGAGCAATCGAGGTATCACTTACACAGTCACAGTTATTCGCTCTCTCCCTGATATAATACGCTTCGGCTAATTCCCTCGCCGCCCTGTTCTTGCATTTGTTTAGTATTTTTATCTCATTTAATCATAGCTCACAACCGCAGGCACGAGAGTGGGTGGGCAAATGTGCTTCGTTATTTTTTCCAAGCGACATATAATGTTCCCAGGCTATCTCGATGCAGGACCGTTTTATTAATCAAATTGGCAGGCTTCACTCGGCTGGTGTGTGAAAAATTAATGGTGCAAGAAAGAGAAAAGCCCTCAATGGCGTTGACTGCGCGTTATGAACAGTGCAGGGTCGAACCGTTTCCTCGCGAACCGGTAATTGTTATTTAATTTTTTCTGTTGACTTCCGGTTCCGGATCAGCGCAGAAAAAAACGGATTGAGTTCGTTCCGGTTCGGTTCCGTTTCGACACACTAATATATATATATATATATACACCCGCCGCGGTGGCTCAGTGGCTAAGGCGTTGCGCTGCTGAGCACGAGGTCGCGGGTTCGATTCCCGGCCGCGGCGGCCGTATTAGCGGTATTACTGATGGAGGCGAAAAGCAAAAACGCCCGTGTGTACGAGATTTCGGCGCACGTTAAAGATCCCCAGGTGGTCAAAATTAACCCGGAGCACTCCACTACGGCGCGCCTCATCGCCTGCGTTGCGTCGGCGCGTTAAACCCCACAATCATCATCATCATTATATATATATATATATATATATATATATATATATATATATATATACCTGGCATGGGCTAAGTGCGGAAGACTAGACAATCGCGGTTTCAAAATGAATGGAAAAGCCCATGCCAGGTACGTTGCCCCGTCCTGGAGCAACCTTGACCGCGGCCTTGTAAATACGACAATACGACCCCTTCCTCTTTCTCTCCCTCTCTCCTTTCTCTCTCTTTTTTTTTGTTGTTGTTGTAACACAGGCTTAGCCCGACTGCACGCATCCTCTCCGTTTTCGAAACATCTTCCGATCTTTCTCACAGTTTTCTGCAAATCTATATAAGAAATGTGTTCCGAATGTCTGTGACAGCAAAATCATGTGCTGTGTGTGAATGTGTGTGAAAATCATGTGAATGTCTGTGACAGCAAACTCTGATGAAGGCAAGTCCCCTTTTCCCGCTACGTAAGTAAACATTTTTTGTTATTGTTCTTGCTGTGCATCCGACTCTTTACTTATACTATTTCTGCGCGCATTGTGAGTTTTATATTTCTCGAAATATATATATATATATATATAAATATATATATATATATATATATATATATATATATACTACTTTCTTTTCGACTCACAAAATTCTTCATCTCTTTCTATGACCCACCACAACCTCCCCTTTGCTTTCCGAGGTTTTCCTGACTGCCAACCCTTATTTTCTATATATATATATATATATATATATATATATATATATATATATATATATATATATATATATATATATATATATATATATATATTCCTCTTTCGACGTGTGTCTTTCGTTTTCTTGATATTTGCCGGTGTCCAAGAAACATTTATTCTTTCTTGCACTTATATATATATATATATATATATATATATATATATATATATATATATACAGAAAGAAATGCGGGCAGTCTACAACGCCAAAGAAGGCATAGGGGAATTGGTTGCACGATATTTTTTTTACCGTTAGTGAAATTATATTTCTTTTTTTTTCATGTTAATTGAAGCGAGAAAGAAAGAAAGAAAGAAAAACACTCGCCCAGAGTGGGGACCGAACCCACGCTCGGTCCCCACTCTGGGCGCGTGTTTTTCTTTCTTTCTTTCTTTCTCGCTTCAATTAATATTAAAAAAAAAAGAAATATAATTTCACTAACGGTAAAAAAAATATAGTCCAACCAATTCCCCTATGCCTTCTTTGGCGTTGTAGACTGCCCGCATTTCTTTCTGTATTTCCTAACGAGCCCCTCATTTCCTAAATATATATATATATATATATATATATATATATATATATATATATATATATATATATAAGGTAAGTAGAGACAGAGACAAACGAGAAAGACATTAAAAATAAGAATAAAAGTTTCCTGCGTTTCAGGATGAGCACATCCTTTCTTCAGAGTACAGAATAAGTTGGTTTCAGGGTTATATGGCTGTCTGTTATCTGGGAATGCACATGAAAATCGCCCCTTTAACGCGATTAAGGCGCCAAATACTGACCATTCACCAGCTCACATTAGCGCCGGTACTAGTCAGTCTGCCAACGCAAACCCAAATTTTTATCCCCCTTCTGTTAGCTCCCCCCAGGCTATCAACGCTAACAAAAATCTCACTGGAAATGTGATGGACCACTCTAGTATTACCCTGTTACCAGATCAGATGAGCGTCCTGTCAAAAGGTCTGAATTTTTGCCTGGCAACTGGCGGTTTCGACGAATTTCAACTTTTTAAGGACTTAGATAACTTCGCCAGAAATATGATAATGCGAGAGTACTTCCATGACCGTCCTCCAACCGACGAAGTCCGAACTGCATTGCCTAGCCATAAGCACTGGACCCCTCCCACGCAGCGCGGTACATGCCTCGACATGTACATTAAAGCCGTTCATCGTGATGTACGAGCAGCATACATAACGCAAATCTCTTTCCGCTGTAACATAACAAACAAGGAAAAGAAAGCCCTGGAGGAACTCGCAGGTTGCCCCGATATAGTAATCAGACCGGCCGATAAAGGAGGCGCCAGCGTAATCCTCGACAAAGCTGACTATGTCAACGAGGCTCATAGACAAGCATCAGAATCGACGTTCTACAAAGTACTCCTTAGTGATCCCACGAATGATTATAAGCTAATTGTCAAAGATAAACTCACTGAGCTTTTCAAAATCAGGAAATAACGGAAACAACTGCTCGTTCTCTTATCCCCTTAAGCCAAGTAGCCGTTAGATTCTACCTCCTCCCTAAGATTCATAAAAATAACAACCCAGGTTGCCCCGTTGTTTCTGGCATCGGTACAGTCACCGAGAACCTCTCGCGCTATGTAGACTCCCTCATTCGCGACATTCCCCCCAGCTTTCCATCCTTAATTAAGGATACAAATGATTTTCTCTCGGATATCATGAAGATTGAAATTCCTAACAACTGTTTACTTCTTACCCTGGAAGTCGTGTCGCTATACACTAACATTCCGCATGCGGATGGAATCACCGCTGTATCTTGTGCGTATGAGCGGTCGGCGGGTGACAAACCTATCGATTCTTTCACCCTTGAAAATTTCCTTCACCTTATCCTTGAACTTAACAATTTCGAATTTGATGGTGTCAATTACGTGCAAGTCAGCGGAACGTCAATGGGAACCAAAATCGGGCCCAACTACGCGAATATCTTTATGGGATGTCTAGAGTCAAACTTCCTCGCAACGCAAAATTTGAAGCCACTGTACTACAAAAGGTATATAGATGATATATTCATGATATGGCAGCACGGTGAAATAGAACTTCTTGCGTTTATTGAGGCTTTTAACCTTGCGCATCCTACTATCTCCCTCTCTCATTCCTACTCTGCGCAGAGCACAATTTTCCTGGATGTTACTGTCACAGTTTCTCAGGGCAGGCTTCAGACTAATCTCTATAGGAAACCTACGGACACGCGCCAGTATTTGCACTTCCACAGCAGCCATGTCAGGCACTGCAAGACAGCAATACCTTATAGCCAATCTCACCGTTTTAGGCGAATCTGCACAAGCCAGACGGATTTCGATTCTAACTGCAGAGAACTTAAAACCGCGCTCCTGAATAAAAAAATACCCAGAGCAGGTGATCGATGACGCGATTGCACGAGCTAACCAGTTGAACCGCGCTGACATTTTCCGTAAAAAATCTCCAAAACCCAATCCACAAACAAACCTCGTTTTGACCCATTCGGCCTCTTCTCCGAAAGTTGCATCCATACTAAGGAAACAGCACAATATCCTTGTTAAAATTGAACGCCTAAAAAGAATATTTCCCGAGCCGCCACGTGTTGTTTATAGACGGAGCAAAAATATGGGTGACGTTCTCACCAAATCCAGCATCAGCCGACCACAGACTACTGGTTGCATGTCCTGTAACAAACCACGGTGTAAGGTATGCCCACAAATGACCACAACACAGCGCGCCGCCAGCACAGCTTCAAACTATTATGTTAATCTAAAAGGGAACTTTAACTGTGATTCCGCCAACGTCGTATACCTGCTGGAATGCACCCTCTGCGGCAAACAATGCATAGGCCAGACTGAAACACCCTTTCGTTTGAGGTTTAACAATCACCGCTCTCATGCAAAAACCTGCCCTTCTTTGCCTCTATCAAAGCATGTTAACACTCCTGGTCATTCTTTTGAACAACTGAAGGCCACAATTCTTGAATCTAGTTTTAAAACGCATCACGATCGCGAGGTTCGTGAGTCCTACCTCATCTATAAGTTTAAGTCAGCGTCGTTTGGCATCAATGAAAGTTATGGGAAATTGACGTGTCTTTCCTCCGATTAAAATTTCGGCTGCATTTCTCAGGCTAGTGTTATGCCTGTTCATTTCTTTCCCTCGATAATATTCTCCCATTAGTTGGCGACCCCCCGTAGATGGTTATAGTTTCGTGCTAGCACCGCGTTTTTTAGCACAATGGCTTCACTAAACCAAATTTGACCAGCAAGTCTGGACATTATGCTCTGGGTAGAAGGCTGCGGTACCATTGTTAGCTTTGTCACTCTCACCTTGTAATCAATTTGTGCACGCTAGCGTGTGTGATTGCTTTCCTCTCCCCTTTCTTTTTTGTATTGCTGTTTTCTAATATTCGTTGCTGACCGCCTTGGCGTTCCCTGAACTAGTGCCATGTGCCGACCAGGCGTGTACCGCCCGGTGCGCGTCATGCGCGTGCACCTGCCTTCTGTTATCTTTCCTTTCATGACTTGCTTGACCGTGTCTTTTTTTTCCTGCTTTTTTCTACTCTTTGTATACTAATGTACACTCATTTATCCTCAAAACTGCCTGTCCTACTGCTTTTGGGCGCGACCCTTGCCTCCCACCAACAGAAGCCAAGTGTCTCATGTTTCAGTCATCTGACCCTGATTCTTAGAACGGGTGTGTATGGGCAGATGTTCGCCCTTTGTGTGCATGGGCATATCTTCTTCATACCTTCTTCATTCCACGTGACTGATTTTCTGTCGATGTCAAACACGTGCATGGGCATATCTTGTTTTGACCCCTCTTTCACCCCTGTTGCCAAGGGGTAGGGGGGAATTACCTTGTTCTTTTAAATTTTTTGAATTTTTTTCTTCTCGTTGTTTCTTTTCTTGTTTGGCTCTTTTTTCTCATGCTCGTACCGTGTGACTGTGGGGTTCTTGTTATCCTTTTTATTTATTTATTTATTTTTTTTTCTCCCCTCCCTCTTCCACTTCTCTCATTCTTTTGCTGCCCACCAACCATGATCCCATTGTACAAACTCTCCCTTTCCTTGCCTTGCCCTCGCCCTTGCTACATTTTCTGTATATACATATACCCCTAAAACCAACTTATTCTGTACTCTGAAGAAAGGAATTCCTCTTCCTGAAACGTCAGTAAACTTTTATTCTTATTTTTAATGTCTGTCTGGTTTGTCTCTGTCTCTACTTACCTTATTTTTTTCGCGCTCTGTGTGAGTTTTTGTTTCCAGACTATACAGGGTGTCCCAGCTATCATGCACCAAGATTTAAAAACAGAGTAAAGGCGTAACTCGAAAGAAACCAGGTGCATAATGTTTGCAGTACTGTGAAGAAGCGCACAGTATTTTTTTCTTTAATGAGACTTAATTAACTAATTGTAATTAATTATCTAACTCGAGAAACACTGTCCTAATCACTAAAGTGTCAATGAGGCACTTGTAGGTAACCACGAGGGGCATCTAACTGCGGTATTTTCAGCGATGAACTAATTGCGTACACATTTATTCTGACTGATAAAGGAAACCCGTGAAATATGAAAAATACCACGTGACGGCGCCTCCGCGCGCACCGTAAAGCAACGCCCTCAAACAGGCTGCCTCTGAGTTAGCCAGAATGAAATAGACAAAAGAAAGAAAGAAGAAATCGCGACCGAGTTTGTTCCTTATCTGCACACGCGTCCCGTGAATCTTGCTGCTGCTGCTCCTTCCATGCATGCTATTATCAAGGTGATGCGCTGTCTCTTCGGGCGGTTAACACGCGAAGCAGTTGCTTTCAATCAGCTTTGTTTGGGTACGCTGCTTTACAATGCGCGCGTAAGCGTCGTCACGTGGTATTTTTCATATTTCGCGGGTTTCCTTTATCAGTCAGAATAAATGAGTACGCAATTAGTTCGTCGCTGAAAATAGCGCAGTTAGATGCTCCTCGTGGTTACCTACAAGTGCCTCATTGACACTTTAGTGATTAGGACAGTATTTCTCGAGTTAGATAATTAATTACAATTAATTAATGAAGTCTCATTAACGAAAAAATTACTCTCCGCTTCTTCACAGTACTGCAAACATTATGCACTAGGTTTTCTTCGAGTTACGCAATTTCTCTTTTTTTAAATCTTGGTGCATGATAGCTTGGTGCATGATATATATATATATATATATATATATATATATATATATATATATATATATATATATATATATAGTCTGAAAAGATAAAAACTCACACAGAGCGCGAACAAAATAAGGTTAGTAGAGACCGAGACAAACGAGAAGGTCGTAGAAAATAAAAATAAGTTTACTGACGTTTCAGGGAGAGGACTCCCTTTGTCCTCTCCCTGAAACGTCAGTAAACTTATTTTTATTTTCTACGTCTTTCTCGTTTGTCTCTGTCTCTACTAACCTTATATATATATATATATATATATATATATATATATAGAAGGTTAGTAGAGACAGAGACATTCAAAATAAAAATAAAAGTTTACTGACGTTTCAGGGAGAGGACTCCCTTTCTTCAGAGTACAAAATAAGTTCGTTTCAGAGTTATATATATATACAGAAAATAGCAAGGGCGAGGGCAAGGTAAGAGGAGGGAGAGTTTGTACAAATGGATCATGGTTGGTGGGTAGCAAAAGAATGAAGAGAGAGCGGGAAAATAAATTATAAAAAGGATAATAAGAACACACAGTCACGCGGTACGAACATGGGAAAAAAGAGAGAGAGAAGAAACAAACACACAGAAAAAAATCAAAAAGGTAAAAAAATAAAAAATAAATAACAAGGTAATTTTCCCCTCCCCCGTGGCAACGGGGGTGAAAGAGGGGTCAAAACAAGATATGCCCATGCACGTGTTTGTCATGGGCAACAAGATTAGTCACGCGGAACGAAGAAGTTCCAAAGAAGTTATGCAAATGCACACAAAGGGCGAACATCTGCCCATACACACCCGTTCTAAGAATCCGGGTAAGGTCATTGAAACATGAGACACGTGGCTTCTGTTTCAGAAGCCACGTCAGAAGGAAAGTGGTGAAAAAATGCCCACCCGGCGGGCATTTTTTCCCCACTTTCTTTATGACTCAAAAAATTCTTTATCTGTTTCTATGACCCACCACAACTTCCCCTTTGCTTTCGGAGGTTTTGTTGACTGCGAAACCTTATTTTCTGTCTTATTTCATGGAGCCCCTCAGTTCCCATTTTCTGATTCGCTATATATATATATATATATATATATATATATATATATATATATATATATATATATTGTGTGTGTGCGTGTGCGGGCGTTCGGGCGTGCGCGTGCGTGAGACAGAGAGAAAGAGAGAGAGAGAGAGAGAGAGAGAGAGAGAGAGAGGCCGACAGTCAAAAACGCCAACATAACATTTTGAAGCGCCAAATATTTAGACAGAACGCAAACGACAGAGCCCTGCGCTTCGTCCCTTGTCTAAATTTTTGGCGCTTCAAATTCTTAGGCAATATGTGTCATAGGTAGCATGAAAGGGCAATCCTCCAGTTGCCAGCTCGTGACATCGTAGACTTCACAGCCCGGGGGTTAAAAGGAAGGTTTCCCTCACCCCGAGTTGTCGCAGAAGCGCTGGCTCTATACCACGCTGGCGCCACACGTGTTCACCACTCGATGCGTCAACACAGCTGGGGCGGTCAGAGCACTAGTCCGCTTTTTTCGCTCTCCCCCTTGACTTCTCTCTCAGTGGCTGGGGCACTACATTGTTTCACTTGGGACGTGTTCGCAGCTGCTCCAACGTCAACATCGGCAGTGACCGGCGCCCGTTCTTTCGCCCTTTTGTCTTTACTACTCTTTCGACGGCTGGCACTCACTCTTTCATTTCTGTATTTATCGATTCAGCGTCCCCTCAAAGACTCCGAAATTGGGTCCTATTAGCAGCTCGCGCTGCGAAAAGGCAATTGTAAACATTTATACGGATCCGCGCAACAAGAACAGGGGTTAGACAAAGCAGGAACGGCGCAGGCGGTGCGGTTGGACCGGACTTGTGGTGGAGAGAAGTGATAACAGGTGCACCACACGAGAACCATAATGGCGACTAGGGTCGCAATTAGAAGCAGCAAGCTCAATGGAGGCATGAGATAGGAAGAATTCGAGGGTCCAACAATGCATTCAGGTCACGAGACACAGGAAGGGTCGGAAATCTACGGTAGGTGCCTACAGGGGGCACATGTGTACGATGAATAGTACAATGAGTGCAGAAAACCATCCCGGTACGGCGTCGGGTTCATTACCTGCGCATGTGCACTTCCTTGCCTGCAACCAGTTCAGGCAGTTACGTGCGCGCGCAGTCACATTTTTGGAAGACTGGTTTGAAGGTTTACTGGAGGGCTTTCAGTAAATGTCTATTTTTTACAATTAAAACATTGTGCAGTTTATGCCTGTAACTTCTTTTAGGTATTTTTTAGCTTGGGCACTGCGATATTCGTCGATAAAGTTGGCCCTACGCCCCGCCCACTGCTCACTGACGCACCGGCGGAAGAGCGAGAAACCGAGAGGCAGCGACCAAAAGTAATGGCATATTCGGAAGACGTGCAGCGCCGACGTTTAACTGTTTCTCAGTTTTCTGAGGAAGTTCCGCATTAAGCATGCGTGTAATCTAAATTTTATTAATATGTATTGTCTTGAGTTGCCTCGACTGGGATTTTTAGTGATAATGCTTCTGTGCTTTCAAGTGATTCTCTAAAACGATTCCTAGACACTGGAGATTTCCTACCCACGGGGGCCCGTGGCCACTGCATTGCCTTCACCGGTATTCCGGCCCGATGCTGTGATCGGGTGTTCTGTGCCTTTTACACGAAGCGACGGGCTGAAACAAATACGGTGTTGACCCAAGTTCCTGATACCTTATTGGTTAAATAGGCTCGCGTCGGAGGCAAGATTTGCAAATTACACAGTCAGGAGGAAACTAAAAAAACGTACTGCAAATTTTGTTACAAGAAAAGGCCGAAAAAAAAAACACTTTCGATAAAACAGCTTCGATAAAACTTCCGTCGATAAAACGGCGTTCGATAACACGGCGTTCGATAAAACGGCTTCGATAAAGCAGCGTTCGATAAACTGTCCGGAACCCACCTTATTATAATAGGGGGTTTAGAAAATTTAGGGGACCCCAACGACCTAGATTCCCCAAACGTCTTGCTCGTTTTCCCGATCTACATTGTGGTCTATGACGATAGCTTCGCTAAGTACGTAGTTTTCGCGCGTCGTTAGCAAGGAATGAATTCAGCTGGAAAGTATGTAGCGTTTTCTGCTCCCGGAAGCGCTCCGCATATACGCCGACCGTGCATGCCCGTACGGTCTACGAAGCGGCTCCAACCGCGCAAGCGGCGGTAGCAGCCACCCGTCGCTGTTGTCCAGAATCAAAGCAATCGTGAAAAAAAGGTAAACGTGCAAATGAGTGGATGATAGTGGGATGAAAATTTGCTCTAGGAATCGTTATTCGAGGTGATTTTGAAAACGAGGATCAAATTTGTATTGCGATACTAAGCCAACGCTTCTCTACGACGACCGGCCGCGGCGGCTGATGAGCGACCCAGCACCTGCCCGGGGATGATGCCCGAGCATGCGATGCGGCGAGAGGCCGAAGGATGGCGCTACCTGCCCGCAAAAATCAACACAGCACCGATCGCAAAAATGGCAATCACGGGGAAAATAAATTTTCGCACGCGAGAAAGGCGGTGATAGTGCGCAGAAAATTTGTGTTATGGATTGTCATTCGCGATCGTAGTGATAGCAGCGACCAAATATCTGCCTCGATGCTAAGCCTGACGTTCCTAATATACGAGCACCCCAGTCGGATAAAAGCTGTTGGGGACTATGCTCTCCTAAATCTCGTCACCCGCGAACGTGTTGCATTTGCGTTCTCCTAACTAACTTTTTGGAAGGGGGGGGGGGGGGGGGGGGGACGCTCGGTACCCCTACTTTAACACTGCTTATATGCCTCAATGCCAAGCCTAACGTTCTTTACGGTGACCGGCCTCGGAGCGACCCGGAGCTAGCCACTCCGCGTGACGCGGCGACTGGCGGCCTCATCGCTGCTGCCTGCGAGCATGAATCTACGCAGGCCGCTTCACACAGCTTGTTGCCCCCTGCCCGAATGCAAAAAACAAAGATACACATGCGAGAAAGGGGATGGCCGTGGGTTGAAAAATTGTTCTAGGAATTGTGATTAGCGCTGGTAGTAAAAGTGTGATCCGATACCTTCATAAGTTTCCTGCATCCGAAAAACGGAAGTCGGCGGCGAGTCGTTGAAAACACCCTTGTAACGCTCGTCGCGAGCGAACCTGTGGCGTTTATGTTTCCCCCAGGATCCCCCATTCTAAGGAAAGATTGTGTGCGTTTTCCATTCCCCAGAAGACTTACCGGCCCGTATCTGAACGGGAACAAAATGAGCTTTTCAGGCCGAGCAGTCACCGCAGCGCTCGCACTTTCGAACATGACGTCATTTATCACCAGCCAATCGCGAAAGGCAGCCAGGGCTCTGCTCACGCCCTCGGGCCAGGGTCCCTTGTTTTGGTGAAAAAAGGTGGTCTGGGTGTATTTACACATGAAATGAACATGTTTTTCGAATTTAGCGGGAAGAAAACTATAAATTAATGCTGAAACAATTTTTTTGAAAAGTTCTTCAGCAGCCCTTTTACAAACTAGGTCCGGACCGCTGTGCTGCCACAACCATCTACTAAACTTAAGCTGTAGAAATAAAAATTGTAACCTTGCTCGACTCTTTAGCTTTGTTTCAACCTTCATGAATGCCACTGGCTAAGTGACACGGGAAATGCAGGAAATTGTAGGTATAGGAGAGGAATATATAAGCTAGGCATAACGTCACGACGACGGCTTGGTATGCGGAATTTACTTCCGGTTCCCCCTCGTACTTTTCTTCGCACACTGACTCTTTTGTTTTGAGCTCTAGTTTCACCACTTCCACAAAAAGAGAAATGTGCTACTGAGCGTTAACTTCCATAATAATGGGGAACATGTGGCATAAAAAGACCACAATCAGAGAGAGAGAGAGAGAATCAACTTTAATAGAGCCCATTAAGTGGTTAGTGCACGCAGGCACGAGATGGGGTGGAACCTTCTTCGCGGGTCCCATATGCATCCAGCAGCTCCTGGCCCCTGACTGCCAGCGCGAGTTGGGTCGTCAGGTCGGGGCTGGACAACAAGGTCTCCCATCGCTCTCGGGGATTGGGGTTGGGGAAGTTGGGGGGAAGGGGTGGTGGGGGGTTCTTGAGGTGAGTGCACTCGGCTATGACGTGTGCCAGGGTGCCTTCCTTGCTCTTGCAGAACGGGCACTTGATATCGTGTTCCTCCGGGTACATTTTGTGTAAGAGGACGGGATGCGCCAGCGACCCCGCCTGTAGTGTGAGTACGATCGTCTGTTGGTTCCTGTTGAGGTGCCGGTGAGGCCCGGGGAACCTACACCTGCCTTCCCTGTATAGCTCGATAATGTCTCTGTAGCTCGTGACAGGGCGCGGTAGTCCCGGCTCGTCCTCGGCCCGGTTGGTCAGTTCTCGGGCGTAGTGGTCGGCGAGTTCGTTGCCTACCACCTGCGAGTGAGCCGGCACCCACACGAGCTCTATGGCTCGTCTCGGTGGCCTGCGTCTGGACAGAAGCGCTAGTACGGCAGGAGAGACCCTTCCCTTGCGATAGCTTGCGTAGGCCATCTTGGAGTCCGTGACCACTGTCTTCGCTCCCGGCTGTGCGAGGGCGAGGGCCACGGCCAGTTCTTCAGCTTCGGATGGGTTCGTCGTTCTGATTGACGCGCTGGTGACCAGTCTGTCGATGGTGGTGACAACCTCCGTCGCTCTGGTTCTACGTTTGGGTAGCGAGGCGTCCGCGTATAAAATCTCCGGGTCCTCTTCCAGCTGCCAGGCTAATGTTCTGGCCCTCGCGGAGCGTCTCTCGTCGTTTCTCCCCGGCTGCATGTTCCTGGGGAGCGGTTTAGTCTTTATTGCATCCCTCCATTCCTGGGGTAGCGTTTCCATCGTCGGTTGCGGTTGGATATTCTATTCCACCTTGCGCATAACGGCCCGGCCATGCTCGGTTCGGCTGAGCCATATTCTTTGGTTGGAAAGGTGGGCTTCCACCAGTTCTTATACCGTGTTATGTTTGCCCATGCCCAGCAACGTCTGCGTGGACGAGTGGACGGGCAAACCCATGGCGAGCTTTACCGCTTTCCTGATCGTCGTGTTCAGCGTTTCTCGGTCCGCCTTTGTTAGCTGGAGGTACGGCGCGGAGTACGTGTTGTGCGACACGACGAACTCTTGGACCAGGCGCAGGGCGTCGTCTTCTTTTATGCCTCGGTTCTTGTTGGTGACCCTGTGGATCATGCTTAGGATTTGCTCGGACGTTGTCTTGATCTTGTTGACAGCTGCGTACGCCTTTCCGTCGTCCCTAAGCAGGAGTCCTAGGATCCGGATCTGCTGCGTGGGCTTGATTTCTGTTCCTTCGATGGTGACCACCACGTTCGGCGGCGGCTCTTTCTTCGGTCTGCCGGGTTGCACCATGAGTAGCTCCGACTGCTGCGGGGCGCAGCTCAGAGAGAGATTTATATCTATATTGACAAACCGCGCGCGTCTGCCTCCAACTTTTCTGCATATCGAAAATGTCTGTTCTCCCCCGCCCGGCGCTCGCCTCATTGTGGCATCTCTCTCACTCACTCACTCTCTCTCTCTCTCTCTCACACACACACACACACACACATACACACACACGCGCGCGCGCACAGATGCACACACGCACACGCACACACGCACGCACGCACACACACAGAGAGAGAGAGAGAGAGAGAGAGAGAACTTTATTTTTGTTCGGTTGTTTGTAAGGAGGACTAGTCCTCCTCCTCCCTAGAAGGCGACCAGCAGCCCCTGGACTCATGGCGGCGTTGTCAGCAAACTGGACGGCCCAGAATTCGACATCTGGGTCGGAGCTGAGCAGCATGGTCTCCCACTGCTTATCATTCGTGATTTTACGACCTTGTTGGGTCGTCCGAGGACAAGCCCATAGTGCTACACCAATTTTTGTGGAGTGAGCGTCCTACGCTTAGCCGGAATTACCAGCGAAACGCACTGCTACTCTGCCTGGTAAAACTTCCGTCCGTGGGGCAAGCACGCAGTTCCCTCGCTTCTCTTGCCACGTAAACGATGCAGTGACTGTTGTTCCACAAAATATGGGTGCTAGAAGGAAGCTTGCTGCACAGACATCAGTCAGCAAGTGGTCAGCTTAGGTATGCTGAGGAGAAGCAATACTTGGGTTGCACGTGAACTCGTTCTTGCCGGCTTGCTTTGGAAACAGAGGTGTTCTCTAATAAACTTGGTTTCACATCTTGCGTCATAATTGTTTCCTAAACCACTGGTGATTCCTTACGCCCACTCTGGGCGCCCCCCTTTGCCTCCAGGAAGCCTCAAGCCAGCCGACATTGGCCCAGCTTCCTACAACACCGCGGTCTTTCTCCCGAGTAAGGTTCACTACCGGAAAAAGCAAAAGAAAGAACAATAACAGGGGGATTTCTACGTCTTAATACCCGCAAGCCGTCGTGGTTTCATGTGTCTCCTGCTGAAGACCGCGAAGAGTGGTCACAGCACGCCGATTATACATATCCTCCACGGATACATGGCCCAGAAGAAAATCGCAGGCGCTTCTTGGCTCCGTCAAGAGCAAAATGTCGCGCGAAAGCAACGTGTATTTTCCCGATTACAAATCAGGCTCGGATACACCACCACGGGTATGCGGCATAGTCTGTTGCCAGCATGTGACATTTGACCAGGCTTCAGGATACGCGCAGAGGTTTCTTGGGCTCGATAAAAACTCTCATATATTGATCAACCGATTTATATTTTTTATTTCTTTACATATTTGCATCATTAATTGGGTTAATCAGCGCTTTATGAAGCTGTTTTCATCTCCTAGGGGACGTGTACCGCTGTAACAAAGCTTTCTGTGATAGCGAAAAGAAAGACAACCAAGTATATGTAGACCAGGTCTTTCAAACTACAGGCGCTAATGGCACGCCTCATACATCTCAACATCATTTTGCATAACAAAAACCTTAGGCATATTTGAGATAAAATGTAAGCACATAATCGGTAACACCATCGCTCTTTCAATTGAACATACAGTTTTGATTGCCTTTTACGAAACCGAAAAAAAAGAAAACGGAAAGAAAACGGCTTTAAAAGAGGTGAAGTAAAACTACAACAAAAAATCATTGCCCCTCCGCTTTGTGAAGGAGAGTGACCAGCGAAGCTTGTCGCCGTCTAAGGAGTGGAAGAAACAAAGCACCGAAGTACGTTTGTAATTAGCGAGTGAGCATACTACCTGACCAGTTAACCAAATGAAACAGAAGCACGCTTACTCTAGCGAACAAACATGGGCTGTGCGTTTGGCATCGTCCCACTGCGACGGACAGTCGCGTTACGGCGAAGAGTGCATTATGACTGAGCGTCACAACACGGCGGAGAGTCTCACTACGGCGAAAAGTGCGTTACGGCTGAATGTCGCAACACGGCGAATGGGGGACAGTTTCAGCCGTTCAGCCGTTCAAACGATCTCCAGCT
The DNA here is from genome assembly GCF_048455015.1 of Haemaphysalis longicornis. Classification (NCBI taxonomy): domain Eukaryota; kingdom Metazoa; phylum Arthropoda; class Arachnida; order Ixodida; family Ixodidae; genus Haemaphysalis; species Haemaphysalis longicornis. Next base: position 483,672,081 of record NW_027526203.1, read on the forward strand.
ATAGTTTCGTTCAGCATTGTCGCAGCTGTGCGTTACGTGCAAGAGCCTGCATATATATGTTGACATGTCTTTCCCACATTTTCATTGTTTTCGGGCACTTGTTTTATTTTTGTTTGTTAATTTATGGCTCTCAAGCATATATATTCCACGCTTTTGCATTACAATACTAGCCACTATGCCATCAACCCTAACCCCGCGCGCAATATCCCTTAGTTATGTTCTTCAATGTATTTAGATTGCTATTGTCAAATATACACCTTGTGGCAGAAGCCGCCAACGCCAGAAGCCACCAACTCAAAAAAGAGCAGTCGTTGCACAAGAAAGCATCATGCGCATTTTCTTCAATCGCTGACAAATGCCGGTCAAGGATTTCGTAAGAGCGATAAGATTGCCTGTACGATTGTCTGTTTGAAAGATTGACTGAAATATTGAACGCTTGAGTGTCTTATCTGTCCATTTTTCGCCCATCTTGCGCCATTCGTTAAGCTCTCATTTTGTTTTATTAAACCCAATTTATCTTATGCTTCGGTGTCATCTTCGTTTCTTTGCTGTGCGAAATCCCGTTTATTGATTCATTCATTGATTGTACGGTTCTGCGCGCCGATGCAAAAATTTTATGATTTTATTTTTACACGGAGGTTTCGGTGCACAAACATATTAGTACAAACATATCAGCACAAACCTAACAGTCACCCAGTCACCCGCGCGTTCGAGTGCAAATAGATTTCGGTACAGAGATTCAGGTGTACCGGTGATAGGCTAAAAAAACACAACATTGTGAACAGTTGAAATCAATTACAATTTTTTTTTATGTTCCTAATATTTTCTTTATCACGCATTATCATGGGTGCACTCAATTTACTTGAAACGATTTCTCCAGCCACTGCGTACTAAAGATGGTTCCCCGATCTCGTTGTATCAATTTCTGTTAAATCAGGATAGCCATGATCTATTTTTAAAAGACGGCGTATGTGTTGATATTGTGAATATTTAACGCATAATTTTAAATCCGCATATATTTTTAACCATTTCTCATGTAAATATTTATTGCAGATTGTTCGTCGATCCTCCTTAAATCATTTGCCTTTCTTATACATTTTTCTTGAATTGATCATTCGTTTAATTAAAGGCATTCTTTTAAATATTTTGTTGAGAAGTGAAGTTATTTCCACAAAAGCACAGAATGTGAGCTTCAGAGATACCAGTGAGCGTCGATGCAACGCCGCTCATATTCTGGGACGCTGCTTTGACGTGCATGATTGCTGCGGGAAATATTTAACAGTAAGAGCTCTTACGTGCCCTTAAACAACGCAAACACTTCTTAAATGAGAATTAAATAATTTACGACTGCAGTCAGAAACAATTTATGAGTCGGAATAGCAGCGCTCCAGTGACACAAGCTCTTATTAAAAAAAACTGTCCTAACTTGATGTGCACTAATTTTGACGGCAGTTAAATACGGTGGTGCCGTCAACATGCAGTATGCATTGATGAAGTAAAACAGAGAGGAAGATCATTCGTGAAAATTAGAAAGAGCAATGGGCCCAAGTTCCCGCCTTGTGGAACTCCTCTATTAACGGCGACAGGGTACAATGTTGCTGTAGAAATTAAAACGGTCTGTTGCCTGATTAGTAGATGGCTTCGTATCGAAGTTATGGCAGGACCTGTTATCCCATAACGCTCAAGCTAAATGAAAAGAACGTCATGGTCCCTGCATGGTGTCGAATGCTGTCGAGAAATATATGAAAACGGCAGCAGCAACGACACCGCGGTCAATGAACAATTTAATTTTGTCTGTTAGGCACACAGAGTTAGTGATAGTACAGCCCGAAAACCAAACTGAGAAAAGGGAAGAAAGCGGATTTTTTTAGGATGGCTGGAAAGTCTGGGGTTAATGAGTTTTTTTAAAACCTTATCTGAGAAGAAAAGAATAGATTTGTGGCAATAATTATCCATATACCCCGCGAGTCCTTTTTTGAGTACAGAAATATTGTTTGCTACTTCCAATGCCTCTAGAAATAATACGTATTTAAAAATTAAAGGCAGATTTAGCCGTACCACCACCTTTACTGTAAAAAAAAAAACACGCAAAACACGCAGAAATAACACAAGTGCCGGAAAACAATGAAAATGCGGGAAAGACACGCCAACATATATATGCAGGCTCTTGCACGTAACGGACAGCTGCGACAATGATGAACGAAACTAGCTGCAGATTATTTGAACGGCTGAACGGCTGAAGCTGTCCCCCTTTCGCCGTGTTGCGACATTCAGCCGTAACGCACTTTTCGCCGTAGTGAGACTCTCCGCGGTGTTGCGACGTTCAGCCGTAACACACTTTTCGGCGTAGTGAGACTCTCCGCCGTGTTGCGACGTTCAGCCGTAACGCACGTTTCGCCGTAGCGAGAGACTCTCCGCCGTGTTGCGACGTTCAGCCGTGATGCACTCTTCGCCGTAATGCGACTGTCCGCCACAGTGAGATAGAACCGTCCGTTTACCTCGCGTGCCGTAGGAATCTTACCGTGTGGGTAACACAACAACCCAACGCGCTCGACCACAGAATGAGGTCTGTGGGCTTCGCGGCGCGCGCGCTCCGACAATGCACAGTGCGACAGCATGCCGCGATGCTTTCCCACATGGCACTGGGGCCGGGAAAGGAAGGGACTCGCAGCGATCGTGCGACTTCGACGCGCTGACAGAAGCCTCTCGCGCGGCCATCTCCGTCCACCATAGCGGAACTATACTCGGGTACAAGTTAAGAATGGCAACTATGATGATGATGATGATTGAATATAATGATTGCTATTGGTTTTCCCTTTGTAGCGGGTTGATGACATGTCATCTTACCAAAAAGGACTAATATCCCTATGTTTTTTACTCTTGGTTTAATAATAGCGCTGCTTAGGGCAGGTACAAAAAACTTTTTTTTCTGTTACAGGTGGTAACTGTCCTAGGCAATATTCCCCTCTCTGCTTTTCGTCCACCAGCATTATAATCTTCTTTTAGTCGCCACGACAGCCTTGAAGTGAACTTCCTCTGTGCTACCCTTAAATCCTAGGGCTTCTGGAGGCCGAATATTTCCCTGATGCAGATTTGGATGGATAGGCTCGTATTCTAACACTATGTGCCGCATAGTTTCTGTTTCTCTTCCGCAGACCACACATTCCCCATCATTTTGTAAATACTTTTCCACAAAGCTCTTAGTTCGCAAGCAACCTGCTCTAGCCTCAAAAACCAAAGCACTTCCATGGGAATTATCGTAGAAATTTTCCTTTCTGATGTTCAATTTCTCAGCCCTGTACATCTCTAACGACGTTTTACCTTCCATTTTTTCTCTATATTTATTCGCTTCAATCTGCCTTGCCTCTTTTTTGGTACCTTGGCTGTTTTGGATTCTCCACTGTTCTTTCCGTATTTCATCGTTAGCCTTCTAGTCTTCCTTAACCACTGCGTGTCCACGCTTTTAGAGTATAGGTACCTAAAAACCTTAGCTGCCCACCTTCGTTGATTCATTGCTGTCACCCTCATCTCACAATATATTTTACTCTGTGCTTCTCGAACTTCAAACGACGCCCAGCCCATATCTCTCTGCACTGCTTCGCTAGTTGTTTTTCCATGCGCGCCTAAGGCCAAACGGCCTACCGTTCTCGGGTTCGCTTCAAGGCCTGCTAGAACGTTTGATTTTAAGCAGAGTACAGCATTCGCAAATGTGAGACCCGGAACCATTACTCCTTTCCACATTACTCTCACTACTTTACATTTGTTATACCCCCACAGAGCTCTGGGCGTCATTATAGCTGCGTTTCGCTTTCCCTTACCCTTAAGTCGCTCCTCGTAAGTTCTTAAGTAGTTATCCGCTTCGTTTATCTACACTCCCAAGTATTTATATTCCTTCACTCTAGGTAATTCGCTTCCTGGAGAGACACTACGTCAGTGGTAGCACCATTGAAAACCATTATTCCCGATTTCTCTGGGCTAAAATTTAACCCGAGGTCGGTGGCTTCCTGGCCGCTAATATTTATTAGTCGTTGCATATCGGCCTGGTTATCAGCTGAAAGATTAACAATGTCGTCTGCGTGTAACATCCCCGGAATGCGCTGTTGTACCAGTTCGCCTTGCAGCATATGGGTTACGCTGAACCCAACTTGACTTTCTTCCAGTTTCTTTTCTAACTCTGCCATGTAAAGCATAAATGGTATTAGGCTCAAAGGACATCCCTATTTCAGTCTTCTATGGGTGTTGACCTGCTGGGCGCATTTCTGTTCTTCCCATGTAAGGTGCACTCTATTGTCTTTATAGATTGCTATAAGGAACAGTATTAATTCGCCAGCTAATCCCTGGAGTTTCATCATTCTCCACAGCAGTTCTCTGTTTACGTTGTCATATGCACCTTTAATGTCCAAGAACGTAATACATAAGGGTCTATTCTGCGCTTTCGCGGTTTCTATGCATTGCGTTATCACGAACAAATTATCATCCAATCGCCTGTCTTGTCTAAATTCATTCTGCAGTGTCCCAAGTATTTCATTTTCTTCCATCCATGGTTCAATTTCTGATTTTATCGCCTCCATTACGAATCTATACGCCACTAACGTTACTGTGAGTGGTCTGTATGAATCAATACTGGCTTTGTTGCCTCTGCCTTTATATATTAAATTCATCCTACTTTCTAACCAGTCCTCTGGTATTTGTTTGGTATGTATCACCTTATCTATTGTCCTCATAAACGATTCCTTACTTTTAGGTACAAGCAGGTTTATCAGCTGCATTGGTATTCCGTTCGGGCCCACTGCTGTCTGGGGGGAAACCTTTTGCTCTGCTTTTTTCAATCAAGGTTCCTCAAACTTATTTCCCTTTCCGCAGTCTTCTGTGGCGCTGATGTTATCGGTGCTGGTTTCCCTACCACTATTGCCCTAAACTTCTCACTAATCACTCGATGAATATGAGCCAACGCGTGCTCTCCTTCTAAATGTTTCCCCTCCTCATCAATCAAGAATTTTTGATGGACATCGTTTTTTAGCTTAGTAATTTTACATGGTTCCAAAACTTCTTGGATGCGCTTTTGTACTTCTTCCGTATTTCTGCCATCCATTGTTCGCTTTTATGCTTGATCTTTGCTTGCACCATTTTCTGCACTTCCAGATTTCTTCCCTTGTAGATATACCATTTTTCCTTCACTACATCCGGTTCCACACCAGTTCTTTTTGCTTGTCCATGTTCTCTCGACGCCTTTCTTCGCTAGTCAATATCCTCCTTTATTTCCTTATTCCACCAGCTTCTCGGCTTTCTCTTCCCTTTCCATCGGTTTCGTTGTTTTGCTTCCTTCATTTTACCCTTTATGAACGCAATCATTTCGTCGTAATCCCAATTTTTGTCTGGGTATTTATTGATTTCATCTTCCAATCTATCAGCGATGACCTTTAACTGCTCATTGTTCAAATTAGTTCTTCCGAATGTAGCTATTTCTAAATTTGTCCGGGTTGCCCCTCCAATGTGCAAGGTAAGCCGCTTGTGGTCGCTTCCTAAGCTGTCTGTTCCATTTTCATCTATCCTCATTTCCCGCAACCTTTCGTATACTGTCTCGGATACTAGACTATAGTCTGTGCTGGACTGTCTGTTACAGCTTTCCCACTTTATTTGTCCGTCACACTTGCTTTCCGTGTTTACTATTACAAGCCGGTTTTCCTGACATACATCTATCACTAGAGAGCCGTTGTGGTCTGTGTATCCATCCAAATCTTCTATGTGGGCATTTATATCTCCAACTAAGATTATTTCACACGAATCTTTAAACTCGTTTATATCTCTTCTCAAACAGTTTACCATTTCCTTATTTTCCTCCCTAGCACTACTTCCGGTCCACAGATACACCATTCCTAACCGTGTATTTTCCCCTCTATGGTGCCTCTAACCCATAGATGCTGTTTACAGCTTTCATGCACTCTCTGCCAGTCGGTCCCTTGTTTAATGAGCATGCCAACACGTCCCCCTATCTTCATTCCTGGGGTCCTGTTGCAACCTTCCCAGACATAGTTGTCTATGACAGGTGGGGCTTCTAAGTCTCGGAGGTGAGTTTCGGCTGAAGCGTACTCGTTTATTTCTTCCTGTTCAAGTTGGTTTTGAATTTCTACCCACTTATCAGGCCTTCTGCCTCCATGCATATTTATGTAGCTGATTAAATATTTATTGCATTTGTTTTTCCCTTTCCACTTACGGGGTCTATTTTTGTCTTTTACAAAACTTGGCGCTGTATTGTTTCTACTTAAATCGCTTCTGTTTACGTTCTCAGTTATGTCTGTAGGTTGTCCGGTTAGCTCTAGACCGGGATGCTTCCCAGCGTTGATTGTGCATGTGTCCCTCGCTTCCCCTTTGTCTCCTAGTTTGCTTTACTTAGCTGCGCGGGGCACCCTAAAAAAGCAACCGCTCTCTCACCTAAGCGCCACCCCACCTTGTTTCCTAGCCTGGGGCTGAAGTGAATCCCGTCCCACTGAAAAGCTTGCCTATGTCCAATGCTGCCCACTACCCTGTTCACGTCTATCACTTCAAGCCCAAGTTCCCTGCTGCGCCTCACGATCTCGCTGTTAGCAGCGAGTACTGCCCGTTCGATGTGCACGCCCTGCTTTGTCACGTCCGGCATGATGCAGACTGCAATGAGCACATTTGGGGCCGTCGCCGCAGGTCATTTACCCCCTTCGCTATCTCCTGGCCAAGTTTTCCCTCCTCTCCCTTGAGAACATCGTTAAGCCCCGCGGCAATCACCACAAGGTTTTTAGCTTTACTGGACAAGGCCAGCTGCCCCTTCACTCGAGTCATCACCGTGTGCATCGTTTGACCGGGGAAGCACCCCACCTTCACACGCTTATCCCCTTTTACCCTTTCTACTATGGCAGCGCTGCTCCTCTTCATGTTAGAATCTCGCATTAATTACCACGCTATCACCTGCCAGTGCTGCTCTTTACTGGTACCTGGCTTACGACTGGCTTTTCTGACCTATCTTGCAGCACGTGGGAGTAGCTTCTGCCTTTCGTTGCTTCCAACCCGTTGTCACCTCGGGGCATGCTCCCTTCCGCTGCATGGGCCGAGGTGTTCGTCATTTGTTGGCGAAATGACGCTCCTTTTTAGCTGCTTCTCAGCTGCTTCTAACTTCCCTCAACGGCCCTCCGTTCGTCGCGTTCGTTACTTAGCGCTGCCTCCAGTTCTGCAACGTGCTTAGCTAATCCTGAGTTATCCGCTTCTCCGCTTCTACGCCGCCATCCCGCTGAAGCCCATCTGCGTCTACTTGCCGCGGACAGCTACCAAACTGTACAGGGGGGATTAAAAGAAATGCGAACAACGGAGCGCACAGCCTCCGATACATGCTGCACCGTCTGTCTGGCTGCAAAGTCAGTAAACCACGCGAAGACGCACTTTTGCGAAGTCGTTTGAGAGTGTGGCCTACATTTACGGGAAATGCTTGATCAGAAGGGACGCCAGTCGTTTATTTTGAGACGCCTTCTCACGCAGCGTCGCCACTGAGCAAGATGATCGTTGAAGGGAATCATGCTATACTCGGTTACAACTCAAGAACGGCACCACCTCATGTAGTGTATCACTCCGCCAAAGCGCCGGACCCGTGACGTCAGTGCGCGCGCGTTTTGAAAGGGGTTTGCTATGAATGCGTGATATCGTCTGCCTTGTCTCACGAAGTTTGTTTGTCGTCACTGGAGTCGTTTATAAGCATATTAAGTCCAAAAAATCACGGGAACGGCTCACGCCATGTTCAAAATATTCCCAGTAACGCCCTACTTGCGCCGCGTGGAGAAACATCCGGCTACGGTGGTAAGGCACAGCGGCAACTTCCGGTGCCGTTCTTAAGTTGTCACCGAGTATAGCTGCAATCAGCCTACTGTGCCCTTGGCCCCCGAATAGATATCAGGATGCTCAGTGGCGACAGAGCATAAAAAAGATGTCTCAAAATAAATGATCCGCGTCGCTGTTTTATCCAGCCTTTCCCCTAACAGTAGGCCACAATCTCAAACGCTCTGAAAGAACTACGCATGCGCGCAGTTTACTGACTGTGCAGCCAGACGGTGCGGCATGCATCGGAGGCTGTGTGCTCCGTTGTTCGCATTTCTTTTAATCCCCCCTGTACCAGCTTTCTACGCGTCATCTCGGCTGAGAAACCCGACACAACGAGAAAGAACCGTGCAGAAAAATACTCAGCTTCGGCTTTACTCCGCTATCTCTGGCGTTGCGCTGTCCTTCACTATAGAAACGCTGTTGTCGGAGCACCAGAAAAGCACGTCCGCACAGGTTGATGGCGCAGTGCGCAGTCAACCTGTGCAGTCAACCTCATCACGCAGCCGGATGTTATCCGTGCGGCGCAAATAGTCCGTTACTGGGAATATTTTGAACATGGCACGAGCCGTTTCCGTGATTTTTTGAACTGAATATGCCTATAAACGACTGCAGCGACGACAAACAAAATACGTGAGAAAAGGCAGACGATATCACGCTTTCATTGCAATCTCCATTCAAAACGCGCGCTCGCCCGTTGACATTCGGGTCCGTTGCTTTTGCGGATTGATACCGTACATGAGCTATTGCCGTTCTTAACTTGTTCCCGCCATCAGTGGCTAGTGCGCGGGCAACACTGGGGTGTTGTTTCCTGATTAGGTCCAGAACTGCGTTGTCTGCTACGCGCAGAAATCGCCGCTCGCGCGTGTGAGAACTATTCTAGTGCTGGTGGATTAGCCCTTTTGGAATGATATTTCAGAATTCCTCGCAATTTACGAACCAAACAACAAACAAGCTACAAAACAGTATTTTTTGCATGGTGACGACATCAACGCCAAGGGCAAGTAACACGCCTTCCCGTGCGCCGTAAAGTCGTCGGGGCTTCGTGCGCCGTAGAGTTTTGCTCTGTTGGTTTCTCGAGCGCTTAAAATTGCACGCACGGTTTGGGTGAACATTATCTTTATCACGAGCTCTTTGTTTTTACCGAATGGTGCCAAGTCCCACCACTTTCATCGGGACAGTTTTCAAACATACGTAGGGCGCATATCAGCGAACACCTACGTTGGGACTATGAGCCAGTGGCGTACACGGGATTTCTTTCCAGGTTTCCGTGCGAACAGTGCGCTCACAAAAATGTGAAAACATAAGGAGAGCAAATGTAAGAATTGAAATTAAAAATCAATTTTAATGTTCAAAACTTTGAAGAAAAAAAACTATTTCCATGATAGGCAGCCTCAATTGGCCGCGATCCAAGCATATATAACACCCTGTAACAAAATAATTATTGGGGGTGAGAGGCAGGGGGAGGAGCCGCCTTTTCCATCCGCGTACGGGGCGTGCGCACAGTTTGTTTACCGTGCATCGCAATATGTCCTACCTTATTCATATTAAACTTAAGTAGTTGACAAAATTCCTGTCAGCAAGAGCAAAAAATCAGTGCGCTTCAACCCTGCGCGGAAGGATGACTAGCGAGGCTGGGCAAGAGGTGCATGAAACAAAACACGTTTGTTTGTAATTGGCCATTGAGCCTATTCCCAGGCTAATTAGCTGAATGAAACTTGGGAGGGCTACAGCCTCACTCTAGGGGGACAAACATGGGGCTGTCCGCTTCCCTCCCGCGTCTTAGGCATCTTACGGACTGTGTAACACACCAACCCAAACCGCTCGACCCCACACACACACACACGAACGCATAAAAATGGCAGGGGGTTACAAAGTGGCGCTGTACCCATACTCCCTCTCCGTAGATGTCCCAGCTCCACTGCGCAGCACGCAATGTGAGAAAGCCAGCTTACAAAGACGAAGTTTACACCGATCTCCTTAAAGTCGTCTTGTCACCTAAACACGAATGTATTACAGGGAAGACATTTTGTTAAGCGCAATAAATGACATCTTATTTCAACATATGGGGCCATAAGACCTTTCTTTTTCAATTTTTATGATCTTTTTTCATACGCGGACAACCGGTCCCCGAGTTTCCGTTCCACTCGGAGTTTTCCTTCTACACGGGCGCGAGACCTGGGGGGATTAGACAAATACAGCTTCAATAAGACTGAAAGGCGGCTTCGTATCTTTTTCGTACAGCCCTCGTTTTTTGTGCGCTCTAGTTACAGTCATGAAATACAGCTTCGCTGCAAAAGCCACCCGCAGTGGTGTATCGGACCCGCTTGATGAGCAGGAATGTCGGCTGCTGACGCTGCCGCCGCCGGCGGTGCGTTTTGGGGGATGCACCCAAAGAGCGCGTGCACAAGCCCGTACTCTTGAGTGTTAAGGGCGCAGTCTGAGGCCTAACAAAGTGTCACAGACCCACAGGGTACCAAATATCGGTCGGGGAGATAACTTTTTAAATAGTGTATTTCGTTCTCGGGTAAAACGCGATTTTACGCTTTTTTACACTCCGAATATGTTTCAGGGGAATCGGGTTAGTGCGACTTTTCTCCGACTGTACTTTCTCAAAGTAGCGATCTCCACAATCGTGGGCTGATGGTCCGCCGTTCTCAACCAGTCCTTGCTAGAAGCAAGCCCCGCAAATACAGCTTTCGAACTCATTGAGTATTGGCGTGACTCTGCCGCTCGCTACTGCAGGCTGGCAGATGCGGCACTGACATTGTTGTGCCTTGCAAAATGAAAGCTGTGATGTCGACAAAACTTTCTCCCACCTGAGATACGTTCAACGATTGGACAGGTCTCGAATGGAGACCGGCACGCTGCGCACGCAGAGGATAATATACGTAAACAAAGATGCTTAAAAAAATCGTCTACCAGCTCTTGTGAATGAAAAATTTCATTTCTTGAAGTTATCAATAATCTTTACTGTCACCATCACTGATCCATTCCCAAAGAATCGCCAAATGTCGGATAGTACTTGCTAGAAAACTGGGATATCTCTCCCGTTACCAGCTTGAAATAAAGACCAATTTTAATGCGGTAGAGTTAATTAAGGAGCATGTGATACCGACTGATACAGTAAACTGAGTGGATTATTCTGTACATCTGTAGATTTAATTTGAAAAAACCCCAATTTCGAAATGGTAATACATAAAAACCTGGTTTCTCCCCGATTATCAGTTCCAAAAATAGCACCTAACTTTTACCCCCCCCCCCCCCCCCCCCCCCCCATTTTCAAAAAATATAGAACCCGAAAACGAACAACCCTATTTATAAGCGAGCATGCGTGCTGCCTTCGCACGAAATTCTGTGCTTGCTGCAGCCAAACCGTGTGCCTTTTTTTTAGAGAGACGCTTGTTTGTATTGCAAAAAAAGCATATATGGGGAGTCAGAAAGGTTATCAAGCATAACAAAGCGTAGTCGGCAGTCGAAGAGCCATCGGAGTCATTGTCTCGGTGCGGCAGAATAACAATGCGCGCGCCCCGCGTTGAAGCCGAGAAAAACAGACTGCCGTCGTTCGTCGGAACATCGAAAGTCGAAATTTGACTAGCTAGCGTGCCTCCTCCAATACGCCTTCGGGTGTTCTCCCGAAATTTCTCACCTCCATCAATAACTCCAAGCTGACGCGTTCAGTTTCTGCCGCTCCGAATGCGGACGCAACTAGGGTACTTTCAAGAAGCAGAAAGAGAGAGAGAGAGAAAAGGTGAACGGTTGCTTACGTTTATTATTGCTTTGCGCTTTGCGGCGGCTCTCACGACGCCGCGCGTGCTCTTTTGGGTTTCGCTTTTCGCTGTGGAAGGGCGCCGAGTCTGCACATTGCTCAGTCCCGCCGCTCCGTGATTGAAGCGTGTGCAGGCTTCCGCAGTTGGCGCAGAAAAGAAGGGAACCTAAAACAGGGCCCCACCGACGCGACTCCATGTTTGGACGAATGAAGACGCGGCGCCTAGCTGCTCCCAACCTGTCTCGCATGCCAAACAAAAGGCACTTTTGTTTTCTGAAGCAATTTATTACTTCATTCATCCTGCTTGCCTGTGAACTTTCAAGTCCGATATATACTTATCTGTGTTTGTAGCCACAGTTCGCTAGGCACACAAATTGGATGCTACGGAAGCAAACGAACAGTATTTTCGCGTTGCTCGGACCCCTTTGTGGACTTATGGTTTTTCATCCCAGACATCATTCCACGACAATGCAGATGAATGTGCACGTGAGGCCTTCCAAGTCAGCTCCTTTATCACTGTGGTTGTGTCGCCTTTGACGCACCGACACGAGGTCACAGCCCTTTGGAGCAGCCATATGGCTCATTTTTTGGGCAAAACTTCCTCTCACGGCCGCAGCCTCACACTCACTGTGACGAACCTCCGCTCTGTGGCTGCAGCAATTACAGACCTTTGCAACCGTATGTTGTTCCTGCTTGACCGCATTTTTATACAACGAACAAGAACGCGGCGGCCGCGCTATGTTCATGTTTTCTGGCTTATTCTTTCACGACCTCTCCTCATTGCTGGTCCCTCGTACTCAGGCAAACTCTTGCTACGCGGAGAGCCTTTTTGTGAGGATATTTTTGCCTGGGGGCGTACGAGACCGTTCAGAGCGGTCGATGTGAGAGGCGCCGTATCGACTGGTGGGCTCTGTGGCTGATTACTCTGCTGCCACCGGCGTGCTGGAGATGTTGGCTTATTTCTATTTGCAGTCTTTTTTTTTCTTGTATGGGTGAAGACGTGTCGAGCAAACCTCATACTGAGACTTCGTGGGTCGCCGTAGAATCCATAATCCCGGTACCGGCAGGGCATTAACCGTATTCCAAATAATGTGACACCCGGTGCTGAAAAGCTGTAGGCTCCCTGGAGCTAGGTCAGCTTGTGCCTGGCGCTCCTGCGGCTGAAAGACTGCGCATACCGCATCTTGCTCCCGTTGGTTTGGCACCGTTCCCAGCCGCGTAAAGCGCACGTAACGGTAGCTGCGTAGAAGGAATAGTCAAGCGATGTCAGCAGTCCTGTCGAGAGACCGTGTGTAATGTCTTCCGGAAGTGGCATAGCAACACGGGAAAAGTGCGCGATCAAGGGCCGTATGTGAATACCGCCTTCAGAGGCCTCAGAAGCCTGCCTTAAAGGGGCGTTAAGGGAGAACGCATTTGCCTTTGCCTAATTTTATCTGCATGAACAACCTTTTCATAACATAAAGCCGAAAGTTTTTCCACTTAATTGCTTCTGGAATTTAGGAGACGACTTTGAAATGCTCGTTTTGAGGAGCATCGCAAGAGAGCGTCCGCGCATCGTCGGTCCGCGGCGCAACTAGCAGTGACGTCATGTTAAGAACATTGGAGAGTTAAACGTTCTTTGTGTGCATTATTCAGTAAAGCTGTAAACCCGATATTTTAAAAATAATGCCTCCTTTACTCGCTGCCATAAACAGTTTTCCATCGACGATACCGGTGGTGTGACCGCTTCAGTTGTCTGGCAACCACTGTAGCGGAACTCGGACCTACTAGCTGTTTGTACGGTTTGTTCTCGGTTTCCCTGCTGAAGCTCACGTTGTTTTGCTGAATTCTCTTCGGAATCTTACACTTTTCGTATCAAACGGCACAAACCCGCTCAAGCAAAACAAACAAACAAGAAAAGAAAGTGGCCCGCGTGATATTCGAACTTGCGTCTGCCGGGTCGGCCTGCATTGAAGTCTGACAGGTTACCCGCTCGACCACAGACGAAAATTCGCGCGCGGCTGAAAACTGCGGCATAAAATTCCACTGCGTACCTGAAACCCTGCTCTCTGATTTGTTTTCATAAATTTTAATCTACCTAGAGCTTTAACCAACTTACTGTTACAGTAAGCAATAGGGAGCCATATCCAATTAGCGAAACAATGTTAACAACGTTGTTTATTGCAGTAAAGCAATCGAACGGCGTGATGGTGGGACTCGGCGACGCGTTGTATCTACTTCTCGCTCGATATTTTTGCGTTTGGAAAGTAAAAAAAGGGTCAGGTTTAATTTCCGACTACCCGAAGTTCCTCGATAAACGTGTTCATGTAGTAAATTCCCATTTTAAGCTTTCGTTCATTTAAAGTGTCCATGAAGAGAAAATGCAACTTTGTTTAACTTTAAAGACTTAGACTACTCAGCTTCATTCCGTCCACGAAAGGCGTTTTTTAACCGATGAAAACGCAAGAAATACTTAAGGGCATTCAAATTTCGCGCCACAGTGACGTGTTATCGGCGCGAGTGACTTCATATGGGCCAGCACTAAAAGCATAATTTTCAGTGGGTTAGGGGCACGTTAGCATTCAAGTGATTCGATCAAACGGAACAAGCGGCCCCTCTACAATCGTCCAGTCATGTGTCCTGGCAATTGATTAGTTCGACAGCCGTCAATCGCCCAAACAAGATTTCAAGACGTCATAGAAAAGTTGCCGAAAACTGGCTAGCGAGTCGCCACAGCTCCACACGTTTTCTTTATTATATTCGTTATTTTTTGGAAGTTTGCGATGAAATCGGTATCATTTTTATCAGGACAAAGCAGCCTTTCTAATGAACCAAACTTGTATTTTGTCTTCATGGCTCCTTTAAGATTAGAGGCTATGTGAGACAGACGTCGGCCAGCTTGAGCACGAGTACCGGCTAGAAGAACGATAGTTGGGACTAGTGCGAAGCAGCGTAAACAGATTACAAATACACAGTTTCCTTTAAATGTGGTTACGTCGGCCCGGTCGTACTTCTGTCTGGGCCACTCACCCACGTTGTTGACTGAGGTTTCGTCTATGTTGATCAGTCGTATCAGGGATCAGACATCTGCCGTTCAGTTGTGGGCGAGAGTTTCATCACGGCACCGGTGATGTACTCGGTGACAACTTAATAACGGCACCAGAAGTTGCCGCTGTGCCTTATCACCGTAGCCGGATGTTTCTCCGCGCGGCGCAAGTAGGGCGTTACTGGGAATATTTTGAACATGGCGTGAGCCGTTCCCGTGATTTTTTGGACTTAATACGCTTATAAACGACTCCAGTGACGATAAACAAACTTCGTGAGACAAGGCAGACGACATCACGCATTCATAGCAAACCCCTTTCAAAACGCGCGCGCACTGACGTCACGGGTCCGGCGCTTTGGCGGAGTGATACACTACATGAGGTGGTGCCGTTATTGAGTTTTAACCGAGTATAGCTTTATCTGACCGTTTGCGAGCCCGCTCTATGCAGACCTGTTGTGCAGACAAGGGGGAGCTATGATTTCCTTCTTAAGATGACGTCACATCACTATTTGAGGAGGAAAACCTGGGTGAAACCGTAACTGCATTTTTTTTTTACCTATTTGCCCATATCGTGCAACGAAACGGCTATGCATAGTTTGTTTGTCAAGCTTCCACAGCCCTAAATACCCAGATTTTTTTGAAGAGATTTTTATTTTAAATCTCTTCACAATCCCTTTCAACGGGCCCTAAACAGGGCTCCAAAATTTGCGATTCTACGTGCGCAGTCGCTGGACTACTATCCAAGGAACGTCCTGCCGCAAAAATGGTTTACAATCGTTGGCTATTATCCGAGTCATCGTTGATTAAAAATAGCCAGCAAAAAGACCTGGAGCTTTCACCCTCTCATCGCACCTTCAAAGACTGCAGAAGCTATTAAATCACCGACCCGGTGCAAGACCACCTAGAGAAACAGGACAAGACCCTTGCGGGTTCGAGATACGCGCAGCCGTTGGCTCCGCTCGGCGGTACGTCTCGCTTTTTTTTTTTTTATTGGCAGCCAACGCTCATGCTCCGCCTATTCGCCGCGAGCTCGACATGTAGGTGGCGACAGCGTCGCGCTGCTAGTGTGGATGCTCCGCTGAGCGGCCCGTAAGAATGCACACTGTGGGCGCGCTTCGTGCCTTTTTCCCGCCGTATGTGCGCACGAAAGGTGCAAACAAGAGTGGTATGCTGTAGTTCTGTTCCTCAACGTTCAATGTAGAGCATGAAAGCGGCAGTCAGTTTTCATTACTACGCGAAAAAAAAAAAAAAAAAAGCGATGACTCATCGGGAATCTCAGAATGGCCGTAATTGTGACAATGAACTTGTACGCTGTGGCTCGTAGTAAGCTCGATCTTTCCAGGCTATGGCTTTGAGCCTTCCATAAAAGCATAAATAGAAACAAATCAGGAAGCCTCGATCTCTGAAATTCAGTTTACAACAGCAATCTCAATCGCTTTCACAGGTAGCATGACGCATTCTTGCATTTGTGGGATGCCCTGAAATGGTAACACTACTTAACTGCCCCGAAATTCTTTCTACGAGCTTGCGATATTTCAAAAGGCAACATAAAATTATTGAATTTTGATCAGCGCAGAGATATAAATGTAACCGCTCTAACGGGTCTTTTAAATGAAATTTTAACGACTCTGAAGGAAGGTTTGATGAATAACGGTTTCGGATCACTTATTTACAGCTTTCGTCGCAAGTGAACTTGCGAAATGAATTGTCAACGCACGCAGTACAGTCAACATATCATGTTTAGCTAGGTTTTCGAAAAGTGACAAGCAGGTTTACAGTGTGCAAACCAAGCTTCTGGGACCTCACAGTGAGCAGAAATTTCCTGTTACAGCTGCTCTGTTGACCATTTGCGTTCCTTTTAAAATCTAACAGGTGCCTGGAATAGCGAGATGTGTTTGCATTCTTGCCTATGAGGTCGCTTACGAACCCTAAAGATGGCAATAAATGAAGTTGCGCTGTTGAAGATGTAGTAAAACATTTCCTTTTTATTTCTCGTTGCGAATCAGCGCAACGGGTTCCCGGTAACTACTTTGTTTTGTAAACTGAATATCGCCTTTGTCTTGGAATTTAATACTTGAGGATTGGTTAAAATTAAATTCTGTACTGCATTTAGTTTTTTTTCGGGAGGGGGGGTCCTGCCAACGTTGCAAGAACAGCGAGAAGGGAACGCAGGTAACGCGAAAAGCCAAACTATGGTTATCAGTATTACTTACAATCGAAACTACACTAGGCGTCGTGTTCTGTAGCGGTGAAAAAGCAGTACGTATTTTCAAAACTGATTAACCCCCCTTTGGTCCGGGATTCTCCAGGAATTGTGGCTCGCCTTTTTCAAAATTGCATTGTTTGAAAAAATTAAAAAAAAAACAGCGAGTCATGGCACACACCCCTCACACATGCGGGCAACAACGTGCATTATATTACGCGTTTTCTCCTCTTTCTTTAAACTTAGGTCCACCTTAACAGGTTCAGACGTGACCATATTAGGCATTTGGTTATGCTGAGTGGGACACGTTTTTGGACAGGGTGATTCATGTCGGATTTGAAAATGATATATATGAAAATGACACACGAAATGCCACATGACAGACGCAAACTCACAACTGCTTAATTTTACCGAAAAATCCCCCCTAAATACTCTTGCGCATCCATAGAAAGGTATTTTAAATAATACGTAAAATTAGCAACTCGATACAGTTGAATAAATGTTTATTCCTCCTCCTTAGTATAGAAAACGACTGTCCAACAATGGTATTTATTTTAGAAAAGCTACGGCAAGAACACGATCACACAGGCGCTTGCGGGTGTAAAGTACGTGTCCGGTAATGTATGGGCGATAGCGCACGGGTCGTGTGCAGTGTAAATGTTTTTGTTTGTTTCTTCTTTCTATAAGGACACAGCGCAATTTTACAAGGGTGTGGAATTTGCACGCGTATGCACAGGTTTTGTCGCTTCTTACCCATTTCGCGTACTAAACTTTTATCCTTTAAATAATCACCACGCCACCTTCAAAAAGCACCCTTCGACGTTCCCGAAACGGCAGACCACTGCACTCAACAATACGAAAAGGGCAATGTGTGGAAGCAATGTTTATAACCCGTTTCACACTCAAGCGGTGACCAGGGCGGAGATGTTTCGTGGAATTAAACCAGCGCATTAACCCGCAACGGCCGCTGATTATTGCGTTTCTAGATGAAATGCGCTAGCAGAGATAACAATGTCATTCCTTACTGCCAAACGAGCACACATATTGGTTGTTTTGTCGTGTGCAGCACGCGTCTTGCGCCGCACGCAACGTGAAAAAGCAGACGACGCGAGAGCGCCATCCACACTAGGAGCGGTTCGTCCCGCCGCCGCCAGGGGCCGACTGTGTTCGCGCTCGGGGCGAATAGTACTAATGCCGAGCGGCGCCGGTTTCCGGTCGGCCCGTCGAACTTCCGGGCGGCCTTGCCCCCCGTCTGCCGTGCTTGCATCGGCACGTCACTTTTAGAACGGGCGTTGAAGTCCAGATAGGCGGGTCCAAAACACAACATGCTCGCTCGCGACAGTAATTGAAGATTTCCACCGACGACTAGCGGCCCGTTAGCTTTTCCACATGCGGTGCTGTCGCGGCGAAGGCTGGGTCGCGCAAAAAAGGCTTAGCATCGCTGCAGTTACTCAGTCACTGCTTTATGAAGCCGCGCCGATGACGATCACCAGTGCAATATTTCACCGCACTATCACCTCCTTTCGCGCATTTATGAACTGATTTTCAGCAATAGTCCAGCTCCGGCGGGCAGTGACAAGTTTCAGCTGCGGCGGTGTATGCTGTACCGTGCATACACCGCACAGTGGGCTCCTTGTCGACCGTGCAGGAAGATGCTTGCCGCGGTCGCGCGTGCAGCGGCGTTTCCGCCTGCAGAGACGCTCCGTGTGTTTCAGCATTATTCATACCTTGTAAAGTACGCGCTCTACCTACAAACTCCTGCCGCTAAGCTCGTGTGACGGATGGTGACGCTCCGTCGTGTGAATACCCCTTAAGATTCGCCGTGCCGCCGGTGCCGGAGTGCCGCTCGCCGGAACCGCCGAAACGTGCACCCACGTTTCGCACAGAGCCGGGAACACGGATTGGCTTAAAGGGCCCACCAATAGCGGCGCCATACTGTACAGCGCTTCGTGCGTCATAGAGGCTGCGTCAAAGTCAAAAAAATACGTCGGAGTGCGGTAGAATGGCGACGACGATCAGTCGATAAAAAGGAAAGAAAGGAAGACCTTTTTTACGTGTTTCTGCGGCTTCGGCTTTACGTAGACATGTAATATTTGGTGTACGTTGTCGTGAAGGTGTACTCTAGCGACTGCGCGGTTGAAATGGCGACCTTCAGAAGCCTATTTAGGACCCCTTTAAAGATTGCAGCGGTGGAGTAGAGGTAGAGCATCCGCTTCGCGTGCCGCAGGACCATGGTTCTAATCCCGGTGCCACACAATTTCCACCGGATTAAAAAAATCCGCGTGTTGGTGGAGTAGCAAAAATGGAGGCCTGGGGTGCGGCCTGATCCCGACGACCATTGCCGGTAACGCACTGCCTCACCAGAGCAGGATTGGCTACCCTGGTACAGTAATGGTCACAACCTCCCATGAATACGCCAGTTAACCCTCGGCCCTCAGTCTCCAGTGGCTGCGAAGCAATTTACCACGCGGTGATCAGACTTGTGACGCAGCAGTGTGTACTAAGAATCCCTGTATCCGGACAGGCCGCCATTGGAATCTGAACCTGGCAATGTTTAACTTTATCAATCGAGGCGAGTCTACAGGTGTTGTTGGAGGAATCAGAGGGCATTTAATGGGATGCAATAGGGCCTAGTGAGGCTAGGAAGACAGGTGAAGCCTTTACAGGGCTTAAAAATGGATACCTCCTGTGTTACCGTTGTCTAGTGGACAGAATAGAACTGGCAGTGGGATTTCTCGTCAATAAAAGCATAGCTGGCAACATAGACGAACAAAACGGCAGCTGCTCTTGAAAATAGGCCTAATAAGAGATACAAGCTCAAGGTGGTACAGGGCGACACGCCTACATCCAGCCACGACAAGAGCTAGTTGAAGGCCTCTATGAAGATGTGGAATCAGCAATGGCTAAAGTAAACACACAGTCTACCGTAGTTATGGGAGACCTCAATGCTAAAGTACGCAAGAAGCAGGCTAGAGACAAGGCAGTTGGGAACTATAGTCTGGTAGTCTGGGCTGTAGAAATAACACAGGGGATTTATTAGTCGAGCTCGCAGAGCGGAATATTCTACGCATCATGAATACCTTATTCTGCAAACGGGAGAGCCGGAAGTGGACGTGGAGGAGTCCGAATGGGGAGCATAAAAATGAAATAGACTTCATACTTTGCGATGACCCTGACGTCGTGCAGGATGTGGAAGGGCTCAGAAGGGTGAGGTATAGTGACCACCGCATGGTAAGACCTCGAATTAGGCTAGATTTGAGGAGGAACCGTTACAGGCTAGTACGAAAGAATCCGATCAATGAGCTAACAGTAAGACGGAAAGTTGAAGACTTCAATAGCGCTGTAGAACCGATATTCAGCTCTAACCGAGAAAGCAGAGCTCACGACACAGGAAGCCAGCGACAATCTCACGCGTATTATCACGGAGTGCGCAGTAGAAGTCGGAGGTACGATGGCTAGACAGGATACTAGTAAACCTTCCCAGGAGACGAAAGATTTAATTAGGAAACGGCAAAGCATGACAATCTCCACCCCAGCTGACAGAATAGAACTAGCGAAGCTTTCGAAGTTAATAAGCCTAAGACAGTTGACATACAGAAGTACAGTAATCCCTCGTTATGACGAAATCGCTTTACTCGAAATTTTTTTCGAAATTTTTTCTGGTCCCAACCCAAACGCATGCATTTTAGGCCTCATTACTCGAAGTGCACGAAGAGCTTGACCCGCTTAGAGCGAAGTGGCGAGCGGAGGCTTCGCCGAGCTGCGGCTACCCAGCGGCGAGTAAGGCTGTCAACATGGTGGGTCAATGCAATCTCGTGTTTCTCCAGCGATCTTCTGGAGCCGGTCATGCTCGATTCACGCCATCCGACTTTAGACAAACGGTCCAAATGCGTGGTAGGGTCATTGAATTTTGTTCCTAGACATTGTTCAATGGCGGGGACGCGACGGTGCGGGAACACCGACACTCGAACTGTAGAATTAGCAGTATCGTCGGCAAGGGGTGCCGAAAAACTCTCGTTTTGCAAATTGCACGTATGCACACCCCGCGAAAAAATTGCCCAGCGATCATGCAAAGCCATTACTGAAAAACCGGTTAGTTTTCATGATTGCGCTGTGAACGCTCAATGAACGGGTAATAATTTTCTGAGCAAAACAAACACAACCTCGGGCTCAAGCTTCGCCGTTTCCGGCGCTTTCCAGCGCGAAACTGTCGTAGAGTTACGTCACGCCCGCACCCCCGCCTTCCCTTGAAAGTTGAATGCATCAGCGGCGACCACAGCCTTGTGCAATGCTTGGTCAAATTGAAGCAGGGGTTGCTCGCGCCCAGCAGGAACTTGAAGCAGCCAAAGCTGAATATGGTTTTACTTCCCTGAATACATTGCGTTTTGATTCCTCGCAGTTGTGGCGCAGTTAAAGCTCAACTACTTCACCTTTTATAGAGTGGTCGCTTATATCAAAATACCGCTTATAACAAACTTCGTTATAACGAGGGAGAACTGTATAATATGGAGAGGATCGGGCATGCTGTACAGAACGGAGGCAGCCTGAAAGTAGTGACGAGGCGTTTAGGCATGGGGCAAAATCAGATAGGAACTTAAAGACAAGCAAGGCAATGTCATCACAAATAGGGATACAATTGCTATAGTAGCCGAGGAGTTTTTTAGAGATCTGTACTCTACCCGCAACATCCAGGATAATACCGAACGAGTTATTAGTCCAGAGGAGATAGACATCCCACCAGTAACGACCGAAAAAGTAAAGAAGGCATTAAAACGAATGCAAGAAGGCAAATCACCTGGTGAGGATCAGACAACAGCAGACCCCTTGAAGTATGGCGGGCAAATTGTACTTGAAAAACTGGCAACCCTGTACACGCAATTCCTAATGACCGCGAGTGTACCGGAATCTTGGAAAAACGCGAACATCAGCCTAATTCATAAGAAAAGTGACATGACGGGCTTGAAATATTACAGGCCGCTCAGCTTACTATCAGTACTTACCAAGGTACAATTTACTTACCAAGGTAATCGTTAACAAAATATCTGCCACCTTAGATTTCAGTCAACTTAATGAACAAGGAGCGTTTCGTAAAGGTTATTCCACAATAGACCATATTCATACGATCAATCAGGTGATACAGAAATACGCGGAGTATACTCAACCCTTATATATAGCGGCGTCTGCTCTCGGCGATGTCGGTCACCCCGAACCAATCATACCTTCGAAACATACAGCCTGAAAACGTTACACCTGAATCCTGGCGGGAGTTATGTATTAAATATTATTATGTTTTTCCCTCTGATTCAGACCGTTTATCGAGTCTGCAGGAATGTGTGAATGGAGCAAGAGCATTAGAATATGAACCAGGGGCGCTATTCCAGAAGGCCTGAGTTTCGCCTACTCCCGAGTTTCTAGCGGCTTGGGTTATAAAAGCAGAGATAGTGGAGCATTCGATACACCTTGATCAAAACCACCGGAATCGCGCGCAGCACGCCTTGCATATTCAGCGCCCTGTGTTGGGGCCGCTTACGTTGATAAAGAACGACGTGTGCTATCTTCCGCATGCAGCACCCTCTGAAATCGCTCTCCCGAGCATAAACTAGATAACCCCACTGCTACTTTGAAATCCCCAGCGTGGCTGTTGGCCACGCCTGATAAGGGGCGGTCTCCGTTTTTCTCGGTGTTCTGTTCTTCAACTGAATTATGTTTGCAACGTGGTCTGAGGGCAGTCCCAGTGCAGCTCTGCGCAAGCGCAAACCAAGTAATCAAACGGGTCCACTGTAGCGAATGGAACGCGCCGTGCTCCCGACCATCAAATATGGCTTTTGTTTACGGCTTGCTTGAGTGTGCACGCCGGGCGCTTGTCAAAAATCGTCCCATGTCAATTGGAGAGTGCGTTTTAGGCGTTAAAGTTGTGTCATTAGTCATCGACTATGCTTTCACGGTGTCTGAAGAAGGCTCCATGGGAAAATCATGTCGTTTTTGCCTCTATTGTCGGCTTGTACAATAGTGAACTCTAGTTTGGACCGTCCACCCCCGCGACTGTGCCACCGTTGGCTGACGGTGGCCTGGGGACTTCATTTTTGTTTTGTGCTAAGATCTTGTCGCTGCTAGCGGGCATCAAATGGCGACTTCGTGGCTACGACGCTACGCCCACACAAAGTGAGCGCCAGGGGTGGGTGTGGCTTCGATTGTTACGCCGCGCCCCCGAAGGGGCTGGATGTGTTTGACTGACGTTAGAACTCAGAGGAAACTCGGGCATGGTTTTGCACGACCGAGTTGAACTCGGGGTGCCCGTGGTGGCCGCTGCTGCGGCGTGATTTATATTTATGGTCTCCGTAGAACGCACATTTCTGCCCCTACAGGTATTTTAAACGAAATAGGAATATCGAGCCCATTTCTTTCTCCCAAAAAGTGCTTTGCATTGGTTGTGGTGTCGTTTGGCGACAGACCTCCGTTTGCGATGACTTAGAAACGGCTTTAGCTCCATGACTGTCGAGGAGCAAGTGTAGTGTGCGCTGGGGTTTTAGGCGGCGGGCAGCTTTTACAGAAGCGTTGGTGGCGACCGCACCATCGACCGTCACCAGTCGACTGTCAGCGGGTGTGTGCGCCATATAATCAGTGGAGACGTGTTTTGCAGACCTCGCCTTTCTTTTAGGTGGTTTGGCGGGCATAGCTTCCGCAGGTGCCTACCGCACGTCTTTCCGTCTGCAGCCGGAGCGTGCGCTTCAGTTATCGTCTGCTCGCAAAGCAGTTTCGAACGAAGAGTTGCATGACCGTGCGTTTTGTTTATCATCAGCGCGGCGGACAGTCTCCCTCGAGGGGTTGCGTAGAGCGAATTTCTTGTAAAAACGTTACTGTCAGGACAGCTTATACGTATTACATATGCTTTCCAGGAGACAGTCGACGCACCGATAGTCGGTTGAGGTGGTGTATTCGCAGGGGTAAAGCCGATATGAACGCAGGTCCTAGCGTAGAGATACCCTAGCTCGTTTCTCGCGCGTGCACATTATGGGGTTCATCTTCTTCCCCTAGCACGTCTTTGGCGCATATCCCCGCGTCTGGATTAGACATAATCCTGCCTTCCTCTTCCTAATGGTCGATGCTGGTATGGCAAATACCCCGATAGCTTGATGGCCTGATGCATCTTTTCATTATCCTCTCTACAATACAATCAATGGCGCGTGCATATTGTGAGAGGCGATCTTAACACCTTTCAACGGGTTTTGTTCACCGTCACGGTCGTGTGGTAGGAAATAGAGCATCGAAAGCGAGTAAAGGGGAGAGCTAAGAATTAAAGCAACCGCGTGACGCCAGAGGGAGGGTAAGCGGGAGTAGGAAGGGTTCGAAGGAAGAGCAGGTTGTGAGGGAATTGAACTCTACGAAAAAAAAAAAAACGACTGTGGATAGCTTCTTCGAACAAGAGCGGTGAAGAGCAAAATGCAATAAAGCAAACAAACCTGAAAAGTCGCTTTTCTTGTTGTTATTCCTTCCTTCGTAACACATGGCCACTTGGGGGACGGGCCCGGAATTTGGACCTTCGAGGAACTAACGTGCCCGGTTCGCAAAATTCGTAACACTGTGGATTCTAACAGTAACAGTTGTAGAATAGTGCGTGCTGCGTCAAGCCTGAACGTGATGTCACTGGAGTAGGACAGGTGCACACCACCTTCGCCGAACCCCGATTCTAGGGAGGCTGCGGCGTGTTCCAGTCTGCTTGCACACTAAGACGAACAAATGAAGGAGAAGAAACTGACGCACACACGCAACAGTATAAAAAAAGCCGTTTAAAGTAATCCGTGCCAAAAGAAAAAGAAACGAAAGCTAGGAAAAAGGCGCAAGTACAAAAATTTAAAAAAGAAGTTGCTAATACGTCTCACCAGGGTTTCGCCTTAAAAGCACGTAAGCAGACTGGACCGCGCCAAGGAAATTTTCTGTCGAAAATCGGAGAGTTTCGATAAAGTAATACGAGCAGCAACTGTTCTGAATGTGGCGCGCTTTCATCGCGCGCTTTCTTTTTTTGCCAGTCGTCGTCACGTGATTGCATTGTGTGCAACCAACGGCAGAAACTACTTCTTAGGACGAAAAATTCCAAACAAAAAGGTCATGTGAACGCATGAAATAAAAAATAAAATAGACTTTGTAGTGAAATACTGATTAAGAAAGTAAAAGTACAATAAAATGAAGTAATTGGATTGGCGTGCCCCCAGTAGCCACCAGTGCAGCAGTGGAGCGAGAGAAAGCACTGAAAGATGCGTCCCGCCCTAGTGGGGCATCCTTGGTGCGCGCTGCCCTGGACCGATTACGTCACCTCAATATCAGCATATAGCATGAATCGCATTTTTAATGCATTTTAAACCTGCCCCGAAATATTAACATGAGCTTATTATTATCACCACAGCTCCGCCTTGCCAGAGTTTCACTCAAACTCGGGCCTTCTGGAATAGCACCCCAGCACCCGATGTCTTCTATATTAAAGTGAAAATATCTGATGGATCTGTTACAATGCGAAGTCTAGTAACAGGTCTCCCGAGATATACAAGAAACGCTGCATTATTTCATCTCTACGAACAATACTTTTTTTATTTTTCTTGTTCGCGTTCTTCTTTTTCTTGCTCACGCTTAATTTGGTCACGACCCTACATGGACGTTATTTGTTGCGTTATTTACTTTTTCCATTTTCTCTAACGGTGTCATTTGTTTCTTTCCTTTTGCTTTGAAGAACAAATGCGCACTTGTTTCTATTCATGTCTGTGTATTGCATTCAGGCATTTTTACTTTAGTGTTATGCGCACTTTGGTCCTAGTCGCTTTGTGATCAATCGTTATCGACGCGATCTACGAATTTCCGCTTTTTTGTCTCTGTGTTGCCTGCACACGTCATTCGTGCCTTTCTTTCCCCGCAGCCTCGTCCGTCGAACAGGCGGGAAGCGCTGCACTGCCGTCGACGCGTACTGCAGCGTGCACGGGGGTGCGGTCCTCGTGGAGCCAACGTCCTCGCTGTTCTCTTGACCGCACTCCTCTCGGTCTCTCGAGGGAAGGCCGCTAAATAAATGTTTCATTTCATTTCCAATTGATCGGCTGTGTTAAAACAACACGAGAATGCTCGAATATATATATTTTTTATTTTTGATTGTAGGGTTTAACGCGCCGACGCAACGCGGGCGATGAGGCGCGCCGTAGTGGAGGGCTCCGGGTTAATTTTGACCACCTGGGGATCTTCAAAGTGCGCCATAATCTCGTACACACGGGCGTTTTTGCTTTTCGCCTCCATTAGAAAAGCGGCCGCCGAATGCTCGAATGCAACGTCAACAGAAGCCCGAGTTGGCTGCCCAGTTAGGCACCCTCGCGTCGCTAAGCGGACACCGTGAACACGCATTCTGCAACGTGCAGAGATTCTCTACGAGCGCACATCAGCGCAATCCATGGATTCACGGAACATCGTATGTCGATCCTCGCACGCTCTTGCACAATGCCTGTACTTTCGCCTGTGATGGGTGTCGACACGAGTGCCGCAGCAGGCGGAATCAGGGCCGATGATTCCCGCTCCTGAAACAGGGACCGCCGCAGTTTTGGTTTTACCAGTTCCGTCCTATCTATTCTTCTTCTCCTCGCCACCTTGAGGTGGCGTAATTTAACCTTGCCTAGCAGCTCAACATCCTGCGGAATACCTGAATAGGCACTTGGAATGAACTCGAGTTCATTTTTAGCGCCACCACTGGGTCTTTTCCATGTCCATTTCCTGTTCCTTCGTTGTCCTCAGGTCAAGTCTCTCTGCGAATCCAACCAGTGTCTCACCTCGGCTAGTCTACCGTTTCCAAAGTTTCCCACTCCGCGCTCACTTGCGTGCTTCTCTTTAGTTGTTACGGTGAAGTTTCCCATCAGTATAGTGAACTGTTTGCCTGTTTAAACCGAAAGCTTTTTTAGTGGACTGATGGTCGCCACCCTTGCGTCACGAAGGGGCTTACAAGATCTGAGTCAACATTGCTATACCGCATCCGAACGGGCTCAGCGAAGACCACAGCATGGGCCTCGTGCGATCGCCTCTCTGTTGGTCATGGGCAGTGATAGGGGATGTACACCACTACGTAATGTGTTGCCCAGAGCATGATGTCGAGCGGACTGCAATGCTCTCAGCAATTCGAAAGCTGGCAGCCCGACAGAGCACTCTGGACCACATCGTCTTTGCAAGAGGACATTGGATGCTGCGCAGAGACGTGTCGCGCCATCTGCTAAGCTTCGTTCAGGAGACTGAACTGGCAAACTCGTGGTGAAAGGACCCTAGCATTGACTGATTAGGAGAAGTATAGGCGCAGGAATTGCCGGCATATCCAACCAGGATAACCCCGCCTGATCCCACACAACAACCAACACCCCTACCGCATGTTTTGCAAAAAAAAAAAAAAAAAAAAACTGATGCCTTCTCCACTATCTATACCTGCTGGTCGACCGAAAGCCTATGTGAGATCTCTGGAAACAGCGTGTGCGTGAAAACGGCCTTCATTGTTTCAAAAACGCGAAAAATGAACAGTCCTGGATAAGGCGACAGTCGCGTCGATTGTTGACGATATTAAAGAGGCGGCTCGCACGGGCACGGGGCACGAACATAGCCTCGTTCCTTGCGCTCGTGGCAGTGGCTCGTGTTCAGCCCCAGGAACCGGGCGACTGGCTGCGTGGCTCCTTTTCTCCGACGCTTTCCGCGACATCGATCCTGAATAATGTGTTCAATGGTAAAGTTTTATCTCATAAACCACGCATCTGTATGTATTTAGATAGTTCGTAGGTGCGCTTAGTGCGCGAAGAATTGTCGCATGCGTTCGTGCTTCGTTTGCGAATCGGGTCAATAAAGGTGTGGCGATCGATTGGACGCACTTTCAACAAACTTTGGAAGCACATTAAGCGGAGGTTTTCACGCACGTTTGACGCGGTTTTGTTTTGAGAAAGCTTTCGCTCTTCTCTCAACGTTCTTCAGGGAGGGATGGTAAAGTTTTTTCACGGCTGATTGGGCATCCTCGTAGACACTGTCAACAGCCTTGTCTCCGTAGATGGACGTTGGTGTACAGGCTTGTACCGAGTTTTACTTGTTTATCTTATTGCTTGATCACAGCGGCCGCGAACACTCGTTGATGCTGTAAAGTTCATCAGATTCCCTGCTATCTCTTTGTGAAGGAACAATGCTACCCGAAGCTTTTTCTGTCTCGATGCACTTGATAACACGGAATATACAGGCAACCCAACAACTTAATGCCTTCACTTGCTCTTCTAAACTCGCCTAATTGTATCCTGTTTCATTTAATGCCCTGTAGCACCTGAAGCAGTACAGCTAAACTTCCTCTCCCGCGAGAGTTCTGGTATTAAACGTCATTTTTAATTTCCAGTGCTAGTGTGTATACGGGTTCAGGGATTCTTAGACCCGTGTTTTGTGTCTCGGACATGACGGGGCGATGGTCTAATGTTCCACAGTTTCTGGGTGCTGCAGTAAGTTCAGTTTGGTCATACGGAGTAAGTGGCCGAATGAAACACCGGGTTGGCCAGATACTGCTCTGGTGAGGAAGCTCTGTCTAGTGTGGTTACAGGGGTATCCGGATATAATTAACAGCGAAGCTTTTCAGCGAATCGTTAGCGCTTGGTGTCCGCAGTTAAAAATACCAACATTCCAAGCGCACGTGAACGCGTGCCTCCCGGTGACCGCCGGCAGTTAAAAAAACAAAAAATGCTGAGCGCTCGCGTGTGCGTGCCTCGCGGCGACCACCCAGCGTCCCCGGCACACGTTTGTCAAGTCAAGCATACCCACTTACGGATATTGGGCAAGATTGTCTAAAAAAAAACTCCTGCGTTAGCCGTAATCGTGGCAACACTTGCTCTGAGCGAGAAAGACATGTCACACCGTACGCCCCTTTGAGGTTATGTCCAATGATTATCACTTCCAAACAAATGAAGCAAGCTCACATTTATATCAACAGGGACGGAGTAAAGGTCGTTGTAGCAGCGAAGAAGAAGCAAAGTGGCTGCAATCGTGGACTAAACGCCATGATGATCGTGAAGTACAGCTTCGCTACCTTCAAGTCTTACGTGTTCTTGTGAGCTTCTTTCATTTTTTTTTCACAAGACCAGGAACCAAACCTGGAACCAAACATTCTGACATTGGGAGTTGAACCCTCCTCCGCGAAGGTACGCATACTACGCCAGAATCTCCCAGAGACACATGATGAAATGTAAGGGCTTTCGGGCTGGCAAGAGGCTGGGGATCTGAGAACACGGCGCAGGCATAGCCGAGAAACCCGACAATCCCCGTAGCTCCAGGCAAGCACAATGACGCTTGCGGACACATTGGGAGGCTGGTGATGACCCTCTTGTCATCGCTTGTAAACATGGCCAGTCTTTCAGCCTCCTCCACTATACATCGCACACGCACGCATGCACGTTCTTGGCGTTCTTGAGTACATCAACACCCCTTCCCCAGTGCCGAGTAGCAATCCGGGCTCTCAGCCTGGATAACCTCTCGGCCTTTCCTTCCGCTTTTCTCCTCCTCCTCCTCCTCCTCATCGCTACAGATGGTTACAAAAAGTAAAAGGTCCGCAATAAAAAAAAAGTTGGCAACCTTGGCAATGCAATTACCTTTTCTTGGGTCTCCCCCTTTCTTTAGAGAAAGACGGTTAAGAATGATTGAGAAAGATGGTTAAGAATTAAGATGGTTAAGATGGTTAAAAATGGTTAAAATGAACCCGCGTTCATTTACTTCGGGACGCTCTATGGGTTGGTTTTTGCGATAGTAAGCGAAAAATATAGCAGTGCAACGCCGGCACGTGCGGGCGGAAAAGCAAGCACATAAAGAACAGAACTCCCGCTGGCGCAGTTTCAGGCAGGGGGCACGCGAGCACTGAGGACGCTGAGGACGCGGGAAATTTGAATTGCACTGGGTGGTAGCAGTGAGCGGATAACGGCTCTACAGCCCATTATGACGAGTTACTGTTCTGTACTTACGTCAGATTTCATGTTGAGTGAAACGGCTATAATTTTTTTTTCATCTCTTAAAACATACCAATCAACACCGGGTCAGCCCAAGCCATGCAAGGCTTGTCGGGCCGTACCCGGCAGTCAGCACAGGTAATAAATGGTATTAGTTAGAGGTAGACAAATCAGAAACATTTTTAACAGGTATGTTCTTAGGCCACGCAGAGAAGAAATATTAACTATCTCATCGGGTAAGGAGTTGAACCTTTTTGAGACATAGTGACGTCTAACATAGGATCCAGAACGTCTGTAGCAACGCGGTATAACAAATCGAGGACTCTGTCTGTACGCTCGCACCGCACATGAGGGGACAAAAAAGAGCTGCGCCTGAAGTTTTTTTTAAAACAGTCGTTTGAGAAAATAGAGTATCAAATGTAGGCAGACTGAAATAAGTGAAGCAATCAACGTTAACGGGGATATCTACATTGTAAGCAACGCTGAGGAGAATGTTTTTTTAATCTACAGTTTACTTAGGCACGCCAGGTGAAAGAGTAATAGTAAAACAAAGATATCCCATATCGGAGAATGCTGTAAGCAAGCGAGCACACAATAGGTTTGCGCGTTGGGACTGGCATGAAGGAACGTACATAAAACGCAAGATACCTCCCGAAGCTTGTTACAAACGTAGTTCCTCTGGCTGTTACACGTCATGTCGCTATCAAAATATACACCCATATATTTCACGCTTGGAGAGAAGGGAAGAGGAATACAATGGCAATCCTTGCACCTTGAGTTATGGAGTAGAATCGGCGTGCAGCCAATTTTAAATGCAGAGCATTTCTTTAACTCACGATGTCACCCTTTCTAGTTGTCCGTAGTAGTCCGCACCCCTCCCCCTACACTATATAAAAAAAATAATACTTACCGGCGCCTGGTTTCGATCCCACGACCCTGCGGGCGGAACGCAAGGTACATGGTGCTCTACCCACTGCGCCACAAAGCCGACACAGGATGGAGGGCTACGAACGCGCCTTATATCCTTGACTCATTCAAACTACGTCAAGAAGCTGCTGATACAACGCATTCACTACCTGTGGGCGGAACGCGAGGTACATGGTGCTCTTCCCACTGCGCCACAAAGCCGACACAGAATGAAAGGCTACGAACGCGCCTTATATCCTTGACTCATTCAAACTACGTCAAGAAGCTGCTGATACAACGCATTCACTACCACCAACTCCCCAAACACTAAAAGTTAACGCAATACACCCACCCCCTATGCGACGCATTTACTCGAGTCCCCCTCGCGGGGAGATGGGCCCATTTTTTTTTTTGTGAGGATTGCGGAAACACACACATTTAGTTTTTTGTGTTTATACAAATAGTGTTATAGGAATACCAGTCCATAACCGCAGTTGCATCTGTTTGAAGGGAGTGAATCGCTTAACTATAAAGAGAGTGAGTAGACAGAAGAACAGTGTCGTCTGCATACTGAAACAGGCGACTCCTTGTTGTGACAGAACCCAAATCTTGCCATACACGTTAAACAACAATGCCGATAAAATAGACTCCTGTGGCACTCCTGATTGCAAAAAAAAAAAGTTTGGAACTGGAGAAACCATTTATCCGCACAATTTGAGCCCGGTTGTGGAAGTAGTTTGCTAAAAGTTTAAGAAAAGGACCCCGAAAACCTAAAAGTTCAAGCTTTTGAAGTAATGAGAAACAGAGTCGAAGGCTTTGATGGCATCCAGGAAAAGAGCACAAGCGACCTCATTATTATCGAAGACGGAATAAACATGATCACAGAACTCTTCTGAAAGCGCTGTAGTACTCTTTCCTGCCGTAAATCCAGACTGGCCCTCCTCTGGTTCTCCTGCCCTCTAAAAAACGTGGTTTATTTAAGCAAGCCTGTGCGCACTGCCACCCTTCATGTGAGAGGTCTTGCTGATCGGGGGCGTCAGAACCAGTTGTATCGTTTACTGACAGATGAGGATCTGGATATCGTGTCTTTGCAGGAAACCAAGGTTGAGAGGGAGGAGCAGGCCGACCGTATGGTGTGGCCCTATGCTTTGCTTAAGAGACGCGTTTGTGTCTCCTACGCCGAGGGGTTACCCGAGAAAAGCATTGACGGACTCTGATACGACGTAGCCTAGAGGAGACCGTAAATACCGTCACCGCGTCGGAATCTGGGCAGTTTATTGTCTGTCTTCGAGTTGCGTTGACATAAATAGCGCGTCATTTGTGTGAAAGGCCAACGAAGGCGGTCGAAAGGAAATTTTGCTTTTTCGAAGATATAAAAACGTGGTGTTATACCGATCGTCTTTTAGTTTTACTTTGCGACTACAATTGTTTGTGTTCCGCGTGGGATCAAAATAACCCGACAAATTTCGGAGATGCAGTACGGCGGTATTAAACGCGATAGTCGCCGACCTCGCCCTGGCAGAAGTAGGCGATAGCATGAGCACCGTTCGCTACACGCACTTTCAAGGCAACAGCCATGCTCGTCTTGACCGAACGCACGTCTCCTTAGGTCTTGTTCCTGAAGGCGACGATTTTCAAGTGGTGAAAAAATGGTGAAAAAATGGTGAAAAAAAAAGTGGTGAAAAAATGCCCGCTGGGTGGTACCCGGCGCGGGTTCGGGTCCCACCCGGCGGGCATTTTTTCACCACTGTTTTTCTGGCTCAAAAAATTCTTCATCTCTTCCTATGACCAACCATATCCCCCCCTTTGTTTTCCGGGGTTTTCTTGACTGCCAAACCTTACTTCTGTCTTTTATATATATATATATATATATATATATATATATGGCCCTGAGGAAAGCAAGTTCTCTTTGCTGAAACGTAGGCCACAATCGTGTTTTTACCTTGTTCGAAGTTTTTCTTCTCTTATATATATTATATATATATATATATATATATATATATATATATATATCGTACTGACCCGATTCTAACGCGCACCTTTTTTCCGCAAAAATAGGCCCAAAAAGTGCATGCGCGTTAGAATCGGATACGAAACCGAAACTGCCGAAACAGCTGAAATTTCGTTCCACCCATCGCCATCGCCATCTCAAGATGGCGCCAAAGCTTTTAGCAACAATTTTTCGGATCTAGGCTCCTAGGCTTTTTTTTTCGGCGTTCACACAAATCGTTAAATTATTCCACTTGCGTGCTTGATAACCGCAATGGCAGCAGCGGCTTACGAGCGGCTCCCACGCGTTCACAACGAACGGTTGGCTGAAGCGTATGCCTCTGGAGAAGCTCGCGCGATGGGCATGCGAGGCGTGGGCCACGATCCCATCGAACATGGTTGAACGTTCGTTCAGGAGTGTGGCATCGCGAACGCGCTTGACGGCACCAATGACGAGATGTTGTGGTCAGCAGAGAGCGACGAGGAGTGAGATGAGTGAGATTACTTCGGGGAATAAATCGCCCGTTTCTCTCGCATTCGTTTTTCTTGCTCGCAAAGTTTCTTGCGCGTTACAAACGGAGGTGCAAGTTTTTTCGGTTTCTTTGCCTGGAAAATCGGGTGCGCGTTAGAATCGGGTAATTACGGTATATATATATATATATATATATATATATATATATAAATATATATATATATATATATATATATATATATATATATATATATATATATATATATATATTTCATTTCATTTATTTCAACCTTAAAGGCCCGAGGGCATTATATAAGGGAGGGCAAGTGGCGAGGTACAGAGCAATGTTCAAACATAACACACACAAAAAAGTAAACGAAAACATACAGAAACTAGAATCGAATACATGTAGACAGTAAAGACAACCAAATGCTGCAATGTTGTCTGAAAAATAGAATTACAATTTTAAGGTGCGTACAAATCAAGAATTCTTGACAGAAATACATGAGGTAGTGAAATTATCGATAACAAGCAGGCTGCTCAGACAAGTGGTCGGTGAGCTTGGAGCGGAACATTTCGCAGTCGGTGCATGACGTGCAGTGCTCCGGTAGAGCATTCCATAGGACTATTGCGTGGGGAAAAAATGAGGTGTTAAATGCTGATGTTTTGCCGGAGATACGAGCAATGGGTTTGCTGTGATTAAGGCGTGCTGAAGTTCTGTGCGCTGGTTGAAGCAAGGGATGCCGATAGCGGGGATGATAGTAGTAGCTGTGAAGAAGGCATAGGCGGGCGATAATTCGGCGGGATTCTAGTGTTGGGAGGGAGAGCGAGAGTTTTATTGCAGTGACGCTGGTTCTAGGGGAGTATTGCGAAGATATGAAGCGGGCGGCGCTGTTTTGAATGGACTCAAGTTTTGTTGTTAGGTACGCTTGGGACGGATGCCAGATAGATGCCGCATATTCAAGTTTCGCGCGTACGAAAGTTATATAAGCTAGTTTTTTTTCTTCGGAGGATGCGCACTTGAGGTTGCGTCGAAGGTAGCCAAGAGATCTAGATGCTGCAGAGAAGATTGTATCGATATGGGTAGTCCAGGATAGAGATGAAGTCAAGTTAACCCCGAGATATTTATAAGATGACACCGAGGCGATGGGAGTGGAATTAATGGAGTAGGGGTTGGAAACTGCAGTACGTTTACGAGTAAAGGACAACGATTTGCACTTAGCTGTGTTTAATGGCATGAGCCATTTATCGCACCATGAAGCAATGAGGTCGAGGTCGCTTTGAAGAGTTGAAACATTGTCGGGGTTGTTTATGATGGTGTAGATGACGCAATCGACAGCGAAAAGTCGAAGATGGGATTTTATGCAAACGGGCAAATCATTCACGTAGATAAGAAAGAGGAGGGGCGATAAGGCGGCGCCTTGCGGTACAACAGAGGTTACTTTGGTGAGGGCAGATTGATAGTTGTTGGTGAAGGTAAACTGCATGCGTCCTGAAAGAAAGTGCTGGGGAGACCAAGACAGCTTAGCTTACGAATGAGGTGATTATGAGGTACACGATCGAAAGCTTTGGCGAAATCAAGGAAAACCGCATCAACCTGAAGATTATTATCCATGAAGTGAAGTATGTCTTGTGTAAATTCGGCCAGCTGTGTATCACAGGAATGATGTTTGCGGAACCCATGCTGTTGCGGATAGAAGAAATTAATTGATTCAAGGTGGTTTATGATACTAGACGCTATAATACGTTCAAGCAGTTTTGATATATATATAAAGATCAATATATATATATATATATATATATATATATATATATATATATATATATATATATATATATATATATATATATATATATTTATATATATATATATATATATATATATATATATATATATATATATATATATATATATATATATATATATATATATATATATATATATATATATATATATACAAGAGAAGAAAAACTTCGAACAAGGTAAAAGCACGATTGTGGCCTACGTTTCAGCAAAGAGAACTTGCTTTCCTCAGGGAAAGCAAGTCCTGAGGAAAGCAAGTTCTCTTTGCTGAAACGTAGGCCACAATCGTGCTTTTACCTTGTTCGAAGTTTTTCTTCTCTTGTGTTCTCTACCATCTTCAAAGTTCTACTACTCCCTATATATATATATATATTATATATATATATATATATATATATATATATATATATATATAGCGGGAAACAATTTCTTGGACACCGGTAAGTATAATGAAGAAAATGTAACACGTCGAAAGAGGATAGGTTTTAACGTTTCGACCGGGGACCGGCCTTCGTCAGAATCTGGCGAAGGCCGGTCCCCGGTCGAAACGTTAAAACCTATCCTCTTTCGACGTGTTTCATTTTCTTCAATATATATATATATATATATATATATATATATATATATATATATATATATATATATATATATATATATATATATATACATTGCGCCGATAATCCTGTTGCTCCCCTTGGAAATGGCGCTCCTCGCGACCCCACTCCGAGGTCGTACAGAGAAGCTGCCAATTTAAATTGTGCACCGGCTCGCTTCCGCTCATCCGGCGGCCCCTGCAGGCGATACAGGATTAAACAAACAGCCTGCGGCCTATTCTCAGCCCACAAGCAAAAAAAGTGGCACAAAACCGAGACGGGCGTGCGCTCCCGCCACGCTCCATCCAGTCCACCAGCCCCTTGGCCCACTTCCCCCGCCCCGGTGGCTTTGGTCGTTGTTGTTGTGGTGGTTTCAGTGCTAGGCTGAGCCATTTCTTTTTATTCCTTGGCGAAAGTAGGTTCGTGTTCCGAGATTAGTTCCACCTCTTGTTTTTTTTAGATATTCTTGGTTTCGTGCGGGCGCTCGCATTGTTTATTCCTCCAGTCACTCCTCGAAAGTGAGGCCGTCACTGCGGCCTTATTTGCTAGCCTCTCGCCAAGGAGACAAGCCGCACTGTTTACTGCCCATCTGAGGGAGCCGAAAACAAGGGTTGAAAAAAAGAAGGCAGAAACCGAGTCGCTACAAGCGCGAGGGAGCGAAAAAGTTTTTAATGGCTGTGACTAGAGTTCTGAGCAGGGGTGAGTGGTTGATTTCATCAAACGACACGGTTACTATCCGAACAAGGAAGACGACGAGAAAGGGTGGACGAGACGCAGGCTACCGTGACCAGCAACGTTCGTCTCTTGCGCCTTGCTCTTCCTTCGCCTTCCTTCCTTGAGCTAGTAACCGTGTGGAAGTTAAGCAAACACCAACTGGCCCAACTTTCCTCTTTGGATTTCCTCAAAGTTCGCGACGTGCGCTTCTTGCCTGGCTACTGTCATCAGCTGCCTCGGGACGGCCTGCAGAAAAAAATCAATTAATGCAAAAGCCGAGAAGTAGCTGTGTTTCTTATTTATTTCCTGTTAAGCGATAATGAACTTCAGTTGTCAGTCAGTGCGGTGTCTGTGTGCTTTCCTTTCGTCCTGTTTTTTCGCGCCGATCATCGCTCCGCTGTGGACCAACTGGTCCGCCGGCAATCCCTGTTACATTTGCTAGATTTTGTCAGCCTTCTCAGATGCAACAAAGACAAAAGCACGGCGTATAATACTGCTCCCTCGAAATAAAATCCAGGTGCTACATCTTCCGTTATGTAGTAATTAATCAAAGCGCGAGTAGCTTTTTGAGCTATTGGGCGTTGCCCGAAGCGCTCAAGAACGTTAGTACTGCAAGTGTCCGAACTGCGCCACGATAACTTGAGGGCTCAATCTGGAATCCCTCTGATAGGTGTGCAGACGATGAGACTTAGTCTGCGTAAGCCTCAGCAAAACTCGAAGGTGGCCAAGTGACAGATTGGCTGCAACAAGCGCACGACGGAGAGATTACCCCGAAGCCCTGTTTTGCAGCGGCCGCCCTCCTTCAGTTCGCCCACCATTTACCCCACGAACTCTGCATAAGAGAGCAGTAAGGCCCAGAGTCGAGAAAACAACTGGCCCATCGGAATGCCACCGACCGGCAATACTGCACGCGGATTCAAAAAATTTAAAAGAGCGCCACGGACGAGCAAAGAGAAACACAGTAGACTGGACGACCGCTCGTCCAGTCTATACTGTTTTTCTCTTTCCTCGTTCATTGCGCTCCTTTTAATTTTTGTAGCCATGAATCAACTCACCCAACAAAGAATTCTATTGGACGCGGGGAAGCCCAGCCAGCCTTATTTTGAACTACCAGGGCGTCTCCGACCGATATATATGGTGAATGGTCATTGCGTCAATGAAGAGTTTCTTCTATGCTTGGAGCTGGGAACATGACTTTCGAATAACCTTATTGTTTGTAACCACGCTTGACATTAGCGAAATCAGCGTGTGAACGCGTAAGCAAGCAAGCAAGCGCTTGATCAAGCGAGCAGGCAAGCAAGCAGCCATGGTTTCGCTCCCGTGTCATGCTTCTGCAACGGCTAGTGAAATTCGCTTTCTATTTGTGGCCTTCATGACTGCAGGAGCGGTCGAACCCTTGGTTTAAGTAATAACCAGTTTACCTTGCATCTCGTTGGAGCCGGTTTGTCGTAGTTTTCGGAATGCTGGCCGTGGATGCCTTCGTAGAGAGGGCGGGGTGAGAGAGAGTTTTCGCCCGAAATGAAGCGGTGTGTCGTCCGCGACGAGTTCATCGAACAGACACCTGCGTATCACTGTATAATACATTTTCCCGCTTTTCGATTTGTGGTGTCACAAATCATCAACGATTACAAAAAAGATTAACGGAGCTTTCTATAAGCACTTTCCTGGAGAAAAAAAATCACTGCACTCCAAGGTAGTCTCGTTCGGGGTTGCTCAGCTTCCCCACAACGCACTCGATTGACCAGTCCCTGACGCCGACAATGAAATTTCAGCGAACGACGATGTTGAGCATACTATTTGACTCAACAGTTGGCTGTGCGCTTCGGCATCGCCTAATGCATGCGCACTGCCACTGCGCAGATCACAGTTTTGAGTCGCATGGTGTGCACGTTGTTGTCATTCGCCGAAATCTGCGGAGGCCTGGATTGGTCACTCGAGGGCTTTTTGATAAATCCCAACCACAGTATTGTCTTGGAGTGCAAAAAAAAAAAAAAAGGACGCGTAAATGTAAACTATATGCGGGAAGTCCTGCTGCGCTCACGATTTCACCCAGGACAAAAACTTTTGAACTTTAATAAACAGGTTCTCTCACTCCACTTGGCGATAAGCTTTGTTTCGCTTTCGACTTCAAATGTTTGCCTTACTCTACAAGCTGAGGGAAAGTATTTATAGAAGCGAACGCTAGCGCTATCCCACCTTCTTACCGTCGGCGTCTATATATGTCACAAGCAGTGACAAAAATCAAATTTTAGTGGTGCAATTGGCTGTACGAGTTGTCCAACCGCCAGCACTATGATCACTATGCTAGAGAAACACGCGCACTTTTTCTACGCCTCTCTTAGACGGCAACACTTCCTTGCTTTGTCTACTTTTAGGCGGTTCCTTTGCACGCTCCGTGACCGGCTTCTTGGGTCAAGAAAAAGTGTAAATGAAGAAATATAGGCGGGCAGCGTTAATTATCTATTCCTGAACAAGAAAATCATCGTTTATCTAAACCTGCAAAAGCCCTTAGTGGCGCGATGTTGTACTTAAAACTGAAAGTTACTCAGCTTTTAGTGGTCCCGGTATTTGGTGTCGCCATGCATGCTCGCCGTTTGCATCGGTGCGCAGCGTGAGTAGCGAGGCAACGCCTGCCCGAAGAGAAAATTGACCGCAAAGTGCGTGCGTGAATAGAATGGCTTCACCACCAGGCGCATTGTAGTCGGCTGCAGAACACCGTCTACGTCGACATCGCTTGAGTAGGTAGTCCCCAGGTAAAGTAAGCAAAAAAAACAAGGCCCTAACGTGTGACCTCGTTCACCGCTTTCAGAAGGAAGCAATTTTAATGGCACAGTGTTTTATAGGAACTCGCTTAACAACTGAGTCGATCGGCATGCAAATTGAGCAACACAAACCCGTGTACATAAACGATCACTTGACACCTGAAAACAAGCGCCTATTTGCCCAAGGCCTCGAATTGAAAAAGGAAAAAGGATGTCAATTTCTTTGGGTGCAAAACTGCAGGATCCTGGCGCGGAAATCGGAGGACAGTCGGGTCTTTCGTATTTATGGCGCCCAGGACCCGCACGTCATTACTTAGGTCATGTTACATATACCACAATCTGAGTTATGGCCTATCATTCCATCGATCAGTTTTCAAGTCTTCTTCAGAATAACGCTATAAATCATAAATCCCTTGTTCATCTAAACATTCGTAGCTTACCCAAACATTACGATGACTTGGTAAACTTTTTAACACTAATTGGTCACAATTTTTTACTAGTGTGTCTTTCCGAGTCTTGGCTAACGCCAACCGATGCCCGCCTGTTTTCCTTGCCTAACTATCGAGCAGAGTTTGCCAACGGTGTGGACAGTCGTTGTGGCGGATTTGCTATTTTCATTTCCAACACGTTATCATACACCCGCCGATATGACATCTCAATCACAACCAGCCAGCAAATGTGAATCGGTCTGGACTGAACTAGATAAGCCTTTTCTTTCCAAAACAAACGCTATAATTGGAGCCATCTATCGCTCTCCGTCATCCTCATATCCAGAGTTTTGCCATGAATTTGATGAAGTTATCACTCGACTTAACAAAGAAAATAAAAACATCGTTATTGTGGGAGATATCAACATAAACATATTAGACACTTCTAATAGCACGTGTCTAGATTACGCTACTAATGTGCTAGGTCATGGCCTTGAATCTTTTTTTTTGAAATTTCCCACACGTTGTATTCCACAGGCACCGAGCACACTGATTGATCATATTTTATCCAACGTCACTACATCACAAACCACTGGAATCATAGAATTTAGTATTGCGGATCGTTACCCTATTTTCCTGCTACTTGAATCCGCAAACACAAATGTGCCGAAACTGATCCAGAAAAGCGCATTCGATTACCGCCAATTCCGTCAGAACGTTGAGGAAACAGACTGGGTGAACAATTTGTCGGACGACTCCGCTAACAGTGCCTTCAAAAAATTCAGTTCCGAAATATCTCAAAACCTTAAAATTTGCACAACAACGTCAACTGAAACAAAGTGGTTTTCTGCCCCAAGAAATCCTTGGATATCAAATGGTCTTTTACGCTCCATCCACAAAAAAATAGCTTGCATTAAAAACTAAGGGCCAAACCGCTTAGCTCTACTCTGCTAAAACGTTACAAGACGTATTCCCAACAATTGTCTATTTTACTTCATGTAGCTAAAAGAAACTATTACCAAGCTCAAATTGTCAAAAATGGGAATAACACCCGCAAGAAAGGCAACTTATCAAAGAATTTCTTAACCAGGATGTCCCGGAACCTATCCTAATTTTATCACTGATGGAACGGCAGTCTATTCTAATGACAGTGACATTGCAAATGCCTTCAACTCATATTTTTCCCACAATTCTTCCGTTGCCAATCAACCAAAACAAAGCTTCACTCGCTGTTCACATTCTCTCTACTTACGGCGTACGTCATACGAAGAAGTACCGTATTTACTCGCGTAATGATCGCACCCTGAAGTTTGCCGTCCAAATTCGATTTTTTTTAATTTCCCGCGCAATGATCGCACCCTGAACTTGCTGCAGCAGTACGTCGTATGGGTGCCAAGTCTAGCTGATTATGATCGTTCATACCTCTATTTCCTTCCCTTTCAAAGCGGACATGGCTACGTTATTGCCGCAGACTTGCCGATATTAGAGATTGGGCAAGCATGCGTTCGGTATTCGTGAGGAAGAAACTCTCACTAAATGCACATAATGTACTCACAAGAAAAAGAAAAAATGCGCTCAGCTTCCTGCATCGGCAGCCGTGTCTGTTTTGATGGCCCGCACCGTGACAGCGGCAGCCACTTATTGGTCGCCCTGTTGTCACCTCGCAGCAAACTCGTTCCGGCGCGTTCCGTAATTCATGAAAAGACTGCATTTTGCGTCACTTTGGAAAGCGGCTGGCAGCGGTGTGAGGAGTTATTGTTTTTCTCTATTATTATTTATTATGTACATGAGACCTACCGTAAAAATTTTGACCGGCAACTTGCTTGCCGTTTCTGTGCTCAAAAGTTTTTCCC
Source organism: Haemaphysalis longicornis (assembly GCF_048455015.1). Classification (NCBI taxonomy): domain Eukaryota; kingdom Metazoa; phylum Arthropoda; class Arachnida; order Ixodida; family Ixodidae; genus Haemaphysalis; species Haemaphysalis longicornis. The sequence continues at coordinate 483,713,403 of NW_027526203.1, forward strand.
GAAAAATTTACCCCGCGTAATGAACGCACCCCTAACTTTGCATCAATTTAAAAAAAAAGTGCGATAATTACGCGAGTAAACACGGTATTGCAAACGTTTAGCACCATGAAAAGCAGCGGCGCGGGGCTTGACAACATCTACCCTGCTAAAGTAAAGACAGTAGCTGGCGATATTTCGACCGTTCTTGTGCATTTAATAAACACAATATTCAAAAGCGGCGTCTTTCCCGAAGAACTAAAACAGGTAAGATAGTACCAGTGTTCAAAAAGGGTGACCGAAATATCTTATCTAACTACCGCCCCATAACAATACTGCCCTTCTTTAGTAAACTGATTGAAAAGCTGATTGTATCGAGATTAATTAACTACCTCACAAAATTCAGTCTTTTAGAACCGCAACAGTTTAGCTTCAGGCCTAATTATTCAACGGAACTTGCACTTATTGAGCTTACGGATTATATCAAACAGAGTTTAGATAATCGCCTTTTCGCGGGAGCCGTATTCATTGATCTTACAAAAGCGTTCGACACTATCAATCATAATATCTTGTTGGAAAAACTAGAATCGCTTGGTGTATGTGGCCCGACCCATTTACTTATAAAAAATTACCTAAGCAACCGAAGCCAGTCTGTGAAATTCGGCAGCGCTATGTCTGAACCAAGAATCGTCAACCAGGGTGTTCCCCAAGGTTCTATCTTAGGTCCCCTACTATTCCTTATTTACATCAATGACCTCCCTACCTGCCTCAACTACAGTAACTGTATCCTCTGTGCTGACGATACGGCAATATTTTCTTGCGACAACGATGTCTCAGATCTAACGGCAAAGTTAACGACCGACCTTGAAAAGGTTAACTACTGGTGCCAAAATAACCTGTTACAAATTAGCAGGCTAAAAACCACTTTCATGATCTTTTATTCCGCTCACAAAGAACTTACAAACACGCCATATATCATTTTTTTACAGTCACGTCATCTATTCATCAGATTCTACCACGTTTCTTGGAGTTATCCTAGGCAAAAATATGGAATTTGACAAACACAAAATATCAGTTACATCTAAAATTGCTTTCGGCATTCGTGTCCTCATTAAAACCCGTTACTTTTTCGAATTGTCCCTTCTACGATCGTTATATTTCTCGTTCATTCACAGCCATCTTACGTATTGTTTGTCTTCTTCCAATGGGGCAACACGTCTAATACCCATCTTGCACCACTGCGTCGTCTTCAAAATCAAGCCGTTCGTTTGCTTATAATGTGCTTGCAGCTAGACCATGTGCTCACGGTTCCGTCGATGCCGCAGAACGTGCACTTCGGGTTCACGGACTTGTCAGGGTAAAATAATTCTTCTTAATATAGCTTGATCCGTCATAACCCACCTTAATCCAGCTTTATTCACTGTATCCTATGTCGAATTTGAAGTTGAAGTTGAAGTTGAAATTGAAGTTTATTTCACCACAACGATACACTGTGGTTTACACAAAATAGAAACAATTGTGGCATGGAAAGTGGGAAAAAAGCTGCTCTATAGCAGCTTCACTAGCCCCACCTTCCGTTTGTACAAGGCAACAGAACAATGGCACACTAAATCCCATACGGTCCTCACGTATGATTGAAAGAAAATAAAATAACATACTGGTGGTTATTTTTCAAGTACAGTTTACATGCACACTTGGTTGTTTACAAGCACATAAAATTATTGGGGGAAAGTAAAAAAATAAGAGGCAACTTATACCATAATAAGACACTATAACAGAAAGGGGTAAACTTAGAATTTACATGTATTTACAAGTACGGGCTGCAATTTCTCTGGGTTTATAGCTCGTTTTATACACAGGTTTAATATATCACTACCTGAAAGGAGACGCAAGTGCTGTTCTGTAAGCTTGAACTTATTTAGAATGTGTGAAACAGAGTGTTTAAAATTTGGAGTCCGTAATTTGTTCGTGGTCAGGGGATGTGCCAGTGGTCAGAATTTCGCGTCGGACGCAACAGAATCACCGCCTGTAAATGCCCTAAGCCTCTGAGGTTTGCACAGTTTCTTCTAATTTTAGACCTCAGAGACAACAACAGGTTATGTTCATATGCGACACAAAACTTTAAAACCTTAAACTTAAGGAATAAATGGGATGTGTGCTCTCGGTAGCCTAAATTTGCAATAGCCCGTAAAGCGCATTTTTGAAATGTGTACAACTCTTGTTTTGATGCTTGAGTTCTAGATGTCCATACCAACCAACAGTAGTGTAGATGAGAACAAAAAAGCGTGTTAAAAATGAGAAGTTTCTGGGGAACCGAAAGAAAGAACTGACACCTTCTTAGCACGTCAAGGGCGGTTCTTAGAATAATACACAATTGTTCTGGGTGGGAATCCTAGAACATATGTTGATGAAAAATGACGCCTGAAGTTTTGGCCGTCTCTGAACATTCGATATTAAAATTATTCAGCAACAGTTTTTGTGTGCACCTACATGTCATTCCTTTGGTTTTAGAGCTGTTGATGTGTAACGAACTATGACAAGACCATTCCGAAAAATTGACTAAGGTTTTATTAGCTGCTTTTAACGAATCGCCTGTATTTCTTCCCGTGAAGAATAAGCTTGTGTCGTCTGCATAGACAATGCATGTTATTGATTGATCCACGTTTACAATATCGTTACTATAAATACATTAAATAGAACAGGTCCTAATATGCTTCCCTGCGGTACAGCGCGTTTGATTTTTTGGGGCGTAGATGTTTGCCTATTTATAGACACACACTGGTACCAATCACTAAGGTAGCTTTCTATTAAATCAAACGTGATACCTCTAACCCCGTAATAAAACAATTTTTCTAACAAGGTTAGGTAATCAACTGTCGAACGCCTTCGTAAAATCTACGAATACGCCTAGTGTTAGCTTTCGTGCTTCAATGTTGCCGATTATGAACTCTTTTTGATCTAACACGCCGTAATCCATATCAATCCCACCTTAAAGGGACCCAGAAAAGCCTTCTGTAAAAGTTACAAAAGGCCTGTGTTGTCACGTAGCACCAATATAGCGATGCAATGCCGTTGGAATTATTGATCTACATTCAGTATTAGCTGCGCCAGAAGCAATTAAATGCACCTCTCCCCACTTGCCGATCGACTCCTCCTCCCTCTCTGCCTCCTTCAAAGCAGCTAGCTACATTCCTGCGCCTAGGCTCGCGTCAATCACTGCGGACCCGCCTTTGCCGCCTTGCCTTGGGATCGCGCAGGCAGGAGGAAGAGTAGCCGGAAGCCAATGACAGTGACGCCGCCGGCGGCCGACCTTGCCGGCGATTGGGCGAATCAGGGGGCGCCTTCGCCGTTGCGTCAGCAGCGATCGCCGTTGCGTCACCCGCGGTCGGCTCGCTGCGGCGTCGCGCTCATCGGCTGAGAAAGACGATCTTCAAAAATTGTTTACAAATTATCTGTAGAACGTATGGGGCTCACACTTGGCTCGAAAATCCCCCGTTATGTGTTCTACCATTTGAATGCATTTGACTGCCACCTTCACAAAGCTTTTCGGGGTCCCTTTAATTCATGTTAATCCACCTTAATCCCGCCATAAATAATCTTAATCCACCAAAATTCATTTTACCCTTAATACACCTTAATTTATCGTAATCTACCTTAATACTACCTCCCAAATTATTGCTGCCAATCACTAATCAATGATTAATTCATCGTAATTCATCTTAATTCCCCTTAATCCCGGGCTACTAATCGTTACTATCAATCACTAAAGTGTCATACATGTGTAATCTCGTGTCAGTAATTATTCATCAGTTGGAATGCGTCAAGCTAACTCTTTTTCCCCCTCTAGCAGCGTGTCCAGATAGCGCACTTGTAACGCAGTCGAGGTGGTGTCGAAATCGCAAACCGAACCCAACAGTTTTTTTTTTTTACAGCGGCGGCCATTTTTGGTACCATTCGTGTTATCGGTGACAACGACAGTCATTTGATGAAATATGTACGGCTTTTGCCTTAATAATCCTTATCGACTACTTGCAGGATTGCAAAACAATAACATGCAAATGTCACTGCACTGCTTTAAACAATAGCAAGACTCCTCACACTGGCGCACAAGAAAGCGTTATTCCTCAGAGACAACGCACAATGCCACAAATTGACTGTCGCTATGGCAAAATTGCTTGAAATTGGCATTTAACTGGTTCCTCACACCCATATTCTCCGGATTAGGCTTCATCTAGCTTTTTCTGGTTCGTAAACTTGAAAATTTGGCCGGGTGGGAGAATATTTTTTTCCAGTGCCGATAGAATCACTGCCATCGACGTGTATATCGTTGCACTTGACAGCTCCAACTATAGGGTGGGGGGGTGGGGGGGGGGTTAAAATTTGAAGCTAGGTGGACCACCAGGTGGGAAGCCCTCAACAAAAACTACGTTTAAAAATAGAGCGTAGGGATAAACAAAAAGTTATTTACTTTTTAATGTTACTCTGCTTTTCGAACAACTCTGGTATATGGTGGGTGAAGGTGAAAAAATGGGCAGAGCCCACCTACAATGATTATCTTTAAAGGGGCACTTGAAGGCAACCAGAAAATTGGTTTTCAACGAAAGTATGACCTTCACATAGCCATTTTAGCGTTGATATGGCGCCGAAAGATGCCTTAATTGCTCAGAAATCGCTAATCAAACGTGACGCAAACGTGACGCAAACAGCGACTTCTGTCGCTGTTTGCATCACGATAAACCGGAAGCAAGCGAGGCAGCGGTGATGTATAAAAGCAACCGCGTACAACGCTACTACGGATCGAGCGGTTTGGTCAGTTTCGGTCAAATCAGTCGTGCTTGCCCGAACTACCACGTCATTTGCAGCTCCGGAACACTCAGCAAAATGTTTCTTCACGGGACCCCGTGTGACATGCTTTGCTGGAGAAAAGCTCAACCTGTTCACAACGCGGTCAAAGGAAAAACTTCTAATCCTTTTGCGTTGCCACGGGATCTAAAGTATTACAATTACAAAACAGTTACTGCTGGTCGCGTAAAGCATTTGTGGTGCAAGCAGCGGTTTCACAAAGGTGGGCTCCGAGCGACAGGCCACATGCGCTGCGCAGAGTTAGGTCAATCATGATCACGATCATGATCAACCAGTATTAACTCGCCTGAACGTCAACCCTTTTGCTCAACCTTCGAATAGTAATTTGACTGGTTGTGCGGTCGTGTTATTTTTCCGCCCAGGTAATTTCGTTTCGTCAGTAACCGTCATAAGTCTAGTTAAGAAAGATTATATTGTATTGCAATGTCAACAGCGTAGCAATCGCCTCGTCGAAAGTCCATCGCGAGCACGGATCACCGTGACTCACATATGCTGTGCGCGCTCCGCATTCGACGTCCGCGCTGCCGTAAACATGACTAATCGGTAAACATAACAAGCACGGTGGCATTGAAAACACGTATTTACTCCCCGATATCGATTTCTATGTCAGTCGGTGCCATACCGGTACGTTTGCATCGCGGAACTGCGGAGCACCACCGGCACCACCACCACACTGCTACTGCTGCTCGCAACAGCCGGGGTCGGAATTTCCCGCTCTGGCAGCAAATTAGGACCTAAAATCCGTCCGCAGATGATGAAAACAAAACAGAACACACACACACAAGCACTGCAACCGCTAACTTAACGCCAAACCACTACGGTTCACTCGGTAATGCACGGATACCGAGCAGACGCACGCAAAGAACGGCGCACTTAACAGCCCAGCGCGGAGGTTTCGGCGGTCGCTTCATATACGGCGCTAGCGTCTGGTCAGAAAAAGAAGAAACATCCCCCTCGCGAGGGGCACGATCAAATGCAGAGCATTTCTGCGGGGGGGGGGGGGGGGGCGCGCCTGCAAGTCGTATGGATTACGTATTGGTTGTTGTTGTTGTAATTGTTGTCTTCCAGCGTAGACATTGTCGATGAAGTCGATGGTGGAACGTGCCGTGAACCCCCTGCCGCGGCTATGACGCAACGTGGCGCGGCTATGACGCAACACAATCCAACACAATCCACTTTAATCCAATCCAATCCAAATCCAAGCCAATCCAATTAAATCCAATCCAATGCCCCTCGCGAGAGAGTGTTATAGCGCCGAAATCGCCACCACGCGAACGCGTGATGCTGACGTCACGATCACGCCACAGATGTTAGCGACCGCAGCGCGCGCGAACGACATTTAAGCGCGAACCGACCGCGGCGAGAGAGCGCGATGCGAGCGCCCCACCTGTTCTTGCGCGCGATCCTAACGCGGCGAGAGAGGGTGTTGCGCACGTCCCCACCTGTTGTGCGCCCGAACCGAACGCGGCGAGAGAGGGCGTTGCGAGCGGAGAGAAGGCGAGGAGGATGCGGGGGAGAGGGCGCACCTCTGGCCGACGGTTGAATGAGTCAAGGATATAAGGCACGTTCGTAACCTTCCGTTCTGTGTCGGCTTTGTGGCTCAGTTGGTAGAGTACCGTGCACCTTGCGTTCCGCCCGCAGAGTCGTAGGATCGAAACCTGGCGCCGGCAAGTATTTATATAGTGTAGGGGGAGCGATGCGGACGCGGACTACGGACGCCAACGCGGGTGACATCGTGAGTTACTGAAATGCTCTGCATTTAAAACATATTGTACTTTTAAGGCGTCGCGAATGTTGGCGTCGAACCATCCGCTCGTGCGTACCTCACAAGCTTCCTCGAAAAGCGGTACCGCAGCCCCAGGTATTAGAGTTCCTCTATATAACTCCCGCAGGGAGCTAAGAGTTGCGCGACCTTTTTCCAAGCGCCGCTGTGATGACGTCACTCCGGTTATCCATGCCGCGCAGAGAAGCCCCCACTACGGCTGCGCCGCAGCCGCCGACGCGGGCGGCACCACGCCCCGCCCAGGAACAGCCGCGCAGCAGCAGCGTGAGCGACATCGCAGGAATCCAGCGCAGCCAGAGTAGAGTGAACTAGAATACTTCCCAAGTATTCTAGTTCACTCTAGCCAGAGCGTAGCCGCCGTAATGGGCCGCCGACCGAAGCGCCCCCACCACGCGTCGGCCGCCGTCGGAAGCGTGGCGGCGAGGCTCCTACACGCGCGACGGGCGGCTTTCCCGCAGCAATCCGGATAACAAGATGGCGGGTGGTCGTGCAACTCTTAGCTAGAGTACAGTAAACTAGAATAGGGGTAGTGTGCTCACTGCGGAGCGCCCGAACGAGGCGCGCTGAGGCCGGCGGCGTCGACATTTGATAGCTTTCGCCCGCTCCGCTTGGTGTCGCTACGGTTCAAACCACGGTAGGGGAGCTGCGCGGGCGTTCCTCGATCTGCGTGCGTTCCGGCGTGGTGGTTTGATGGTTGTGGCGAGTTCATTTTGCACCTGTGATTCCGTTCCTGGTGCGCGTTTGGTTATTTTGTTTTCATTGAACTGGGAAGTCATCAATGCAGCGTGCGGCGCGTATTTGTTGGCCTGTAAGTCTCCTTCACGAAGGTAACAAATAAGCCCGGTAGTAGGCAGAACCATTGCTACGCGCCGGGCTGCAAGACCGGCTATGTTAACAAGAAAAGTGGCCCTAAGGTGGCCCTTTTTAGGGTACCAAGAGAGGCTTCTCGAAGAGAACATTGGGAGAGGAACCTCCGACGTGCAAATAAAGCGCTGAACGACAACTGCGCTGTGTGCGAGCGGCGCTCCGTCATCCGCGAGCTATTACGCTCATGTCGTGCAGGGACGAGGGGCCCGTAATTTTCGTGGAAAGCCACGCTTAGCACCAGATGCTGTGCCGACTATTCTACCTAACCTACCTGAGTACGCATCGAAGAAAGTACCGCGGGGGAGGCTGCCGAGAAAGTGGAAACGATCAGCTGGGGAAGAAGCAAAATCGTCACCCAATGCAAGGTGTAAAGGGCGTTTCGAAAGTACCGAATGTGGTAGCAGTGAAGACGAGGTTGCGCTGAGTGAGCACTCACAAGAGCAAGAGACTTCCACTGGCGAAGCTGCACGACCCGAGGCCGTATCTTCTGCGATAGATTAATCTCTACAGCCAAATGACTTTTTGGAAACGCCGAGCACACACCTTCAGTGTTCTGGACGAAGCATGCACTTCGTGGAGAAAACGACACAACGTTTTGCTGCACATCTGTGTTGAAATGTACCATGGAACTAGTATCCGAGAGGGATGTTCATTCGCATCAGGCTGTCCAAGGAGGTCGCGATTGTGACTCTTATGCAAGGATATTGTGAAATTTATACTATCGTACGGCTTCACTTCTTTGTTAGAGTAAACATGGACAAGTCTGGCCCGCGGGAATGATCCAAGCACCTCAAGATGAGACGTAACTGAGCAAATAAGGCGGTTACTTTCCCTTTATGCTCAGCCCGGCCTTAAAAAATAAATGTTGGCCTCTGCTGCCTTGGGCAGAAATTAAGGGCTTGAGTATTTGAAATTTTCTTCGGTACGGGAGGAGAGTGCACGTATGCTTAACGGGTGTTTGGTCTTATCAGTTATCCACTACACCTGTTCGCTCGCAACAAAAAACAAGTGAAGGAAGAAAAAACATTTTCTAGGAGGAAAAAAAAACTGATTCTATTAGAATGGACTCCGGCACTGCGGGCCGAGTAATCCTCCGTAGATTTTGCGTGCTCACTTAATGAGGTTAGTACAACATCAGCTAAACAAGAAATCAAATTTTGTAACGCTTTCTCATCAATTACAAAATTATTCTGCAGCACGCAACAGCCGGTTATGCCTCTTCCCTTCAGGCGGGTATGCATCTATAAAAAGCATTAAGCTACTAATACACTCTATCTTAGCTCCCTGCGGGAGCTATATAGAGGAACTCTACCTGGTATGGACGAGCTGCGCCATCCAGCGGCAGGCAGGGAAGACGTTATGTACACCAGCACTTCCGGTGGAAGTTGCGCGGTGTAGCCAGTGGCAGCGGCACCTGCCCTCGTGTTTTCGCTATCTTCTACCTGATTTTTTAAAAAGTTACCTTTAAGAGTGGTGTATTCGTGTTCTCGGTGAGCTAATCTATCGATCTAGAGCAACCTTATTTTGACTTCAGTGACCCTTTAAATGTAGAGCATTGTTTAGCTTGGAAAAATCGCGCTTGAGATAATTTGGAATTTTGTTTCACTTGACTGAATTGATTGATTGATTGATTGATTGATTGATTGATTGATTGATTGATTGATTGATTGATTGATTGATTGATTGATTGATTGATTGATTGATTGATTGATTGATTGATTGTAGGGCTTAACGCGCCGGCGCAACGCAGGCGATCAGGCGCGTCGTAGTGGAGAGCTCCGGATTAATTTTGACCACCTGGGGATCTTTAACGTATGCCGAAATCTCATACACACGGGCGTTCTTGCTTTTCGCCTCCACCAGAAAAGCGGCCGCCGCGGCCGGGAATCGAACCCGCGACCTCGTGCTCTCGCTTGACTGAATTAATTAGAATAACCTATAATTACCTAAATTTCTTGTAATTACTTGCAATTATTTGAAAATACAGTACACTCGCGATAATTCAAACTTGAAGGGACCCCAGGATTCAGTTTGAATTATCAGAAGTTCTCATAAATACGACTCGAAGTAACATACCAACTTCTGTTGTAATGAAACATTCATACATTTTACAATATAAGATTAACACGCAGCACAAAAGTACCATTACATAGCCATAAATTGGTGACTTCTTTGTGCTTTTCTGAGAGACCAAAACAAAGTTTTCGCTGCCAGCAAGGGCAGCCAGTTCAGTCGATAGTTCTGTGCAGTGGTCAAGAATTTGCGGGTCCCAGCAAAGATGCAAATGGGCAGCCAGGAGCAGCAAATGGAACAGATATTTCCCGGCAAGGGCCAGAAAAAAGTACGAATGAACAGAATTTACGAAACGGAGCAGTTTGAATTAAGCGGCTTTAAAATACACTGAAAGCATAGCGAGCCAAAGAAAATCTTGAAGTTTGTTTGAACTAACCGAAGTTTGAATAATACGAGTTTGAATTATTGCGGGTCCACTGTATTTGTAACTTACTTTGAGTTGTTTATAATTGGTTGTAATTAATTGGGAATTGGAATTTCCAAAAAGTTATGGAATGTCTTTGACTTCCTTAGAGTTGCTTAAAATTGCTAGAAATTGTCTGGAATTCGTTCGAATTACTTGAAGGTGGTCAAAAATACTTGCGAGCACAATTTCCTACAAGAAGACCGGCGCTCTCTTCCTCCACCAGGCACTTCCCTATCCACTGCACAAATGCGCACCTTTCGGGCAATCCAGCTGCATCACTCCGGCACGTCTCCACGTCTACGGTTATGGATCAGACCCATCCTAACCCAACTGCCCCTCTCGCACATTTTTTTCTACTGTCCCGCCACTCATTACCCTAACCCTTCCTCCTCCCAACTGGCGGGTGTAGTTGGCGTCGGCGGCCCTCGTTGGCCATGGTTCTTGTGGCGGAATAATATTAATAGGTATGAGTCTGACCGCAAATAAGGTCTCTCTCATATCGATATGAGCTTTAATGAGTGAATTATGTCGGTTGGTCGCCCTATATATTTCTGTTTCCTAATAAATGTTGCCAGTTGCTAGTAGCGCGTCGTCCTGTGTATTTCTTTCTTAGTCTACGTCTTTCCGCGCCTGTTGTCGATATGAATCAGCACCAACTCGCCCAACTTGCCATCTTGTTAAAGGTCTCTCTCTCTCTCTCTCTCTCTCTCTCTCTCTCTCTCTCTCTCTCTCTCTCTCTCTCTCTCTCTCTCTCTCTCTCTCTCTCTCTCTCTCTCTCTCTCTCTCTCTATCTATCTATCTATCTCTCTCTATCTATCTATCTATCTATCTATCTATCTATCTATCTATCTATCTATCTATCTGTCTGTCTGTCTGTCTGTCTGTCTGTCTGTCTGTCTGTCTGGCTGGCTGGCTGGCTGGCTGGCTGGCTGTCTGTCTGTCTGTCTGGAAGTATTGGAAGTTCTTTGGAATCATTTAGATTTATTTGAAATTTATTTCTGGCTTAAGCTTGCAGAATTACTCGGAGTTATTTCTGGGCAATTTACGACCGAATCATGAGCATTAGCGGCACTGAAGCGCGCCCATTCTAAATGTGCTTTGAGAAATGGCTCCCCGGCATGGATGTGAATGACTGCCGCTCCTTGGTGCATGGGTTCAGCTCCCTCTTCTGTTGAGAAGCCAGGTGCGCCCGCAGCCGCGTCGCAATAGAGGTAGCCAAAAAATGCTCCGCAATAAAACGTACACAAGTTTCGCCATCCCTCCACCACACCCCAAGTCTCGCATCCACCACCCACCACTGCGGTGCACAGCCTAACGCGCGGTACTCCGGCGCGCACACTCTAATAAGTCCCCGTAGGGCGTCTTCACCACATTGCTCCAGAACGACCAATCGAAGTGGCCTAGTGTGCGATCGGGGCCAATCGAATGACAAAACCCACCGTATGGTTCGACTAAAAAAGTGCCTGTGCGCAGGGACGACACACAAGGCGTGCAAGGCGCTTTCTTCACATCGCGCAGTGTCCCCGCGCAGGCGCCCTCTTTCACTCCGATTTAATGCTCGACCCCGTCATCCACCAAGGCCACTTCGGTTAGTCGTTCTGGAGAAATGGGGTGAAGACGCTCTTGAAGAACTTTGCAAGGTCGCGGGCTCACTTCACCGGGGATTGTTGGACCCTGATCGCACGTTCTAGCGTATGTTTACGAACCCCACGGGGCCAAACGCGCCGTAGGTTTTCATTACGACGTGCTTCACAGACACTGTGTAACTTCAGCATTTCAAACGCCGAATTTGAAACGCGCCCATAGGGATTTCATAGCGTGTACGATTATGTTTACGCTTACGTAGCGCCCTTGAGGAGAACTTCTTGCCTAACTTCTCCCGCTTCCCCACAATGCATCCGTTCCTGGCTTAGTTTAAGTCAATAAACTTGGAGCGGGACGGAGCTATTCATGCCCCGCAAGGCCCTTGTGAAAGGTTAGCAGGCGAACTCATGCAGGCTGGGCGCGGGTTGCAGGTCTAAAACAAGGATACCCAAACAGAACAAAATAGTAATAAACAGACGGTTAGACATTAAAAATGCGAGGAGATATACAGCCGAAAGTAATACGCCACAAAGGAAAAATATTAACGTAAAATATGAATGTCATTAACGACGCAGGTATCAAATAGTGTCGATACGTAGCACTGTCGACAGGCTTGTAGAAGCGTGATTAATGTAATGACGAGGGGGCGAAGGGGGCTGGAGGAAAGTTGTTTCTCGCTAAAATCCTAAAACGTGTATGAACGCACACGCATACTCACTATACAAGCCCTATGCATGTATAGGCGTGTTCGTGTCTGTTCATCATAGGGTTAGCATTTTGCGGCCTGGCAATTAATTTCAAACGTCCTTTTGCCTCAGAATTTGATCAGCAAATCAAGTCAAAGTGCACAGAATGGGAAGATGAGTCTGCTGGGGACATGCGGCACCCCTCGTCATCCTTCGTGCGTCGTTTGAACAATACGGGCGGAATTCTGAGCTGTGTCTCTTTCAGAAAAGTCCGCTTCGCGTCCGCTTAAAGTCGTAACGTAGTCACGTTGCGGGGAATCTGGGGTATGAAAACCAGCGCCTACCTTGTGCCAATCAGGTCTCGCTCGAAATGGACACTTTAAAGAAATGGACATGAAACCGACACAGCTCATAATTCCGCCAAAGTTCGCATGGTTATTTTTAAATCTCTTTCAGCAGGGTGTTTTACAGCGCTTTCGGAGAGTTATGTGTAACGCCCATCGGTGGGTCTATGCAGAGCAGAAAGCTGCAAAGGAAGTTAATTCACTTTATCTCAGCTGTCACGCCTATACATGCATGAGGTTAAAACTATAAATGCTATATACACGCCGCTACGGCCTCCTTTCACAATGCGAGACTGTTCAAAAGAAAAGCCGTATCGCTACGCGCAGTTCAGTTTATGGCAGAAGGACAGGTAGAAGGGAAGGAGAAGAAAGGCAAGCGTCGTTATCCAGGATAGACCCTAGCTTTCTATCCTGCCCGTGGGAAAGGGTGAATATAAGCAGAAGCCGGCAGCAACAAGCTTCCCTTCCATACCTGCCGCGGTGGCCCTGGTTACAGCGTTGCGCTGCTGGGCGGGAGCTTGTGAATTTCACTCCCGATTTCTCCGATGAGGCGGAACGCAAAAACTCTCGTCTGGATGAGATTCCTAAAAAAATGCGTAATATTTCACTACGGCTCGTGTATCTCGGCCAAAGTGTAGCTTCGACGCTTAAAATCCGTATTTGAAATCTCGTTGTCGCTGGGTTCTTTGAGCCAACAGTGCTTTCCCCACAGCGATGCTTCCGAGGCTATACTGTCTTATTACCGAATGATCATTTAGAACTAAACGCATCCTTATAAAAACATTATATTTACTCAGTGAATGAGTTGCTGCTCACGCGATCTTGTCACGTATGCGTCGTCAGAAAACAATTTGACTATTATTCTGCTACGCATTACTTTAGTTTTCTGCATATTAATTTTCAGGCCCAGGGTTCTTCTCTGCAGTGCGGTAATCATGCCTTGCGATTCGTCCCCCGAGTTACTTAGCAAGGCGACGACATTAGCAAATCTGAGGTGACTGAGGTATTCTCCATTAACCCTTACGCCCACCTGTTCCCAATCCATGGTTCTGAATACCTCTTGTAAACATGCTCTGAATAACATTGGTGAGATTGTGTCTCCTTTTCTGACGCCCTTCCTTATAGTTGTATTACTGATCTCCTTATGGAGGACGATGGTAGCTGTGTATCCATCGTAGATATCCTCAAGTATTCTTACGTAATGCTTGAGACAGCCTCGGGAGAGCACACCGGTTTGAGATAGGTGGCGAGGCAGTGGAAGTGGTAAGCGAATATATCTACTTAGGCCAAGTAGTGACCCCGGATCCCAACCATGATGCAAAGATAATTAGAAGGATACGAATGGAGTGGAGTGCATTCGACAGGCATTCTCAGATAATGACTGGCAGCCTACCATTGTCCCTGAAGAGGAAAATGTATTACAGCTGCATCTTACCGGCACTCACTTACGGGGCAGAAACGTGGAGGCTCATAAGAAGGGTTCAACTTAAATTGAGGACGACTCACCGAGCAACGGAACGGAAGATGATAGGTGTAACGTTAAGGGACAAGAAGGGAGCGGAGTGGGCCAGCGAACAAACGCGTGTTAAGGGCATGTAGAAATTAAGAAGAATAAATGGCCGTGGGCAGGGCATGTAATGCGAAGGCAAGGTAACCGTTGGTCATTAAGGGTAACTGAGTGGAACCCTAGAGAAAGCAAGCGTGGCAGGGGGTGGCACAAAGTTAGGTGGGCAGATGAGATCAAGAAATTTGCGGCGATAAATTGGTCACCGTTAGCACAGGACCGGTATCATTGGAGATCTAAGGGAGAGGCATTTGCCCCACAGTGGGCGTAGACAGGGTGATGATGATGGTGATGACTATTTTGTATTTCAGATTTCAGTCCCTATTCCCATGCATGGATGTCTTGACAGCCGTCTGCTTGCGCAGCATTGTATCTATCGTTCATCTATAGAGTGCATGCTAAAAAGAACTGAAGGAGCGTTACACCTGCAGCGTTCTATGTTCAATGGTCCCATGCACCAGGGTTGCGTTTTGACACAAGCTTCTTTGGCGCAGACCGGGTGGCATTGGCTGTGGCTTCTCGAGGAGGAAGATCAGAAGCCTCAGTCTCGCCACGTTTGGCGCCCAACGTGCCCTCCAGACAGGCGCGCGGCGCCAGCGGGAGCGCGTGCGTGTGACCCGTCTACTCGGACGCGCTGCAGCGGGCTCGCCTTCGGGGCCGCGCATGTTTGTCACCCTAATCCTGCACGCTCCGCCCACTGGGCTTAAACCGACAGCACGGGACGAAGGTCGCGTCGCCTCGTCAAACGGCTCAGCTTTGCCGTGGCCCAGCCCGATGATAGTTTTGGGGCGAACGGCCCTGATGGCCGAAACAACCTTTGCGTGGGTCGGTAGGGACAGTTGATTGGCTCCGTCAACAACCCATAATTGGCTGGCGTTCCGTTTGCTTCTTCGCTTTCCCTTTGGTTCGGCCGGAAGAGAAAGGCAAAAACAGAGTCAGCAGTGACCAGTTTGTTCGGTCGCCGGTGCAGACTTAGTCGTGGGCGGTCAACAACAACAACAACAAAAAAAAAAACAAGAAAGAGGCTTTGCTCTGAAGGAGCAGGACGTCTGTAGAGGACTTCATCGTTCTTGAACTGAAAAGAACACAATTAAGCCAACTTACTTACTTTTCTTTGATTAGTATACGACGAGTTTAAAAAAGCATCTTTAGCCATTTTCCTACTATTGAATTGCTACTTGGCATCCGTTTGGGATCAAATAGAGCGAATGAATCCCTTACTGCAGATATTATATAAATATTTTCCCCTCCTCACTAAACGCAAGCTAAATCCTTTCTGGTCGTACTGCGAAAGAGAAAATACTCTAACCAGGAAAAAATGAAACTCCAACGGGAAAATAATAACCCAAACGGACCATTTCGTTTCCTGGAAGTAAAATAATGCTATTACTACAATTTTTGTGAGCGGGTCTAGTTGGAGGGAGTCCATTCTGTTGCCAGGACACCCTTCATCATGGGCGGTAAAAAAAGAGAGAAAAAGGAAGCGGACCATTTGTTCTGGGTGAACAGGAGGATTTAACGTGTCCTTTTCTGTCGTGCACGCGGTTTTGCGCTTATAGTAAGAATGAATGGCATGATGCTCGAACATTCAGGGAGTCTGATGACCGCAGTTAATATTTGTACGTCAGTTATGACACTATCTTTTAAGTGGCGAAATAGCAAATTTTGGGAGTATTGCGCTCGCGTTTCATTTGCCTCTGGCAAATGAAACGTATACTTTGGTCAGCACCTACTCCAGCTAACGTGCCTTTTTTTCTGCCGCTGCAGAAGCTAGCAGCAAACTGTAGCGTACGACGTAAACAAAATGTTAACACATGTTGAAACTATTGGGTAGCTCGGCTGAAGTAGCGTTTCTCATATAACGCAAGACAAAGGCAGATAATTTAACAAAACTTGTCGGGGGGCTAGTTGGTTCATGAGTCTTAAGTATGTCTAAGCACAAAATACCCAAGGCGATACACAAGAAGGAAGAGGCCGGTCAAGCGCTGACTTTCGGCTGTATTTATTCTCCGGCGGAGCCAGCAAATATAGAAAATAAAAAAAAAACTGGGGCATGTGCCACAGTGGGGAATCACAAGTGCGCATGCGTGCTACTCGAACGAAACGCTCGAAAAATGATTTCTCGGAGTTGAACAGTGACAGCGACGTATCACTGATACAGTTATCGCCTCATCGCTTACTATAGAATGCCTCTAACAGTTCCCTTGCTGTCGCATCTCTTCTCCTACCCAGAATCTTTATCTCCTTCAGAAGTGGCTCGCACTTGTGTACGCACAGCAATGCGCGGGTAACTCCGCATTTCGTTTATTTTTTATCGGTAATTCCTGCTCCCGTGCTCGGTCGTTGAGACATCGGCCAGTCTGACCAACATATACTTTCCCGCATTTAACCCTTCGGTGCCCAGAACTTTATTTCTTGCTCCAGATTGTGAAATCATTTTTCTGATCGATAAGGACTTCCGACATCCCAAATAGGCAGTCAGAAAAAAAAAATTTGTTCATAAGGACGTACACAGTGACCCCAGTAGGCATTGGAGGACACTGGGCACTGGCGGCCCATACATAAGTTGAACTAGAAAACTACCCTGATCAGCATGATTTATGGTTCAACTGAAGACAATAACGTAAAGTTTGTATCGCTATCATTGGCAACCAAGGAAACTGCACAATTTTCCCTTACCTGTCACTAGCCCATTGAGCCCCCGTGCAAGATGCGAGTTGACAGGCACGAACAAGACTTTTTTTGGCACACGGAAGTTCGTGCTACCATCTCTCCTTTAATATTTGAAGGTCCGGGAACCTTTCTCTGTCAATTGATGGTGTTAAATGTCGAAGAGACCATGAACTGCGACAGAAAAAAATATTGTTTGAGTCGTTGCTCTTGAGCAACATTGGGCATCAAAGGGTTAAGTGGAATTTCATAAACGTCGCCTATAGCCCAGTCCACAAAGCGCCTAGCATGCTCCTTGTCGCATTCTTGATTTTTGCGACCATCGCAAGGAGCTTGTTCCCAAAGTCGCGACAGCTTACGCGGCGCCGAGAACAGGATTGCAATCCCATGCCTGTTGGCCACCTTCTTGAGGTGATTGACGACTTTGTGGATATATGGCACCACTTCGGGTTTTGTCATTTTTTTCCGCAGGCTCGGGCGTTCTTCTAGTTGTGCCTCCTTTAACCTTCCTCGACACCGGCGTTCAAAACCGTGCACTGGAAGCCGGCTGAAAGCAGCCTTTTAATTTCTTTACCGAAGCTAGCCTGCATAGCGTGGGGACACGACTTAGACAGAGCAGATTCCAGGCACAAGTGAGCAATTTCTCTTTTTACCGTCCTTGAGTGCGCGAAGTGGAAAGGGAGCTCGAGCTCTTTCTGTACCCGTGGGGAATAACGCCAGCAGGCATGCTGGGTACCTAAATGGATGTTCATCTCTAAAAACTGCAACGAGTTCTGTGAAGGAATCTCGTGCGTAAAAACCAAACCCTTCCCAAGGCGCCGAGAAGCGGCTAAAATACTGTCAAAAGACTCTGCGTGCATCGGGATGTTATGTTTGTTTAAAACCACTAAAAAATCGTTTAACCCGTCCGACTTATCTAAAAAGGACCAAACTGTCGTGAGTTTAATTGTGCAAGGCACGGTCAACTACAACTAAAAATGTATTACAGAGGAGAGGGGCAACACTGGAAGCAATACATACCCCTTGTCTTAGCAGAAAAAGACCGTTGTCCAAGGGGATAAAATTAGACTTTAAATAAAACTCAAGCAAGTAAATAAAGTTGTCCGCTGACACGCCAGCCGAGTTCTGAAATCCAACGGCACGAGTTTCATCAATGCAATCTTTAACTGACGCGAACAACACTACGGGGCACAGAATAAAACATATCCTCAACATCCACGGAAAAAGCGAAGTCAGCCAATAGGCGCGCCACTCTGCAAAAAAAAAAAAAAAAAAATTGGCCGCGTATCTGCTCCTTCCGTTGCAAATGACGTCAAAAGACGATAGCCTTTATCGGCTTTTGCGAAGTAAATGCCTCCCTTCGCTTTACCGCTCACCTCTCATGTTGTTCCTCTTGCGTCGCGCTCCTCCCAAGGTAAAGACGCCAAATGTTTGCTTAAATCATTTTAAATTTCCCGCGTTCCACTGCTCCAAACCGAGTGTCTCGATGCGAACGCTGCCGTACGGCGAAGACGCGCGTTAATCGATGCACCCTGCTTCAACGTTTATAAAACCGCGTTTCCCTACTGCACGTGCGTTGCAAGCAGAACGTGGAAACTATCTAGTGGAACCTTGCGTAACTGTTGCCGGTTGATTTCTTAAAATGACGCCAGGAGCTACAGTGGCGGGGGCGACAGCAGGCGACGGCGGAGTGAATTCTTTTTCTGCAGTTGATGAAGTATTTAATTTCGCAAAAGTCAAGCATGTTTGAATTTTTATAAAGGAACACTGCAAATATCACTTCTGTATTGATTTGTTGTCTCATATTTGCGTAATGTCTTGTTCTTTTTCAACAATGTTGACAAGTGTCAACATTACACCGGACCAAGACGGGTAGATTTAGCTGTGACTATATAAGACTATTGCGCAGGCATTGTTTTGCTTTGGCCGGGTGGCTGAATCGAGTCACAGACAGACAGACGGACAGACATACAGACAGTCCAAAATTTCTGGGTTTAAGTAGCCCAAGAAAGACTATCGTCATTAAAAAAAACGGCTTCTCATTTGAATTCTTGTTATCAAATGGATCAGCAACTTCCAGACAATTACCCGCCGCGGTGGCTCAGTGGCTATGGCGTTGTAATGCTGATCCCATGGTCGCGGGTTCGATTAGTGGCCGCAGCGGCCGCTTTTCTGACGGAGGCGAAAAGCAAAAACGCCCGTACGTGCGAGATTTCGGCGCACGTTAAAGATCCCCAGGAGGTCAAAATTAATCCGGAGCCCTCTACTACGGCGCGCTTCATCGTCTATGTAGCGTCGGCGCGTTAAACCCCACAATCATCAATTTCCAAACAATTCAATTTCCTCTTTCTTGTTTATTGTCTTGGGTATTTTTCGCTTAAACATATTTAAGAAAAATAAAAGGAGCTACGGTGGGCACTCCAGAAATACCGAAAGATTTGTGGTCGTGCATGACACTGGTGAAATCAGTGATACCCACAACCCACCTCTCCACACGCTTTATGGGCGATACGGTCGGCAGGGTAAGCGGTAGGACGAGATATCGCAGAGGAAGATGCGACGAGACCACTTAAATCGGTTTCTATATAACGTCCTCTGCCTCAGTTCTTTGCGGTATTTAGACGAATGATTTAGCACAAGTAGACCCCGTGAGGCCCGTAGTCTAAGAGCTGAGAGAGCAACCGCAGCTCTCTTAGTGAGAGCCACTGTTTGCTACAGGTCCTTCCTGCGGCAGACAATTGCTGTTCGCGGGAGTTGCTTGTTTTCATGAAATGTAGCGTAAACGTTTCTACAGTCACTGCGCTATTAAATTTGCCACTTGGTATCAGGACTTTCGGCTGCAGCAGCGTTTTTAAGACATGATGCGGTGACCCTCGAAGCCCAATAATAGAATGTTTTTTTTTTCTGACCTTATAAAGAAGAATAAAGAGTTCATTGAACCCCGCGGAGCGACTACGATGCCAGTATCCTGTACGAAACGCCATCGCAAGGTCTGCACATCACTAGTCCCTATATGCGCTACGACCTTCGAACATCAAAACAGATTCGATCTTTAGCGCTAGCAGTCGGTTTTTGAAGTTTTTTTTACGCACATGAGATGAAACTCGATTCTTTCTACATCGCTACGTGAGGAATGAATGCCTGCATGAGGGTCGGGGGTATACTTAGAGTATCGGATCTTTTTCACGCTAAGGCCCAACAGCCTACGTTTGACCCGAACTATCTGTAATGCCTGTTGCTCGCTATTTACTCGTTCCGGGTCCAACATGCTCACCAGTTACACTTGTTTTCTTAAAAATAAATTTCACAGGAACTTGATAGCATTATAAGAGCGGCTGGTTATCGTTAACCGAAAAAAAAAAAGCCCGAACCCGGCGCATACGCTAAGTTATCACCACAGGGCCCCAGAACGAAATCGGTTCGTGACGATGACGTCTTACACAAAACAAACATATGCACGTCTGGTAAACTAAAACAACTCATTTAATCAGATTGCGAGCTAGGTTATACAAGGAACATCTTCGTTTGGTGCTTAGATGGCGACTGACTCGCTCTCCGCTGCCGTCGTTCGCCGCTCTCACGCTGCCGGGCTGAGTCGGTTTCAGGTGTCCACCGCGGAGCGATCATTCCGGGAGCCGTCTCGGATGAACCACGAATCGCGGGCTGGAGGGGACGGGGGCCATATATGCATCTTTCGCCCTGATCGCCCCCCCCCCCCCCCCCCCCCCCCCCAAATGACGCCATCATTTGCATTTAGCTGCATAGTTCCAAAGGGTACAGCAGTTGAACGGCTCGTCGCAGAGCTGGTCCCCCAGGCATTCGTACTTCACATGATCGGACCTTTCCTTCCCGGCCAGGTAATGTTGTTTCAGCGGTTCCTGTTTTTCACATCTGTCTGGGTTGCATTGTTTCGCTCAACAGCCCCACGTCGCCGGGGTTTAGCTGCCTGGACGTATTTCCTTGCAGCTGAGAGTTCCGTAGTTCTCTCAGGTATTCTGTCGCCCATCCCTTCCAGGAATGGTGCAACATTCAATTTCTATGGCACAACATTTGCTTAACCTGGGAAGAGGAAAGTGCCGTTATCTGCTGGCGTTGTAAGTTCGGCAGCGATGTGATCTGCCTTCCAGTCATAAACAAGGCTGGAGAAAGCGGTTCACGTTCGTTAGGCTCGGTATCTACATGTGTGAGCAGACGCGAATTTAGCTTGCCCCTACTACGTTCAGCGTTGTGCATAGCTCTTCAAATCCGAGGCTGCTCCTTCCTAGCGTCTTTCTCAGAGCCTGCTTAGTGAGTCAAACCAAGCGCTCATAAAAACCGCCCCACCATTTGGCGCTTCTTCAATGAACCTCCATTGTACGCGAAAGTCGGGGACAAAGTTTTTAACCTCATCGTTTGTAATGACTGCCCAGAGTGCGGCCAGATCCCTGCTTGTATTGAACGTGAGGGCGCTGTCACTATAAATAGTGCTCGGCAATCCTCATCGAGACATGAATCGATGGAAAGCCAGTAAGAGGGAGAAATCCGACATGTCCCTCACCAACTCGAGGTGCGTAGCCCGGGTGACAGCGCATGTGAAGAGCAGACTGTAATACTTTGTCCTCGTTGCTTCTTTGACGAGAAGAGAGCCGGCAAGGTCGACACCGGTCAAATCAAAAGGAGAGGCCCGGGTGATTCGGTCAGTCGTAAGGTGGGCGGTCATTTCGCTTTTTGGCCGCGACTCAAAGTGTTGGCACGTTATGCACGTCTTTAAGATTCTCTTAAACAGCTGTCTTGTTTCAATCACCCAAACACGCTCTCTCACTTGCGTCAGTATGTCGCGTATGCTTTCGTCCAACATCTGGTGATGACGTATGTAAAACAAGAAGCACCGCCACTATACTCTCCTTGGGTAAGACAGCGGGATGCTTCGCATTGCATCCAAGTTGGCTATGCCGTAGCTTTCCCTTAACTCTTAAAATGCCGACACTGTCAATCATCAGTCACACAATTCTCAAAGGTGAGTCAGGAGGAATTCGTGTTTCGTGGGCGTCACAGGCGACTTCTCTTGAGAATCCCTCTTTTTGCTCCCGACGTATCCAGTATCGTTCAGCTTGATTCAACTCTTGGGATGGGAGGGGTTTCAATTCA
Organism: Haemaphysalis longicornis; assembly: GCF_048455015.1. Lineage (NCBI taxonomy): Eukaryota > Metazoa > Arthropoda > Arachnida > Ixodida > Ixodidae > Haemaphysalis > Haemaphysalis longicornis. The sequence continues at coordinate 483,735,346 of NW_027526203.1, forward strand.
TCACTTTGTCATTGGGTTCCAGCGATGAACGAAAAAATCCATGCCGTGACTCTGATTAGCTTTGAGAATTTCCCGTAGTGCTCCAAATCGATCACAGCCGACTCAGCAGTGGTGATGTCGCCGCTGGCAAAGATATTGTTTCCTTCATTTTATCTGGTCCGATTTCACCGAATGTCGCTCCGGTACCACTCGGGGCCAATCCACCTCTGCGCGGCGAATCCACGGTGCTCCGTTCCGCCAGAGCACGTTTGTGGCCAGCTGCGTGGCTGGGATGCCGCGTGTTAGAAGATCCGCTGGGTTTTCTTTTCCCGGACACTGTCTTCACCCGAAATTGTTCGTGAGGTGTTAAATATCAGTGACTCTGTTGTGCATGAAGGGCTGCTAGCGATCGGCGCTTCCATGGATCCAATAGAGCGCGATTGTCGAATCCGTCATGTTGGAAGACTCTTCCTCAAGGGTTTCCAAATGTGGCGACACAATCGAGCAGGCCATTAGTTCCAATCATGCCAGAGTAATTTCCTTAACTGGCGCCATCATTGACTAGCTTATCAGGACTGTCGAAGTTGTACGCTGTACCGTTTTCACCCTCCAGAGTGACGTAGGCGACCTCTCCGTAGGACACTGTGATAATGGTATTGGCGAAAATGTAAAGGCCATCAGTACTCCCTTCGCTCCTTTGCGACCCGTATAACCGGGGTACTTCAACATCGAGAAGATGTTGAGTCCGCCTACTCCTTCCAGGCTACCGTGATGCCGTCAGGTAGCTCGTCGTCCCAGTCGATGTTTCTCCGCCACAGGTGTTAGAATAGGACCTTGGCGCGCACGTTGAACGGAGAGAACCACCCCAGTGGGTCATATATCCGCGCTGTTGTTTGCAGCATTTACCGCTTTGTGGGTGGTTCTACTTGAAGAGGGCGATGCGTGCACGGGGAGAACATTAACTGGTCAGTACCCGGGTCCCACGTAAGTTCCAAAACCTTCGTCCCTCCTGACGAGTAGCCGAGATGTATAGCGGCCCGCAGAATTTCGCTCTTAGACGACCATTTGCGCAGTTTCATTTTTGCTGCTTCAAACATTTCGGTTGTGTCGTCAAAGAGCTTCATTGCAACTTCCTTGCTTTCATGAAAGCTCCCGTGAACAAGTAAACCATAGAGACTGTACTTCGTCTGACTCGCAGCTTGAGGGTACTGTCGTTCGCATTTCTTCACATGGTGTTGAAGCGTTGCGGAAGGTAGAAATGGGCTTGCCATTGTTCCGAAAGGGACCCGGATCACGCGCCTAGTCGCAGTTTCTTTAAGTGGTTCACTCAGTTTTGGGGTTGGTTGAAACCACAGAAAATGCAACGCGTCTCTGTCCACCGGTCTTACTACAACCTGTAGAAATGCTTGTTCGATATCCGCAACCAACGGCGCTCGGTGTCTTCGGAAGATCAGCAATAGACCGACTGAATCGGCGGTCAGGTTCGCTCCGCTTTCAAACTTGTCATTGAGTGATTTTGCTTAGTTATTGTGTGATGAGGCGCCAAAAACCACTCGAAGCTTGTGGTAGTCACGAACAGCCCGATGTGACATACAGTAAACGGCATCGGCTTCACACGTGCTGTCCTCGATAAATTCTGCTATACCCAACCAGTCGTAGCTTCTGATCACTGCGTCGTAGTCCTGACACAAGTCTGGGGAGTTTTGAAGGTGCCTTGTGTCGCGAAATTCATGTCCCTCCTTGACGGGTTTTCTTGCCGCTCGCCATTTTCGGGCCGAGAGGAGCCGTACCGCGTAGCGGAGGAATGTTCTCGCCGCCATTGTCGCACCCGGGTCGGCTGGCCATGTGTTTCGGGGAGAGAGTTGGGCGAGAGTGCCGCGGCCTACAGAAGGCTGCGCCCCGCGAATTCTTGGAAGACGCGCGGCCCGGTGGACGGTGTGCGTGGTGCAGCGCGGGGTTTCCGAGGAGAATGGGCTGAGAACCGGTGGTGGCCGGACGTACGGCCGGGACGCGGCGTCGGCCTGGAGGGCTGTGCTGGGGAGGCCGAGCGACGACGGCGGTGAACTTCGGGCCCCCGAAGATTCCTCAAGGAGGCGGCAGCGCGCGGCCGGAGTTCACCCAAATTGCGTCGCTGATGAGCGGCGCCCCACCAGAGACGACCGACAGCCACCGTCACCCCGGCGAGACCATCAGCCGGACCACAGCTAAGATGTCCTCCCCTTCTCCACCTTTCCTCGGACTCTTCCTATTCATCTTCTGTGTTGTATTTCCCTAAGCGGACTGCACGGGATTCTTATCCGCCTCCTTCAGTGCACCACGCTGTATGTGTTTCTAGCGGGCCTATTGTTAGTAGTTGGGGGAAGCCTCCAACCCCGCCTATTGTACACTCTACTGTCCCCTTCATTTACTGTCGCCTCCTCCTCGGGCTCGTAACGGCGTGTACCGTTTCTTTCATTGTGATTAATGTACTTCGTGTCGGTGTCTTGGCAGCTCTGACCCCAACGGGGTGTCAACTGCATTGTGTTATTAACTCGTCAAACCTTCTGTCTGTCTGTTTTGAATTCCCTGTGAATGTGAAGTAAATGCCCGTTGTTTTGAAACTGTTTTCCCGTGCCCCGTCTCGTGCCTCACGCCAGCGGCCAGTCAGGCGTGGACCTATAGCCGGTTAGCAGGTCCGCACCACATCCTATATTCGTATCCAGGGGGGGAGTTGTTTGTCGCTCCTCCCGTCCGAGGCATCGGCCCCTAAATTACCTCGCTCAATTCTGTGACACCTTGTCAAGTGATGTAGGTGCTTTAAGGCTATCTCGTTATTGTGGTTTAGCGATGTTATTGGCTTCCAAGGAAGCGTCACCTCGTAACGTCCACCCACTCGTTTGATGGTCTTCTTGAAAAATTCGAGGGTGGGATGTGGGCTCTTCGTTTCATCGATGTCGTTCACTCCAATTGATTCCCGTGCCCAACTCTGGTCAGTACGTCGGCCGCTTTCCTTTCGATGAGAAATGTTCGCAGCGCGACTGTTTTTGTGCACTGGGACGATGCGCAACTCCCCTCAACAGTCCCTTGAATACTCCAGCCGACCAGCTGCCCTCAGCTCCAGCTGCCCTTAGCTTTCCTTCGAGCTCAGTCGCCCGGTAAGTTGTGAACCGTCAGAAGTGATCTGATTCGTTGAGCAGCTCGATACGTTCGGGGCCACTGACGTCAGCCACGTAGTATCGGAGGACCGCGAGGCGGTCGGTACACATGCTCAGTCGTAAAGGGAGAATTCGGTCACAAATTACATCGGTCTCCGGAACACGCAGCTCCAACTCTTTTAAGTGCAGAGCACTCTAGGGGCTCGCCTTGTCGTCGTAGCTCGCTGGACCCAAGCATAATCACACGGCGTTCCGTCGTCGCGACGTAACCCAGAGGCTTCGGAAGACAAGTGGTTTATATACTCATATGTGTTAGAAACTCGTGAACCGCTGGCGCTTGTCATACATCTCCCCGTTGTTTAGCGCAAAGAAAACTGTAGGTACATTTGAGGCAAAATATACGTAACTAACCGGCAGCGTCCGCGTTCATTTAGTTAGGAACGCTCGTTGGGTTGGTTTTTATGATAGTAAGCAAAAAAAAAAGTGGCAGTGCAAAGCCGGCACGTGCGGGAGGAAAAGCAAGCACAAAAAAATTGGCCGCGTACCTGCTCCTTTCGTTGCAAATGCCGTCAAAAGACGATTGGCGGTGAGATCTTTGAGTGGCGCCCCCTGGCTCTGACATCGGCTTAGGGATTCGCGCCGCTGTCGTCTGCTACACTCCGCTTGTGAGGGGCAACAGTGCCTGGGCTAGAAATCGCCCGCTTCGTTGCTGTAGTGCGTTAAAAAGCGTATTTCTAGCGACTCAGTTATTTTTCCAGCTTCTGACGCATCTGAATAATTTGAAGCTGTATCCCCCACAAGTTTGCAACACACAAAGAGATAGAGAACAACTTTCTTCAGAGTATCGGTCAGAAGATCGTGTGTCTTATCGAAGCTTCTCGATAAGTCTTCAAAATGCGTAGGCTTCCCTGCAGTATTTTTGAGATGCTCCTATGAAGACTCAACAGTCTAATACTACGTACCAAGCAGCGGCCTCTACACGCTCATCGCACAGCAGGAAATAAAGCGGCTTTCTTCTGTTTCTTTCGTTGTTGTCTTGTATCGGAAAAATGTTTCTTGCTTTTTTTTCTGCCCAACGCATTAATTTTTCTGCGCTGTCACCAACTTCTTATTAGGAGGTTTCGGGATGCTTGGGAGCCTCACAAAGGTCGTGTGGATATTCCCTTCGTTTTGTATGGCATACACTCCCTTCTTCACAAATTGGCTTTCATTACGGCTGCGTGCAAGAAGGTGCATATCCGCAGCGTGCTTTGTTTATTCACATGCAAATACAATGAGAAGGTTTGTGCTACGCCACCGCGATGGCGCCCTAAACAACGTGGTCCACAGTACTCGAAGGCGGCTTTTGTGCTCCGAATTTCTATCGTAATTATATCGTTATCATAACGAACTGACTCTCAACTCGAACAATGATGACATGATTACGGTGTTGAAGGCATGATATACTCGCTAACTAACGTAATAAATAGTATACCTGCATATATTACAAGACTCGAAACCGAAGAAGAATTCCAGGTAGCTCTTTATTGCTTTTCAACCCTTCCAGGCGCGAAGAACAAATCCTATTCTACTCGGGATGGCGTTCTCTGATTTGAAGAAAATTACTTTTACTCTCTTGTCCTGAACTGAGGACCCGGCCCACTAACCAGATCGATTAAATGTTCAACAAAGTTTTCTCCTCCTCCCCTTACTCCTCCTCCTCCTTTTGAGTGCAGTTTTCCTATAACGCGTATCCGAATATCGGGAAGATATGGCTGTGCAAAATGTTCCGAAATATCCCTCCAGGTCTTAACAAACATATATGTGTTACTATAAATTTAACGAAGACGTGACTCGTTTTGCTCAATAAAACTCCATACTGGTTAGATGCCTGGTATAAAATCAGCACGCGCGTATATACACACTGGGTTATTTGGCACTCAATCTACAGTTTTTGCAGTCTATAGTGCCTGTCGGCAAACTTCCATGCCTTGACAACGTAAAGTGATGTGACAAAACGCGTTCGAGCGTTCGGCAAGGTTGCAAAAACTGTTTTACCTTACATATGATTACCGGGAATCGTGATGCCTTCTGCCAAAGCCGACAGCCCTGAAGGCCTAGAATTTGTTTTCGTCTTCCATTTTCGCTGTTGTCGGTTATTAGCACTTGACTGTTCCTTTTGTTCGAATGCTTACATGAGAAGCTGACGCCTAGCTCCGACTCTTCGCGCTCCGCACAGGACCGGCTTCGCAAGAAATGGGGTGGCGCTGGCAATGTTTCTCCCGTAGCGGTATCCAAAACTATACTTTAATGGACACCATGAGCTAGTGTATGCGATTTCAAGCCTATTATTATGATAAAAAGTTGCCCACACCCCAATTCTGGTGCGGACAAGCATCAGACGTTGACCGAGCGCAAAGAAACAGCAGGGAGAGCGATCCTAAGTGAAGCAGACGACAAATGCGAGAATCCCTAAGCTGACGTCACGGAGGCGCGCTTCGCAGCGCCGCCTGTGTTCGCGCTCACCGCCTTTTGCGAAGTAAATGCCTCCCTCCGCTTTCCCGATCACCTCTGATGTTGTTCCTCTTGCGTCGCGCTTCTCCCAAGGTAAAGACGCCAAAGGTTTGATTAAATCATTTTAAATTTCCCGCGCTCCACTGCTCCAAACCGCGTGTCTCGATGCGAACGCTGCCGTATGGCGGAGACGCGCGTTAATCGATGCGCCCTACTTCAACGTTTATAGAACCGCGTTTCCCTACTCCACGTGCGTTGCAAGCAGAACGTGGAACCTATCTAGTGGAACCTTGCGTAACTCTTGCCTACTGATTCCTTATAATGCCGCCAGAAGCTATAGTGGCGCGGGCGACAGCAGGCGACGACGGAGTGAATTCTTTTTCTGCAGTTGATGAAGTATTTAATTTCGCAAAAGTCAAGCATGTTTGGTTTTTGTATAAAAGAACACTGCAAATATCACTTCTGTATTGATGTGTTGTCTCATATTTGCGTAATGTCTTGTTCTTCTTCAACAATGTTGACAAGTATGAACATTACACCGGACATAGGCGGTCTTCAACAATGTTGACAAGTATGAACATTACACCGGACATAGGCGGGTAGATTTAGCAGTGACTATATAAGGCTATTGCGCAGGCATTCTTTTGCTTTGGCCGGGTGGCTAAATCGAGTCACAGACAGACGGACAGACATACAGACAGACCAAAATTTCTGGGTTGAAGTAGCCCAAGAAAGACTATCGTCTTTAAAAGAACAGAACTGGCCGCGGCGGCCGCTTTTCTGATGGAGGCGAAAAGCAAAAACGCCCGTGTGTACGAGATTTCGGCGCACGATAAAAATCCCCAGGTGGTCAAAATTAATCCGGAGCCCTCCACTACGGCGCGCCTCATCGCCTGCGTTGCGTCGGCGCGTTAAACCCCACAATCAATCAATCAAGAACAGAACTCCCGCTGACCCCGTTACAGGCAGGGAGCGCGCGAACACTGCAAAGGCGGGAAATTTGAATTACATTGGGAGGTAGCAGTGAGCGGATAACGTCGCTACAGCCCATTATGGCGAATCACTGCTCTGCACTTCCGACTGCTTTCACGTTGAGTGGAACGGTTTTAATTTTTCTATCTTTGGTTTGAATTTTTAGACACTCTCTTGTTTAGCCTCTTATCTTGGTGACCTTCGAAAACCCCAACTACCAGCTTCTCGCTTCCAAGCAATTTTTATCCCAATTTCTACGACGTAGCCGATGTTATGTAGGGGCGTTAACTGCCGCCGTCAATAAGGATTTGCACCTGAGCTCTGGAAGCCTCTCTGCAACACCAGCTGTCGCAGTTTGCGCAAAACTGCCGTTTCGGGGAAGGTTCTACTTTCTGTGACGGCAGCCTCAATATTCACGTGCGTATTTGCGACAAGGTTGCTCGTTTCTCGCGCATTCATCCTTGGGCACGTCGGATGACACATAGCGCTGTAGCATGTCTTATTTCACACTCTGTCCATCGATCGTTTGTTGCCTGCGTGCTGGGGCTCGATGACGTCTCTTCGTGCACCTCCTGTCGAACTACAAAAGCTTTTTCTTTTCTATCGTTTTTGTTTCTGCGCAGTATTGCGTCGCATGGACGATAGCTTTAGAGAAGAAACACGCTTCTTGCGCTGCGTTTTGGTGAAGCATTGCAGCTGATGGAGCATGCTTTTGTTGGCCTTTCGCGTGATATTTGGGGCCTTCTTGGGAGTTGTGCCTTATAGGTGGTTTCACGTCCATGCATTGTAGAGCAGTAAGGTTTTCACGGCTTTCCACTTCAACTCGGACAAATGACAAGAGCCTGGAAAGCGTGTAAACGGTTACTTTCTCTCCTTCCTCCGTCGTTAGCGATGAGCCCTATGTGTTTGGCTGTTGTTCGGAGGTAGGGCTGCACGTTTCCACAACGCCCATACGGCTGAAGTCAAGCAGAATGTCTCTCGGAATCGCCTTGTGCATGACGGGAAGTAGCATGTAGCCGAAGGTGCCGAGTTATCGGCGAAGGGTCCCAAGTCCCCTAATATACGCTGACACAGTGTCGTACAGACGCCGAAGTCCGCGGGCATCGCCCGAGGTGCGCACAGGTTGTATGTCGATGAGCTTCTTCATGGGATCCTGAGTTAGGAGCTTTTCATTGCGGAAGCGTTGTTTCAGAAGCTGTGTCGCGTCAGTGCAGCTATTGCCAGCAGACCGGCCAGCACGGCAGCTACGCCACCTGACAGGGATGCCTTCAGGTGGTCATCATCATCATCATCAGCCTATCCACGCCCACTGCATGGCAGAGGCCCCTTCCATAGATCTCCAGGGAACAAACGTGTATTAAGGACATACTAGTAGAAATTAAGAAGAAGAAATGGGCGTTGGCAGGGCATGAGATGCGAAGGCAAGATAACCGTTAGTCATTCAGGGTAACTGAGTGGATCCCCAGAGAAGGCAAGCGTGGCAGGCTGCGGCGGAAAGTTAGGTGGGCAGATGAGATCAAGAAGTTTGCGGGGATAATTTGGTCGCAGTTAGCACAGGAGCGTATAATTGAAGATCTTCAAGTAGTAGAACTTGTCAGGTGTGGAAACATCTTCGTTTTTATCCACCACCTGCTCGAACAGCTCCCAGAAGGGTTGCCACTGATACCTTCTTCCGCAGAACTTGCCCAGCTCAATTCTTGGTAATTTGGCCTTCATCTGTTTTGACGTCGTCGTCGTGTGAGGTCCGTCACCGTTCGTTTGTTCAGTGGTTTGAAATGCCGTTGTTTGATCTGGACATCCTCGCTTTTGGTCACCGTTCATCTGCTGCCCTAGCCGGGCCAAGCATTGGACGATGTGGTCTTCCACACTTGGGTACATTCCTCCTCCAGGTCGTCCTCGGTAATCAGGGGCTCGATCTAGATGTTGACAGTGTCAAGCTCCGCCCGTATAGATGCCAAGCGTACCTGTAACCCTCTCGCTTCGACCTGTGTGAGGCTACCTTGCATGCCTTGTTGACATTCATTGACGAGGCGTGTGGCCCGGAACCGGAGAACAGTGCATTTCTTGCGCCCGCCTTCCATCTTCGCCAAACAGCACCACAGTTTTCTGATCAGCTCACCTGAAGCGCATAACACGATCGTTGTCGAGACGTTCGGGCGTAGCGTTGTTGGGATCAAATCCACGGCGCGATAAGTACCGGACTTCAGCACCACGATTTTCTCCGTGACGATGATATTTAAGAAATCTCAAACATGTGCATTTCTGGTAAGCTAAAACAATTGCTCATTTAATCAGATTGCGAGCCACATTATAAAAGGGGTACTTCTTCGGTCGGAGCTTAGATGGCGACTGACTCGCTCCCTGCTACCGCCGTTCGCCGCTCTCACGTTGCCGGGCAGTTCGGTTTCAAGTGTCCGCAGCGCAGCGAGCATTCCGGGGGCCGTTTCGGATGAGTCACGAATCGCGCGCTTGCGGAATCGGGGGCCGTATGTGTAGTTTCCTTCTGTGCGCGACACAATCAGCTTTACCAAGTGTGCCAAGCTGGCGAAGGATCGAGGCATTTGCCTCCGTGCATCGAAGTCTAACAAAAGAAAAATATAGAAACTGCCCAGGTACAACAGCGCAAATACGTACGTGCCTTGCGCTGTTATCCCTGCGCAGATTCTATTTTTCAGTCTAATCACATGCTTGGCCTCCGTGCTTTGCCAACTTGGTCACGCTGATTGCTCTTTCTGGGTCACTGTGGTGAAGCCCACCCGCGGCGATTTCTTGGCGTGTGCATGCCACTGGCCTGCCATTTCAGGATTCGGAGGCTTTTACAGCAGTTCAGTAGTTATCCGAAGTGCCGTACTTGAAACCGCCATGCTGTACCTGTATACGTGCATGGTTTTCTTGCAGGGTAGGAAAAGCGAACCGCGGCAAGTGATTCAAAGTATCATCTGAGATACTTCTTAGTGCAGGTTACTGAGCACGCTCATTGTGAACGCAAACCGTTTGTGCCGATATTTGATAGGCTCCACACGTTATTTGTCTCATTTCAGTGCCCCGAAACATCCGCGAATAAGCCCCACCGTCATGTCTGTTGAAGCTATGGTGCACTCTGCCTTGCCATCGGCAGCTCCAGACGCCGAGAATGCAGTGCAGAACTTACGCGGATGCCCTACGAGAAGCAACCAGTGCTCGAACGGACCAGTTGGACCGACGTGCACGCGAGCATGCACGGGTAGCGTGCTGATCCCCTCATTCTGCATCCGCTCTGTGAGGATGGCTTCACTTTCTACTGCCGCCATCCCCAAGTGTTCGAAGCTCGCAAAGCGCTCACTTTAAGGCTCCTGATGGCTCCTATCCGACCCACCTTGAAGTTCTTTTTCTTTTTATACTGACGCTGTGTATGCGTCGGTTTCCCCATATAGCGTGCGTGTACAAATCGGCATGGAAAGCAAATATTTCGTCTCCAAAGCTAGTGCTGTGTGTGACGTTTTGGCTGGAGTTTTTCCTGTCGGACACGAGCACCTGGAGGGCTTCCGGAGCGATACAAGCCCCTCCGGCGGGCGTCTTTCCCCTCAAAGGACGCGCACATCACCGGTCACCCATTTATGCGTGAAAAGGTGGCGGGGAGTGCACGCACGGCCAGGCTTCACGCGCTCACCGATACCGTGCCCGTTGTATGAGCTTGAGGTAGATTTTGACCTGGACGTTTCCCGGCCCGATGCTACCTGACTGCTGTACTCCGTGGTCGAGCGATTCGGGTTGGTGGGCTACACAGGCAGGGAAACGGACAGCCCCTGAATGTCTGCTGCAATAAAACTTTAGTCCTTTCCAGTTTCATTTAGCTAATTAGCTGCACTCTTTAGAAGTCCCTGTAGGTCGTCTTCAACACACCCGCTGCGGTAGCTCAGTGGCTAAGGCATTGCGCTGCTGAGCACGAGGTCGCGGGTTCGTTTCCAGGCCGCGGCGGCCGCTTTTCTGATGGAGGCGAAAAGCAAAAAGGCCCGTGCGTACGAGATTTCGGCGCACGTCAAAGATCCCCAGGTGGTCAAAATTAATCCGGAGCCCTCCACTACGGCGCACCTCATCGCCTGCGTTGCGTCGGCGCGTTAAACCCTACAATCAACCAATCGTCTTTCACACAGCGCTTCAAAATGACCAATCAAAGTGACCAAGTGTGCCGATTCGGCGAATGACCAAACCCAACATATGATGTGACGAAACAAAGTGCATGCGCGCATGGACAACACGCAAGGCGTGAATGGCGTTTTGCATTGCGCAATGGACCCGCGCAGATGGCCTTTTTCACTCAGATTGAATGCTGGGCCATGACATGAGCCGAATTAGCACACTAGGCTATTTCGATTGGTCATTTTGGAGCATTATGTTGAAGAAAGCGTAAGGAGAAATCTTAAAGGGTAGGAAGTACGCTCAATCGCAAGTTACAAACAAACGTGCTTTATTTCGTCCACTCGTTGCACTTCGCTGATAACCTTCCATGGGGGGTTGAATTTTACCCCTATAAGAAACCCGAGACGGTAGAACATGTGTTCCTCGAGTGCTGGGACGGGTTTTCGAGGGGGGGGGGGGGGGGGACGTTCTTCAGAGCACCTTGAAAAAGGACTTTCCTTTGGACGCGCGTGGGATCTGGAGCGGTATTCTCGTGTTTTGTCCCCTTTTGTGTCCCTTTCAAAAGTTTCCGTTTTGAGCGAGTTCTGATGGGCTAAAAGCGAACAACCGGATGTGACGTAACGCAAGCACGGCGGGACTAGTTCGCGACTTCTCAGAGCAGACGATGTGAATTTGGAAAAGACGAAGGTCAGTCATGAATTTTCCGGTTATCGCCTTGTTGTTGGCTCACCGGCGGAACAGGAGGTCGAGAAGTGATGTAGACGCATTTGAAATGCCTACAGAAGCATTTCCGGCTCTCAAGGGGACTGTGCGGTGTCTGTGCTTCGATCTCTGGGAAAAACTTGGCGTGCTGCAGCGTGGGCTCAGTGTCGAGGACCAAGTGATCTGCACCCTTTGTTTCTCCGCAACCGGTGGCGTTCATTCAGCGGTCGCTAGTGAAGAAACGATATCGCTGTCGCAGCTCCCTTCCTGAGCCGGTGTATCCACGCCGTTGCCATCAGACAGTCAAATAAACGATCGTCTGCGAGCTCGATAGCTGTAGAGCAGACGGCCACAATTACACAAGCACTCACGGTGAAATTTATAACCGTTTATTGGTACTTGAGGATTACACATACCAGAGTAAGGTTTGTAGGCTTCACACGCAACAGGTAAGTCGTCAAGAAGCAAAAATCCTCACCACTCACACATTTTTTCACTTGTAGAGCACAACGAAAATGTCAACGGAGTAACGCATCCTTCGAGGTTCTTGGAAAATATCGCGTCAGTATTCCGAAAGTGCGTCGATGCCGAAATACGCAACAGGACGGCTATCTTGATGCACGGTCATTGTCACCGACCTCAAAGCGGGCACCAAGCGCAAAATAATTGCCGCCGTAGCATTGCTTACACTTTACTGTCACGGGAAACAGCTGGCTGCAGGTGTCATCTTTGTACGTTCGTCCCCTTGCGGTTCAAACTTTCAACGCCGTCACAAAAAAATCTCATCGCGATTGTATTTTCAAACAACGTTCAAATAAACGCATAAAAGATAGTTTTACATAGTTTCAGTTCGTTAAAATGCGTTTGCAAAAAACAGTTACGGTATTATCAAAGGCCCTCTGCTTAACCAGAAGTACGCCAGGATGGAAGGGACGCAAAACGGACGTTTTCAAAACGGACAATTAAGGGAATACCGTCATGATATAACAGCGCAGGGAACGAGACTAGGAGAAGAAAGACACGGGACCAGCGCTGTCCCGTGTCTTTCTGCTCCTCGTGTCGTTCCCTGATATCATGATTCCGAACAAACTGGCCCAAATTTTCCTTTTCCTGCGGAGAATACCGCCAAAGGTTCTTACCCATTGAGAGTGACAACGGGGTACCATACGACCTCGTCTTGGTCCTGGCCCTGCACGGCATTTGGAATTCACGTATGGCGATACGTGATCGTGTCGCTGATGCTAAACGCTCGAAACAGTATTTTGCTGATGCAATGCAAATGGTGATGGTGATTTAAGTATGACGGGCTCAATCTGACCCTCCACAGTGGCTCTCCGTCATGGAAACGCTAACGGACCTCAAGCAATTTTATCCGCTTTCTGCTAGCAATGTTTTGGCTAGCAGTTTTTATCGTTATTGTGTTTTGTTTTTGTTTTGTTTTTGGTTTAAGCGCTGTGTCAAAGTATGCCGACAAAAAAAATGTTGAGGTGGACGAGAGGTAAAACGCCCGCATCTTGTTCTGGGAGTCGCTACTTGGAATCGCCCTTTGGACGTTTTTTTTTTTTTTTTTTCCCACTGCCTTTAGCGTTTTTGAGAACTGAAAAAGAATATTCCAGCAGAAGAAACGCCCTCGGACTCATGCAGAATCATCAAACGATGTACAACCCAAGCGGGGAGCTCCATCACTGGGTCTGTTTACTGAGCGCCGCCGTTATTCTTCGCTCCATGGAGTTCAGCCCGACTAACATATACGGCTTCCTACCGCGGCAGATTTTCCGCCGCGCGAACTTCGTCTTGAAAGTTCGCTCCATGTATTCTGACGGAAACGCCGAAATTACGCTGCACGTGATTGCGGCTTTATTTTGTATATGCGCGACTGCCAAGTTTTGTATTTCGTAGGCTTTATGTTTAGAGGTTTGCAGTTTTCTTGTAACATGTTGATTAGCTGATTTTTCGTGTTGTTTTCCAGTGTTTGAACAAACGTACAAACATTTGGTTCTACTTTGGGTGCACTTGGGTCACTTTGGGAAAGTAGAGCTGTTTTCGGACAAGTACGTTGCGTCCAATAATGTCCAATTAGAGTGAGCCCTTGTGTATATTGCAGGACTTGAATGACGTGTTCAATGACGAAGCAGCCTCGCCGAGAAGCCGTTCCGAAAACGATAATAATGAAAGCGCGAGAATAAGAGATGAAGAAGATGGTGTGGTGCTCGCATGTGACACACTGATGACGAGTTGCTAGGTGGTATTGAAGCTTCCAGTAACTGTTATGAAGCAACGATGACACCTGCGCTCACACTATTTTCCCCCTCGGTGGAATCGGCCACTCCGAGCGCTAAAGTGACGAGGGGCGCCGATAAAATAAAATGGCTTGAGGCGCGAGACATGGACAATTTCAGTTCCGCGGCACCAGTTAACTACCGGGTGGCTTCTACTCGCCCAACGTCCGACCGTCGGTGAATGAATGAATGAATTTATTGTAAACAAGGAAAGGAAAGACCACCAGCAGGCGTAGGTGAGACAAACTACGCCTGCTGGTGGTCTTTCCTTTCCTTGTTTACAATAAATTCATTCATTCATTCACCGACGGTCGGACGTTGGGCAAGTAGAAGCCACCCGGTAGTTAACTGGAGAGGTCTGCTCCAGAACGGTACCGGTAAGGACCGATGAAACGTGGAAGGAACTTTTCAGATAAACCCGGTGCACGCATGGGAGTCCCAAGTAACACTTCATCACCTGGTTGAAATAAAATAGTCCGATGCGTGGCATCATGACGAGACTTGTGGTCTTCTTCACAGGCCTCGGTTTTCAACTGTGCGGGGCGGCGGCAGTGTTCAATGCGAGAGACAAATTCGTCTCGGACATCCGCTTGTGGATGGGCATAGTATGGTTCTCCCTCGCATATACCGCACGTCGGTGTGGCCCTGGGAGCGTGGTTATGATTCCTTGCCGTCTGTGGGCTATAATCGTCATCAGTACCTTGTAATCTGCGTTGGCTATGTTGATTGGCCTGTGGCCAGGCACAGACTGAAGTTCTGCCCTGTCTTCCAACTTGGGAATCAAAACCGTATGGGTTCACAAAGAGGAAAGCCGAAAAACGCGCGCATAGAACGCTTTGCTGAGCACCCTATAGAGAAATTGTGCTAGAATGCCTGCGAACCTCTTTCAAAAGGACGTGCTTAAACTGTCCGGCCAATTTAAATTCCCTATGGTCTTTCGACTTCTCCGAACCTAATGGGCTCTTTTAATGTATTCTTCGCGTCGTATACCAAACAAGGCATCAACAGAAGAAGTTCTTTTTGCGCTATCATCGCATTCATGGCGCTCAGCATTCACTTTGGGTTTGTAGCCCGGACGTTGGCCTTGGACTTTGGCTGAGTTGAAGTGGACTTTGGCTTCGGAGTTCGGCAGATTTGGATTTTGGACTTTAGAAAAGTGAATTGGGAACTTTGATTTGACTCACTGGAGAAAGCTTTGCCAAGTTAAAGCTAGTGAAGACCAGCAGCTTCGCTGTTTCCTCAGTCTCCGCGGCTCAATTGCGACGGTGGTCGATTTTTTTATTGGCCAATCGCCTTTGTTTGGCTGGCAGATTTCCTTGGTGTTGTGTTTTGTGTGATTTATTGCCAAAGGACTGACTCTTTTTTTGTGTGTATTGCTCCTCAGAACTCTGTATACCGCCTGGATCGTGGAGCTGTTTTCACGATTTTTTTAGATGGGAATATTTAGGTTGTGCATGCTATTCCTATGTTATTCACGGGGTCTGTGTCGTTATTTTCTTGCAGTTGTATGTAAATAAAGTCTTTTGCCTGTGTTGGACAACAGACTATATGAATAAAGTGACGCAGAACTCCATTAAGTGCCCGCGTGTCACTTGACTGAATCAGCCCAGACACTTTGTCGACTCCTGTGTTAGTCTGTGCCTCGTGTCTGTGTCTCTCAGTCCGCATGCCATGTTATTTCATTATCACTGTCAGCTTATAAAATCTTTTGTCTTGTATTTTAAACTGAACAAGAGTGGAAGCACTCTTTTTTTGGAACGGAAGGTGTTGCGAAGCCGTCGTTACGTTTGCTGTTTTTCTCTGTTGTATAGCACTCCTGGAACACCTCGTTTCTTCATCGCCGGACATCATGCCACCGCAGCGGCATTGGACAGAAAACTTTGCCACAGTATAAAATCTCCGACCTCCCAACTTCAGGACGGCCGGGATCGGCTGCGGACGCTCAATCCGCGAGCTTCCTCGTGCGAACACCGCTTGAGAGGTTGCAACCGGCTCGAACTGACTCAAAGCCACTGATCCACGAGAACGTCGGTGCTTCAGTAATACGCGCAATATGCCAGTCACAATGGGGACTACCTCGCATACGACTCGATAGCACGCAATTGGCCTCCTACCTTTTTCTTTTTCTTTTTTGTACGAGGATGTCCTCCACTTTTCTATGTGCGTTACTTATCAGCCCAGGAAAACCCGAGAGCGCTCGAAATGCTACGATAAATCGATTTAACCCAGGAATGCCTGAGCCTAGCCAATCGCAGAATGCGCCCAACTACCTGCCGCAGAATTAACTGGCCGGCGCCTGTCAATTTCTAGCTTTTCAACGTGTCCGAGATGCAGTCGCACAGGCCCTGAAGGGACGTCGCCGTATAGCAGCCGGCCGCTTGACTGATTGCCAAAGGAAGAAAAGCCGAGCTGCATGCCGCGTCGGCCGAGTGACCAGCGGCTGACACAGGATACAGGCCGTCTTCTTTCTATCCGCTTCAATCATCCTCCTCCAGGCGTGTCACAAAGCGAGGTGGCCGCGTAATGTGCGAGCGCGTGCCCCTCACCGGCGTTACCCGATATCGGTCGCCCGCGGCGGCCCATCGCGTCTCCGGAGGCAGCGGAAAGCCGGCGCGTGGCGATGCGCGTGCCGCCATTTCCAGTGTCGCTCTTCCCTCGCTTTAAGGGGACAAACTGTCCCCCTCCGGACGTCGATCCGCTGATCGAGTTTCGGCGACGCGCCTGTCTCCGAACGTATCGATTGTTCGCGCGACGAAACTCGGCTTTCGCGCCGCCACGTCTGCAGGGCGCGGCGTTTACTCGTATTGGTGCGGTCACAGGACGGGGCAGGAAAGCGTGAGAGTTACCCGCCACATCGGGCGCTTCCAGAGCAGCTTTTACACCCACGTGTTTCCATTTTGGGATAAAGGTGCGCAGGACCCCTCGTGTGCAGCTTTAACGCACTGGAGGACCTTTGTCTGCAGCCCCTATGATCGCAGGTCCAGCACCGTGTCACCAAGTCTTGAATTCAAGTTCACAGCGTGCTGGGCTTAAATTACATCTACATTACTGTATGCATGATGGTGTGTGCGCTCGCAAGCACGCATATATATGTATATACGGGGTGTCGAAGCGAAAAAACACCGGTTCGGTTACCGTTCGGGTGACTTCCTTTCATTCTGGTTCAGTTTCGGTTCGACTACATCACGTACCGAACCAGCTCGCAAGCTTTCAACCAGTTCGCTGAGATAAATTATTATCAGAGGTGTCCGAATATTCGAAAATTTTGAATAATGCCCGAATATTAAATATGTAATATTCGTATTCACTTTGAAAACTATGTATTCAAAACATTTCGAATATTAGAAAGGTTCGAATAATGGGATCGACTATTTGGATGATTAGTTTAGGGGGTGGAGGGGGGGGGGAGGGGCGGCTTCTAACTTCGGAAAAATGACCAAAACATCGTTTTTTGAAAGCCACATATTTGGCTTTTATGTTTTCTATCCTGTGCGTTTGCAAACAAAATTTTTCCACCAAAAACCGCCACAAAGTGGCATAAAAATACGTTTGGCAGCCACGGTGACAAAATGTCAGCGCAAAAGGGCGAAAAAAAAAACGGCAATTTTCGGAGCGCTGTATCTCGCAAAGGTGCCACCGTGCGCGGTCATTTTGGTACCATTGGATCGGCCGAGCGATCCTCTTTTCGGTCCCGGTTATCTCTTTTATCTTCGTTCATTCACAAACGCACAAACGGCAGATAAAGAAAGACGCTCACACGGAGCCAGAAATAGATGCTGAAGTGCGATTGGCCTTCTGGTCGGCGCGCACTGGAACAGCCCTCCTGATTTGGCGTGGCTGCGGCAATGCAAGATGGCGGCCGCCTGGACTGCGTAGTGCGCGTTTCTGAGTTCATTTTTGCTACTTCGCTCGGCCAAGTTTCTGCTCAGGTATTTTATCGCCCGTGGTATTCAACACGGACATTATCGCAATGGGAACGTCTGAGATCACAAGCCAGATTACGGGAAGTTGAGTGGCTCGAAAGGCGGAGGTCATCGAACGATTCGTGCTGCGCGTGACTTTACCCCTGAGGGTGAAACGTGGTGTGCGCTCTTGTGATAGCGGTTCGCGAAGTGAACTTTTGTTCTGATTTGCGATGCTTACGCGCTTAATTATTGCTATGTTTTACAGTAGGCTTGCTAGTCTTCGGAAACAAACGGCCGACGCGTCAAAAGCTGCGGCGCGCACGGCGTAGCCGCTGTGCGTTGCAGCATCGCCTGACTGCGCAACCGGGTACGATTGAATGCCAGTAGTTTTAATTGATGCCTGTGACGTTAGATTTAGTCTTAAGAGCGACCTGACTGGCCATGTCAGGAATAATCAAGGTATGATATGGCCGAGCGAGCCATATCGCTTTCTTGCGCGACGTTTCGCGCGCACTTCGAGTAATCATGCAAACAGGTCTGAGTTAGAAATAAAAACGTGCTGATGGCGTTAACAATGTACCTTACTGTCGTAGCATTCAACAAATTAAATATTTTAGGGAAATTATTAATACCCAAGCATACATCTACAGTTTGCTGCATAGTGGCTCTGCGGCGAGAAATATTGGATGCCCTGAATTTCAAGAGTACTAAAAAAACATGCATGCATTGGAGTTGAACTTATGCAGAATACTATACCAAGCTTCAAAGTAGCTCATTGGTATCCTTGTGGTATGTAAACTTTTGGCAATGAACACCTGCAAGTACGAGTACGAAGTTGCTGCTCCAGGCAAGGTTACAGAGCATAAACGAAGTCAAAACTCAATTCTCAAATTTAAGTAAAACAAAGAGTGCTTCACTTGTTGCCATGGTGACAACACTGCAGAGGGAAGTTGTCCAGTGCAATACAGGCAACCAGCTAACCTGCTTTGCATTGAAAGCCATCTCCCCCGTTTGGTGCGCGAACTGGGCTGACTCTTCACAGAGGAGCTGAAAATGATGTTTTATGGAAAGAAGAAAGCTGCAAAAGGAACTCCAATTTCAAGGCAAGGCATTCCAGGAGGCCCGTGTTTAAAACGGCATGAAATGCTACAACCCTAGCGACTTTTGATGAATGAAATGTATGTTAGAACTTCGGAAACCTTTTTCTCAAAACATTTTTTTTGCCACCTACGCCGCTTGCTCCAGTGATTTCTACATGACCGCTAGGTCTATTTTGATTCCGTTCGTGGGTTGCATTCCTTGATGAACAGTTCAGGTCGGGACACGCTTGGTTTTTCAGGTTTACGTTTTGTGAATTTTTTATTCAAATAGTCGTTCATGGTCTATATGACTGTTGCACATTCACCTCTAAAAAACTGAAAACTAAAAAACATTGTGTTGTAATAAAAAAAATTAAGATTGTCACGACCTCTTCCATTCATTTCGAAATGTAAAGCACTTCGAACAAGTTTTCTATCATGTTATATAGGCCGCTCAAGCTCGGTAGAAGGTGAACAGAAAGAAAATTTTATAAATAAAAAAGTTTTCAAAATGTAACTTCGACATTTTTATGGTGTATCACAGAAGCATTTCCACTTGTTGTGCCAATTTTCATCAAAATCCACAAAGAAATAAAAAAGTTGATTTCGAAAGCGAAGTCTCCCTTTAATTATTCGATATTCGATTCGATATTCGAAGCTAGATATTCGTATTCGAATAATTTGATATTCGCAGAACCCTAATTATTAGCTAAACATGGAAAACTTATGTTGATTCCTCTGTCATCGGAATGGGTAAAACACGAAAGCGATATGTGCAGCAAAATCTGCAGCTGAGCATGATTTAAAGGTCGCCGGCTGTCTTGTGGGTGTGCTTGGCGAGTGCCGTCCTGCTGGCGGGTCGCTTCGGCAAAGGTGTACCGGCGTCATTTCCGTGACAGATATGACGTCAGAAAAATCTTGGTATATCCCGGCATAAAATACATTCGGGTTAAAATATAAACCCGAAAACGAACAACCCTATGCATAACGTATTCTTTTGGGCTAAAGGTTGCTTCCCCGCAAGAAGACCTCGTGTGCAGGGGTGCACCCTTTACAGGCCGCTTGCTTCGTTGTACTGGCGTGCATTTTCGTGACAGGTATGACGTCAGTAAAATGTGTGTATCCCGGAATAAAACACTGTCGTGTTAAAATATCATGAAAACGAGCAACCGTGTAAACCCCTGCCTGTGCATCGAAGTCCATAATTGGCACTGTAAGATGTTTAATGTCTTAAAAATAGCCCAAATGGAGCTAATTATTTGAGTGTAATGTGAAAACAGAAAAAACAACGAAAATAAAAAATAACAAACTTTAAAAGTGATCTTACAAAATTAGAGAACTAGCGCAGTTAGCACATTTAATTGTTCAGTTTATATGAAACCACTAATCTATCTGAGCCTCCTGCGCGCAAAGGTGTACAAGCAAAAAGCATTCTCAACTGGAAACACAGACAAATAAGTCGCACATCACACGATAATTATGCAGCTTCATATTGTGTCGGACTTGCATGCTTACGATTTTCTGACCCTGCCTTAAAAATCCGCGGAAAAAAATCCAAAATCGAAAAATCCAATCAGAAACAATCTTGTATCTATGCGACAAATGCTTACGCAAGTCGCCACCCTTGTAATTAATGTGTTCGGTGAGGACGTCAGGAGCTTTTCAGGGCCATTGCGTGTACATACACACGGACAAATTTAAAAAAAAATAAGAAAGAGGGACGCGAAACCGCAGCAGAGAGCTGCAGAACGCACGGCGCTTCGGCCGGGTGCACAGTGATTGCGGGTGATTGCGGCTTAATCTTTGTGCTCGTGCGCCTCATAATATTAAGTGAACTATAATAAAGTTGTTGGTTGTGGTCTTGTACTTGTCATTTTGAAGTTGGCGGCTTGACTCAATTTGAGCGCATGCTGCGAAAAAGCGTGTTTCATCGCTTGCACCGAGCTGCAGCGGAATAGTTGCTGTTGTTGTTGATGATGATGATGATGATGCTTAGCGGCTTACCGAACCCTTACTTTCTGTCATATTTCACCGAGCCCCTCATTTCCCATTTCTGAGTCGCTATATATATATATATATATATATATATATATATATATAGATATATATATATAAATATATATCTATATATATATATATATATATATATATATATATATATATATATATATATATATACATCTATATATATATGTATGTATTATTTTTTTTTTTTTTTTTGCAGATACGGCAGGTCATTGAACGTTGAACGTTGAGGAATCGAACTACAGCATACCGCTCTTGTCTGCGCCTTTCGTGCGGACATACAGCGCGAGAAAGGCACGAAGCGCGCCCAGTGTGCATTCTCCCGGTCCGCTCAGCGGAGCACCCACACTAGCAGCGCGACGCTGTCGCCACCTATGTGTCGATCTCGCGGCGAATAGTAGAAGAGGCAGCGCTTGCGCAAGGTCGTCTTTAGAGGCGGGAAACCTTGTTTGTGCAACGCCCATGCAGCACTGGTTCTGCTAATTGTTGATGTGCGCTTTTCGCAGTTTACAGCGAATAGAAACTGGCTGTTAAGACACCTCTTTGCTGGCAAATCAAGGACGTCTGAACGACATCACGAGCTGCAATTCCCTAACAGTTCTGGCGAAGGGATGGAAAGAGGCTATCATTCCTGTAATGTCCTCTTTCTTTTGCCACCTTTAGCACTGCATGCTAGCGCAAGTTTCTTCCTTCGTAATAGAGCGCCTACCGCGCTTATGAACCGGTTACAATTCCTAAATGAGAGCTGGTTCGAAATGGTCACTTCACAAAGGGCAAACGCAGTGGGAATGTTTTTTTTTTGTGATTATTATTAATCATCAGCTGTTTCTGAAGCAACATCGTCGTGCTGACGGAATTATACCCGCAGCGGCGGCTCTGCGACTGCGGCGCTGAGCACAAAACGGGAAATTTAAATGTCCATTTGTCTGAAAAGTCGGTGGACGTTAAACGAATCTGAAGCAATCCATTATGGTGCGCCTCATTTCCCAGGTCGCGCGCTGGGGACCAATGGCGCGTTAACGCCAATACCTCTTTTTTTTTTTTTTTTAATACGCGGTCATTCTACTTTGTAATTATTGGCGAAAATAGCGGGCGTTTGCTGCATACAACATAACAACACAATTACCGAAAAAGAAAAACTGAGCTAACCGCGAAAGTATACTTCCCACTAAAGGAAAATGGGAAGGATTCCTCGGCATAAGCGCCACGAAACCCGCGATGTGCAGCCCCGTCCCACGCGCAAAAACTTCATATTCTTCTAAATACGCAGCAACTCTTTGATCGCGTGCCTGCGCTTCCACAGTTTAAAGGAAAAAGGTCTCATGCGTCATTCCTAACCATCATCTTACTGCATTTAGCCCTTAACGAAGATCAGCATGTACGATTAGGGAAAACTTAGAGCTATTTCACTCTGTAAAAACGGACAACCTGCGAAGCTGCACGCCCTCCACGGAGTGCACGAAACAAAACACGTTTGTTTGTAATTTACGACTGCGCATACTTCCTAGCCATTTACCTGAATGAAATTTGGAAGAACCGAGCTTTATCCTAGCGGACAGACCTACAGCTGTCTCTTTCCCTCCCGCGTCGTAGGCGTCTTGCTGTTTGTCTAACACCCCAACCCAATCCACTCTACCACTGAGGACACCGGACCAGTCGCATTGTCCTGTTTGACGACCATGTTTAAACCTCACGCCAACACAACGGACATGTCATTAGTAAGGGCATGAAACCTATAGCGGTGCGTAACCCCCCTTTCCCTCCACTCCCAACCCGTGCAATGGCTAAACCGGCAACCGGTCATGAGCGGGTGCTTAGAAGTGAAATACACGGTCGAACATGTCGCTCTGAATGCCCTTAAGCTGAACACGTGATATCGGCCGGCGTTCGAAGCGGGTCAGTCGCTGTTCAACCTATAGGGATTCGCAGCTACTCGACCAGCTGGAACTTGAGGCGGCAACGGCGGGGGCAGCGACATTCTGTTGTTTTCGCGCCAATTCACACTTGTGGTCAAGCTGACGCTTCTTCAGTTTCCGATCTTCTTCCTCCAAGCGAACGACATGCGTCCGTTAACACCTCGAAGGCCTCGACATTTTTCTAACGGACACACACATGGGTGACTTTCGCGGCCGAGTCGCGGGAATCTTGTCCTGTGAGACACACCAGCTCAGATCCAAACCACTCAATTGCGGAGGACAGCTGACAGGGCACATTGAGCCATGAGACTCCAACGTTTAAATCTCCCTCCCCAACAACGGTATGTCAACGGAAGCGGCATTAAGCCCTGCTGTGCGTGCATGCCCCCTCCTTTCACCACCAACCCGTGCATGATGTGCGCATAATTAGGCGTGAAATACACCGGCGAAGGGAGACTGAAAGACTTTATTATATGCGGCCAGACTAAGATCTATTAATTATTCTTCCTCCAGAAGAGCTGTAACCAGCTGGTCAACGAGGCCGCCAACGCGACAATGTCGCTCGGAATGGCTTTCAAGCCAAAGAAGAATGGTGTTCTCCAAGCGGCGTTCCAACGGGGCAAGTTGCTTGCAACGGGCAGGGACCCGCAGCTAGTGGGAGAGGTGGAATTCGAGGCGGATACGTACTCGGCGCCGGCGGTAGCGGCGCTTTCAGGGCGTTTTGACACCCATCCGCGCTGCTGTCGATTCTCCGCAATCATCTGATAACGGCTCTGCGGCCACTGTCAGCCGACTGCGCAACTTGTGAAAGAGGCATCGATGCTGCTGGCGAGGAGAATAACCGTTGTGATGATCGAGGGGTCGGCGCTGGCGAGGAGGAGCCTCGGATTCACCGGAATGAAAACTGTGGGGGGGAAGGGCAGACATATAGTGAGTCAAAAACGACCATTCCACTATCTGAACGGGGATGGGCAGCTATAGGCGGTGAAACAGAATTAAGGGAAAGGAGTTGGGAAATTTTATTTCTCTTCCGCGCTGATGGCGATCATTTCTAAGCAAGACGCATACCTACAGGCGCACACTTTTAGTTTCACTTTTCTGATCTTGAAAATGGTGCCTGTTATTAACCAATCCACTGTCCACTGCAGATGGACATTTATGTGATGAGGCGTATATGCTTGAGCTCCGAATCCTGTTTCGATCTATGTGTGACTTTGGTGAAGGCGGACGTGTACGGCCTCCGTCTTGTCGACGTAGCCTGATCAGCTAGCAGGCTGACGAGAGTTGCTTCCGTTCCGACGAAAAAGAGTTGGTGGACCGGGCACGCAATACAGCAGCCCCAGCAGGAGTGAGTGAGTGAGTGATTTGAACAGAGAGTGGGAAAGAAGTGACTAGGGATACTTTGAACTCATCTGGACGTTCACCAGCATACACCCCAGTCCGGGGGAAGGGGAGAGGGGGAATGAAAGGGTAAAGATGAGAACAAAAGAGCACAGAGAAAAAGGCAGAGAAGGAAAGAGAGAAAAAGTGCGGTGCTAAAACAGTGCCGTAAGACTGCCCGGCATGCGTTGGGTTAAAGCCTTTTTATGAGGTCGGTCTCCTCTATGAAGGCCAGGACGAGTCGGAGGGCTTCCCGCTGGATGGAATTGGGGCCCGTCGGGAGAAGCAGGTTCATCAGAGTGTGGCTAAGCAACCCGAGACGCTGGAGGGAGGCCCGAAGCTTGGTTCTCGGTGCATCGTGCTGGCGGCAGGAGCAGAGCAGGTACTCCGGGGTCTGGGGCTCTGGGCAGTCGGCACATGTGGGTGCGACCGGCGGCCGTGTCAGTGCAAGCGGGCAGCCACATTGCAGCAATCGAGTCGCATGCGGAGGAGAAGGGAGAGGGCAGCCGCCGCAGAAGCCATGGACTCAGGGCTTCTCCCGCTTTCGAGTGCAAACCTCCTGTACCTTGAAATAAATGTTTTACCACCGTCAGACCATTCGGAAAAGCTTAAACTGGTTTATTCATAGCGGGTGCACAAAAAAATGTGCACCCTCCGTCTAACAACGGCGACGGTTGAACGAGAAGCTTTTTCGTGAGAATTCTTTGAAATTGTTGTACGAGTTCGGGCTTCGACGTTTCAACTTTGACTCGTTGAGCTTTGACTCTGACTCGAACGAAGTTTGCACTTTCGATCGCAGCGGCTTTGACTTCGGCATTTGATTGCGCACGAAGAAACTTTTGCGTTCAACCATCGTCGTCGCTAGGTGGAGGTATACATTATTTTCCTATGTAATTTTGCACGTACACGCACCCCTCTACAAACCCAGACTGCTTCGACCGTGTCGGACTGGCGTGATCCGCTGGACGTCGGCTTCATAACGCGAGGGATCCAGGTTCGATTCCCACCACGGGAGCGTTTTTTTTTTTTCTTGGGGCGCTTCGAGGATCATCATCATCAGAAGAGAAATTTGGCTTCCATGCAGTGCATTTTTGGCGCTCAGGCTCGGGCTCAGGTCTACCCGAAAGTCTCTCGGGCCGCCAGAATAACTTGTAAGGGCAGAACCCTTTAGGGCCCCGCCTTGTCGTCGTAGCTCGTTCGCTGTAACGCTGTCTAGCCACCGCCGCAATCAGGCGGCGTAGCGATGTAACGTACCGAAGCAGAGCCCCACGCCGTACCGGCGTAACGGACCCAAACCGAGGCTTCGAAAAACAAGCGGTTGATATACTTATAACCGTTAGAAACTCCTGAACCGCTGGCGCTTGTCATACATTTCCCCGTTGTTTAGAGCAAAGAAAACTGCAGGTACATTTGAGGCAAAATCTGTGTAAACAACCGGCAGCCCCTGCGTCCATTTAGTTAGGAACGCCCGTTGGGTTGGTTTTTGCGATAGTAAGCGAAAAAAGTGTGCGCCAAAAACGACGCGTTTGAAACTGCGCAGTAGGGCTCCGGCACGTGCGATATGAAAGCATGCCCAAAAAGAACAGAACTCCCGCTCGTGTTGTTCCCGGCAGACAGCCGCTAGCACTGCGAAGGCGGTAAGTTGGAATAGCATTGGAGAAAACCTCTGTTGAATTCATCAGGAGAGTAGAGAGGGCAGAGAGGAACGTGATATGCGGTAGCAATGAGCGGATAACTAAGGCCCCTGATAGTGGCACCATAGCCCCTCTGTCGGATTAATCACTGCTCTGCACTTCCGACCGCTGTCACGCTATAGAACTGCTTTAATTTTTTTTACCCCGGCCCGGGTCGGACCTGGGCCGAAATTTATATTCATTGGTCTGGCCTAGCCGTCAGTGTTCGGCCCGCTAAAATAAATCAATATTTATTTTTTTCTAAAATAGCACGGAACTTGCACGTTGAAACGTGCACCGACGGTGGCTAAACACCGACTTGGTATTTTTTACATTCCACAGGTCTTATCGCCATGCCCTGAGACACATGTGGGCGCATGGAAAGGCAGTAACTCTCCAGCATGTCCAGAAAAAAAAAAACCAATCACGAGAGTCAACTGCAACTGCATTTCTTTGGACTAACTGAGACACACATGGGACACACACACAGCGCCTCAGAATAGAATGAACGCCAACCCAGCGTGACTTGTTTCCGGCTTTAAGATACAGCGAAAAAATGTCCCTAGATGGACGTGATACAACCCATGAAATAGAGAGCTTTGGAATAGCGTCCGCAGCCGTACGCAAAGATTTAGCGTACGCTATTTTGTTTTTTTTTTTTTGCGTCGACCGCACTGCGCATGCGCCGTACGCTACGCTGGGTTTGCGTTTAGCGGCAGTAAGAGGAACGGACTCTAGTTCAGAGGAATAGCGTGCAGACGCTAGTCGGCTGGCGTATTGGTTTCTTTACAACATGGCGGCAAGTAGCGCAACGGCCCTGCATGGTTCCGCTGTTGTGTGGCCAGTAAATTTGCCTCTGAGGGAAAAAAGTTATGTGCTCCTGTGGTTTTAAATACGTCGCGTGGATATCGTGTTGCCCTCGCGTAGCACTCAAACGCCGTGACATCGTTGGCTGCCGGAACGAAGCTTTGCAGCCAGGTCGGCGACCGAACCTGTGGGTGTTTCTGTTGCGGAAATGTTCGCTTCGCGATGACATATGACGTTGTGCGTATGAGGGTGGACTGTGTTTGCCATGTTTTGAATTATTTTTCACAAGCGACAATTCAACCCCACACCGGGTATGTACAGTGTGCGCGATAAAAGCCTGCTCGGCTTCGCCGGAGGGAAGCGACTTATTCGGCACCGTAAATCGCCAGAAGCGACTGCTACCCTTACGACGGGCAAAAGACAATCGATCGTCTGCTAATTTCGCGCTTCGGCCTCAAAGCGCATGCCGTGCCGATGTGCTTATTCTAAACCCAATTCTTGAATGTCTTGGAGATGAATAAAATGCATGCGTCAAACCAGCGCTTTTAGTTCGTGGTGTTGTGCGCAATGCCGCAAAACAGGTGCCACGAGGTGCCACGGGGCTTCGATGCTTCCACTATATACAGTACGTACTAATGTAAAATGATATGTGTGTCATGTTATGCATGTTTTGAAGTCCCTATTAACGGCAAGGAAATTGTTGGCACTGGTTTTGAGTAGTCGTAATAAGCTATATAGGCGCACGTCTGGCAGATGGGCTGATAGGCTTGGCCTCCGCCATCAGCTGCCGGCGGCGCGCTGTTTTTCGCGGAGGCTACGCGATAGGCGAGTTGCTTCGCAACACACTCAACAGGCGGCGCAGTAAGCGTTAGCGTATCGCAACGCAAGACCGACGAAACTCTCTAGTAAAGCTCCCCTTGCGGTGCCGACGTCGCAAAAATTTTGCGTAGCGCGTACACAAACGCAGCAAACGCTATACTCAAACTCGCTAATCATCTTCTTCACAACAATGTGCAAACAATTTCTGCACATAGTCCATCTGCATGCGCACTTCAGCAAAAAAAATGAAGCATTTAATGTGTTCATAGTTAATTATATCGCCTTCTTTTCCCCGACAACTTGAAGATATTTTCGGTACATCCTGCTCATCATGTATAAATAAATTCCTTTGACGGACGAAAAACTATTAACGGAGGCGAAACGCGAAACGTGTCTCCCACTCCAAGAAAACCCCGTAAACTTCGTACTCACCCGCCGCGGTGGCTCAGTGGCTAAGGCGTTGCGCTGCTGAGCACGAGGACGCGGGTTCGACTCCCAGCCGCACCGGCCGCTTTTCTGATGGAGGTGAAAAGCAAAAACGCCCGTGTGTTCGAGATTTCGGCGCACGATAAAGATCCCCAGCCGGTCAAAATTAATCCGGAGCCCTCCACTACGACGCGCCTCATCGCCTGTGAAGCGTCGGAATCAATCAATAGACTTCGGGCTGCTTCCACGGACATTGAAGACACAACCATATCAGGGAGAAGAAAGAGGAACAACTTTATTTAGTCAACAATCACTGAGTAGTTTGATTAATGATGGGCTTCGTCTTGACTCCGTGAGGTGGCCACAAGACCTTGCTTCATGGCGACTTCCAAAGCCCAGTCCACGGCCTGAATTTGGGTCTCAGGCTCGGAGCTTGTCACCGCAGTCTCCCATTCTATTTGGTTAGACAGATGCCATTCCGCTTTGGGTTAAAAATGGGTAAGACGTGTTGGCATGTTGTCAATACAGCTCTCAAAAACGAGTGTTGAAGACCTCTAAAGTAGAATAAACGAGAAACAAGCTGCTCAACAAAATGATGAACAAGCCCAAGTCCACCTTCGTCAACCGGCTATCGTAGTTCGAGGTGAAAATCTTAGCGTATGCTAATAACGTAGCTTTCTTTTGTACTGACAAGGCAAGCGTGGAAAATGGTCTTATCATTACACAAGAATTTTACGAGGTTTCAGGCGGGGCCCTGAACTTCGAGAAAAGTGAACGGGAGAACGGGGCACGACACCCCATCGTTTCACGGGACCAACCGGAATTGCGACCTGGCGTGTTCCCCTCTCACAGTTTCGCAATACCGACTCGCATTGGTCGAGCAGGCTGTGAAGATACAATGCCAAGTGACGGGTTGCTGTGGATGGCAGCTGTCCATCATTTCTCGTGCTCGGGCGTGCAGAGCGTTTCTTGTGACCCGTCTCCTTTACCCCTTACAGGTATTACAAGGGAACTGTTAGAGGCATTCTATAGTAAGCGATGAGGCGATAACTGTATCAGTGATACGTCGCTGTCACTGTTCAACTCCGAGAAATCATTTTTCGAGCGTTTCGTTCGAGTAGCACGCATGCGCACTTGTGATTCCCCACTGTGACACATGCCCCAGTTTTTCTATATTTGCTGGCTCCGCCGGAGAATAAATACAGTCGAATGTCAGCCCTTGTTCTTTCTCTTCTTTCTTGAGTATCGTCTTGATTATTTTGCGATTAAGCACATTTAAGTACCTTCAGCCAGGCGAGGGGAAGGAATTACGGAAAAATAATGCCTCTACCCCGAAATGTACGTTTCAAAATGTTTTGTGGCGTTTTTTTTTTTTTTGACGGAATTAAAGCTGCTAATTTCTTTTCTGTCTAGCGTTCCTTATTTTTACCATGTCATGCCTGTCTCGCTCGATCTCGCAAGCAATTCGATTTGAATGCGTGGAGCGTTTTAAAGCAAAGCTTTTTACCTCTACCCCCCAAGGGTTTTTTCGCGACCGTTGGTGTCACCAGAAAACTCCAGCGAAACACATAAAAGAATATACTGGCACCGCCGGGAATCGAACCTGCAACTAATAGTCTAACAAAGCGAAAGCCCGTTGTCTTACCGATTTAGCTACGAGCCCAGGCGAAGACGGGGAAGACATATGGTGTACTCACCAAGCACATCTACGGGTTTACCCCCTGCGTTCTCGTTGAATGCCACGTGAAAGCGTCACGCGACCACTCACGCCCGTCTAGCGGCCCGGTGCGCACCTTGCTCATGTGCTAAGAGTTACAAAAAATTAAAGGAAGCTCACACCAATGCATGGCATCTGACTTCTAGTACGCCAATGTGCTAAAGCCTGTGGCCTCCAGTGTTCGCGTAAAAAATCAAAGTTCCTTGTCGTCCGCCCTCACGCCACATAAAGAAATACTATCAATTACTCCTTGATGGCCAGGCCATCACTCCAAGCAACAGCATCAAGATCCTGGGCCTACATCTCGACGCTAACACCAAGAGTGACGTCTCCTTGCAGCGCCTCAAAAACAGCATTAATCAAATCATACACATGATCAGGCGAATTGCCACCAAGAAGCGAGGCCTAAAGGAATCCGGTACCTTTCGATTAATTGAAGATTTTGTCCTCTCGAGAGTCACTTACGTAAACCCCCTGTCTTCTTCTCGACAAGGAAGACATAGAGATGTTTTATATGATAAGAAAGGCGGTCGAGCAGGCCATTGGTCTTCTCATGAGTGCGTCCACACAGAGGCTGCTTAGCACGGGGCTCCACAACACGGTGGAGGAGCTGACAGAAGGCCATCTTTCTAACCAGAAGGTCCGACTCAGAACTGCGGTGTGTAACCGCATGGTTCACCAGATTGGCTTGGCAGCCCAGAATGTCACTCCGCTTGACGTACTCCCAGACTCTTGGCGACTAAAACTAAAGATGCTCCCTTTGCTTAGAAATATGAACCCCTGACATGACGAGGGTCACCGAAAAGCACGGGCTCAAGCGCTAAACACCACCCTCGGTGGGGAGCATGCAGTTATCTACACAGACGCCTCCAAACATCGAGGGCAGCAATACGCCATCATCGTGGCTACCTCTAGAACCAACCTGCTTGCGTGTACCTCGCTTAGGACATAAGAAATGACAGCAGCAGAAGAGGCCGCCATCACCTTGGCTCTCACTCAACCAGGGGTTCGGAGGGTAGTCACCGATTCCCAGCAAGCCTACTGGAATTACCAGTCGGGTTGAGTGTCCTGACCTGCACTGCGCGTGCTAAAAAACCACTCCCCAAACGGTTCCATTCAGCTCATCTGGACACCCCCTCACGCTTCAATGGAAGGAAACAAATATGCCCACCCAACAAGCCTGCGCTTTTACCTCCCGTGCTATGGTGCTGCACGAGGACAGTCACCCGCTTGTCACAATGAGGGAGATACCCCAGCATTATCTCCTTCTGAGACAGACCGTACCTTCGCCTTACCCTGACCTTTCGAGAGAACAACAAACTACCCTACGGCTCATATAATCCGGGCTCCTTCCCACAGACTACGCGTCTTCACTTAATGCATCCGAATCACTACGACGCTGAATGCAAATTTTGCTCAGAAGTAGGAACACTCCGCCCCGTAATCGGGGTGTGCGACATTAGCCCTGAGCACCCTCCTCTCTTTCCGTCAACTACCCAACAAGAGCAATGGGAGATACTGCTGTCCAGGCCCTCTCTACCTACCCAGCTTCAGCGGGTGGACAGAACACAGGCCGCGCGGACTGCATATGGGCCCCACAGGAGAAGGAATCACTCCCCAGGGTTGCACTCTGGGCCGTTCAGAAATCTGAACAGAAGTATTTCCTCCTCGTCCTCCTCCTTCTCTGCCGCAAATCTCGTCGCCTCCGTCCGCGGCGCACAGACGGAGAAGTCAGATCGGCTAACACCGGGTTGGAACTTACTTTAACTTTATAAAAAAAGTTTCCACTCTTGCGCTACACCAATACAACTCAACCAAACAACGTTCATGCATCATGCATTGATTTAAGCTTACCAAGAATATCTCTTTGAAGTAATAAATGGTGTTGTTAAGTGCATTTCACTACTCTCTGGTATTACTAATTGTAGAGCGATGTGAGTGACTTTAAGTGACGTCGCATGGGTAATCGTTATGGGTGCCGTTTACAGCTTTGCTTTCCAACCATATTCACGGGGTGGATTGGCGCGATTTTTTTTCTTTCTCCCTTGTTTTCTCGCATATATCCGGTGTATATTATTTTTGTTTTTGACCACCCTAATGCCCGGATAGAGCACTGTAAGCGTTCGAATAAAGGAACAAATGTCGACCAATCAGGACTTACGTGTACCGCCAGCGATGCCGTAGCGAATGCAATGTGTTTAGCGCACTCAAAGCGTCGTCTAAGAATTTCGATTCGTTGGCGCGTTTGTTTTTACCCATGGGAATCAGAAGCAGATTTAAATCCGTTTTCTGCTGCGATAATCCTCCCATAGAGGCCCTGGTATTTGAAAGTGGGGAGTGAACAACGACTCGGAAACAGGTGGTGTTTATCTCACGCGCAGTTACCGGGTTCGCTGTAGTGAACAATAAGATCGATGCAGGAGTCTGGGCTTGTTGGGAGTGTAGCCACACCATTTTAGAGAGGAAACCCTATTTCCTCGTAAATATGCCCCGCGAACATGCCTATTTTGCAAACGTCAGAATTGAAGTCACCGAGAAAAACCAAACCAGTTTCTTAATATACTTCCCGTAAACATATAACGCACTAACAGCGCTGCATTTAATAGAGACACGTTATACATAGCTTGCACATGACACAATCACAACCCTTTCTTGCGACCCACTTCCACCTTTTTCAGCGCTCGCAGAGAAACCAGCAGCAGGCAAGTGCGCAGCCTTTCACCGTGCTTCTGCACCACAAACATGGCAGCTACGCTGACGTCCGTGAAAGCCATCTATAGGAAATATGTACACTTCAAAAAGATAACCGCGCAGCATAAGAGTTAATACCAAGACACCACACCTACTCTAATTGGAACTGTACTTTGTAACGCATTCATGGTGGCATCGAATAGCGCCAATGGAACACGATGTAGACCCATCCTCAAATGGACACCACCATGATCATCAAGAGCAGCGGCCCAATTAAGTTCACTGCAAGAACAAGGCCTCACTTTTTTCCTGCGCTGCTTAGGTCCATTCCCTGCCTCCGAATTCCCTCATTTCATCTCTCCATCGGGTTCATGGGCTTTCCTTCCCCTTCTTCTAGTCCCGCCTCTCAGTATCCACTCCACTGCCCTGGTGGTCCACTGGCTGCCCTTTAGTCTCACTACGTGGCCAGCCCAAGTCCGTTTACTTTTCTTCATTTCAACCATGATGTCTTGTGCTCGAATTTATTCCCTGTCCCAGGAAATGCATTTCCTGTCCCTCAGCGTTGCTCCCATCATTCTTCGTTGCATGGCCCGTTGAGCCGGCTAAAGTTTGCATTCTAGTTGTTAGTAAGGCGCCAAGTTTCCGCTCCATATGCCATCACCGGCAGGGCGCATTGGTTGTATATAATCTTCTTTTGAGGGAAGGAGGTAGCCTACTTTTCATTATTTTGGAGAGCTTGCCGAACGCTCCCCAACCAATACCTATTCCGCGCCGGATTTCTTTCTTGTGGTTGGGGTCAGCACTGACCATCTGTCCGAGGTAGCTCTACTCTTGTACTTGTTCTGGCGTTTCGTTACGTATGCTGAAGAGGCGACTTTCGGCATGTTTATTCATCATTACTTTGGATGCGTTCTGATTGTTGTTCCTCTAGCATTTTTTTGCATGTGTTCTGAAGTCTTGCTTAGGAACACTATGTTGTCTGCAAAACTCAAATGGCTCAAGCATTCTCCTTTAATCTTTAATCTACTTGTATTCCCAGTCAAGCTTCCTAATTCCCCCTCCAGACATGATGTGAACACTTTTAATGAGATATCTCCCTGTCTTACTACCTTTCAGATCGGGAATTTGTCGCTTTACTTCAGAAGGTTTACCCTGCCCGCAAATCTCTTATATACGTTGTGTGAACGGTGGTGCCGACATGCGCGCCGCCAAGCGTCTGTGCTGCTAATGCGACGCCGCCAAATCACGTGTCGCTGGTTACGTCGAACCCCACGAGATGGCAGTAGTACTTGCCCGATAAATCACGGCACACGACAACAGCGAGAGCTGTTGGTTTGACGTTTCAAACTGTGCCCCACAGAACAGAAAGGAATACCTCGACGCCAAATACTGTTCCATGCAGCACTCTATGATGTAACATCTCGCCAGACACTGATGAAATCGTCGCACGACTAGGTAGAGCGGTAAAATCTTCTGAGCCTACGTAGGCGTGCAATTGCGTCGTGATGGACGAAGTCACGCGCCAATGATAGTGAAAGCCGATCACCCCTTCAAGGTCTCTCACCTGTTCAAGGACAACAACAGAAATATTGTTGCCGAAAATTTTGCCGTGCGGAAGCCAAACTTAGCTGATTTGTTCAACGGGCGCTTGCGATTCGCCAGCGCTTGGGCCAACTGATGAGGGCAAGATCGGCGCGGCTCAGCAGACGGCTTCGCATGCCCTAGCTGCATGCTACGCTACCGTCGTATCTAAATCGTCGTACGCTTGAAACATTTCTTCAAAAACCATTATTTGGTTTTTGAAGAAATTTGGTTTGGTTTTTTATTTATTTTGGTTCTTTCGGGTTTATTTGGCTTTTATTATTTTTTTTTTCGGGTCGATATCCGTGGTCGCAGGTAACCGGAGCTTCGGCCTCCTACACGTCGGGTCGCTTCCGTTCGTAGCCAGGGTTTTATTCTGCAGTGATGCGAAGTTAGAGATGACGAGGGGAGCGCCACCTCATAATGTGAGTGCGACCAATATGTACCTGTTGACGTCACGTCCGAGAATGGGTTGGAACGGGGCAGACGACGCACGCCGGTATTTTTCTTTTCTGCGAGGTGCGGGCGCAATGCGCGGGCACACCAGGCGCAGACATGGCGCTTTCCAGTGTTGCGAAGCGAAAAAATCGCCCACTAAACTTTTCAGTGATTGCCATCTATATGTCATCTAGAAGTCCCATGTAGGTCCATTCTATTCTCTGGTATTTTAATACTTCCAGTATATTTGAGTTGTGTTCTGGGTCACATGCTTTCTCATATTCTGTAAATGCGATCTAAAGGGGTTTAGTGTAAGTGTAAATTTTCATGATATTTTCAGGGGCATGAAAAAAAGCACTCTTTTTCATGTTTTTTTAGAAAAATAAGACAAAAATAGTTGCAGGTCATATTTACGTTTTGGTCTTAAGATGCAAGACGCGATAGCGTTACTTCGACTCCTGCGGAGCGCTTTCAAACGCTTTTTTACGAGATATGGTTCACGAGCAGTGAAAGTGCGCGAAGATAGAAAGACTAGCAGCAAGGTTTTTTTAATCACCGTGTCCCAGAAGAGACGAAGTCCCTGTGCGTTTCTGTGGCTTAACATGTGAGCGTAAAAGGTTGCGATTGCGGGGTGTTGGTCAGTTGAGTGAGGTGTCAGTGTCAGTATTTCAAAGTGTTTACTATGTGATGTCTAAGCCGGAATGAACACTTCTGTTTTTTTTCCAAAGAGAGAGGCAGAGAGAGAGACAGTGAAGATCTTCTTTACGGAAGAAATAGTTGGGTTCCAGGGAAAAGGGGTAAAGAGATGTTAGGGAAACAAGGGTGGAACTTGAAGTTTAGGGCGCCGGATGCAGCAGCTACTTCCCTTGCCCTCTCATCAGCTCTCGCTCATCTTGAGGTAACAAGCTGGTCAATGCCGTCTCCCAACTCCCGATAGAAGTAAAATATCTAATGTTTGAGTTATTCTCCCTCGAGCATGATACCCTTGGACATAGCAACGCTGCGTGGAAGAAGGTGGGTGTTTCCCCAATTTTAGCAGTAATGTGCCATGTTCCCACCGAACATCTCCGCCCACATAAGTTTGTATATACTTGTGTTGGTTTATCCTACACAGAGTTTGCGATTATTCGGCATTGAGACCCCCTTCAAGCAATGGGAAAATCGGGTTCTTAGATGTAGGATGAGAAGATGTTCTTGGGGTCTTTTTTTCTTTTTTCCTTGGAGAGGAGTGCGGTAGACGTCGTCGCAAAGAGCACAGTGTGTGAGTTCGCGCGCCTCTTGGCCGATGCCTCATTCTCTACCGGACCCCTGTGTCGGGGTGCCCAGGGGACGTTATTAACTTTCTGAGTTGTGGACC
Organism: Haemaphysalis longicornis; assembly: GCF_048455015.1. NCBI lineage: Eukaryota > Metazoa > Arthropoda > Arachnida > Ixodida > Ixodidae > Haemaphysalis > Haemaphysalis longicornis. The sequence continues at coordinate 483,770,838 of NW_027526203.1, forward strand.
GGAGTATCTTATGGAAGCGTGTAGATATTCTGCCTGCAGAAAACAGTTCAATGCCCTTTGAGAGTCTGTAATGATGTTTGCGCTCCTATTCGGCACTTCCGCTAGTCGGATTGGCAAGGGGATGTCTCCAACTTCCATTTCTTTGTTCTTGTGCATAGGAGGCCTCGTGCAGTCACAGCGATTGCCTAAGTAGTCAACTAGGACAATTAAGTGAACTTAAGTGAACGTGATCCTGCCATATCGCCTGTTCTTGTGTGGGTTTGGATCCATGTTTCTGGTAGATGAGATTTATTATGTCACGTCGCTGGATCGATGACATGTCTATCTTAGCGCGCAGTCGTTTCTTTTCAGAGTGGTAGCCTGTCTTTCATACACACTAAACATTTTTACACCCTTTTCGTCCGAAAAGGGTGTAAAAACTTTGTCCCATGGCGCACACCTTTAAAACGTGTTTTGGCTAAAAAGGGTGTAAAGATGAAAAAAATGTGTTCTTGAGAACACACTAGAAAAGGGTTTAAGGTTGCTTAACACCCTAAAATAAGGGTGATGGCAGCGCAGCTACGCGTGACAATGTGAATCGGCTGAGCGCCCAGCATGACGTACAGACCCATTCAAAACGCACAAGTCACACTTGGACAACAAATGAATTGAGCAAAAAAACCAACGGGTTGCAAGGGGACAGCGACTACAGAACTTACAAATACAACTGCTCTTCTTGCTTTTATACCCAGCAGAGGAAAGTCCTCCCATAGAGTCGGTGAGCTTGTCGCGAAAATCAGATATTTTAACATCAATTTTGGAATTATGCATTTTAATGTGAGAATATACAAGTCAGCATGCGGATTCGCAAAATCTTTTTAATCGGGAGGTTGTTATTATGTTCAATAATTTATTAATATTAAATACCAATTTTATCAATTCTAATAAATACCAAGCACCTATTCAACACGATCCAAGTCAACACCAACCAAAAAGGGTGTTCACTATTTCAACACCCTCTTTCCGACAAGGGTGTGAAAGACCACCAACTGAGAAAAATGGTGTAAAAGACCTCCAACCTTTGACGTATTTTATACCAGCTTACATGGGTGGACTGAACATTTTCTACAAGCGCAGGGATGTTTTGTACCTTATTATGATTAAAACAATATAAAATGGCATAGTTTAAGCTAGGTTTGGTGGAGTTAGCAAAAACATACCAAGAAAAATATTTTACCGCAAAATTAAAGAGCCATTCACCAGATTATATCGTTTAGCGCCTGTGCGCTTCAAAAATTTCCATTTCCCCCTTTCCATTTGCACCTTGTAACCATTTCTGCGTGTTTTGATGCCTAAGCAAATATCGCACTTCTAATAAATGAGTTGTTAGTTTTCGCTCGTACTGTCCACGTCGTCCGTTTGCCTTCTTTAAAAAGTGTGTCCCTGGTAACCCCAAGCGCAGTCCACAACGTGCAAAACCAACTAGCCCAGTTCCTTACCTTACCAAGAAAAATAATTACGCCGCCTGTAAAAGGTGTATCGCTGCAGATACGGTATTATAACAGTGATGTCCGTTTCGATCTTGTTCGAGCGCGAGCACGACGGGCGCATCCGTATGCGCACCTCTAACTATACCAATCTAAAGGTACTAGTCTTTTTGGGATACGGAAACGCAAAAAACAAAACAAAAATCGGCTCAGCTTTCACTAGTGGTGCAATGCTGGAGAAACAGCGTAACTTATTTCCCTCTTGGATCTGCAGTCAGTGAGGGGGACACACTGGAACAGCCTTGTAAAATACATCTAAACTTGGCCTCACCCCTCAGCACTTAGGCTAGCCTAGCAAGAACATCGCAAAACCTAACATAACTTAGCTAAGCCTAGCAAAACATAGCAGCATCGGAAGAAGCTAGGTTGGCCTCCAGTTCCGGTGTTTTCTTTTTGTTTTCTTTTGTTTTTTTTGCGACTGTACACCTATTTCACACCCACCACCTTACAGAAAACTACGGTGTAAGATATATTATTAGGTGAGGACACAGCTTACAAAACGAACGCGGGCTGTTCGTTTTGATAAAGTCGCCAAACTGGCGCCGCTGAGACCGTTGATTGCAGCGCCCTCCAGCGGCAGAGAAAAGAAGCTGCCCGAGCGCCGCCCACTCGGAGGTGTTCGGATCTCTTCGGCTCCTTGTCGGGCCTTCTCGGCAGCTTCCGTAACCTGTCGTCTGCTCGATTTCTGCTCGCCGCAGCTTGGCTGGTTAGGCCGGCCGGGAGTGCAGACGATAATTTGAAGAAAGCCGTGCGAAAGCCTTTGCGCTCGCCCCAGTGTTTCAACGTGTTCTAAGCAGGTGTTTTGAGTCGGAAACAATCAAAAACAGTTATAAAACACTAAACCGAAGGGAATGTGTGCCGCAGTAGCCGTTGAGCGCTCCCACAAATGAGATTTTATGCTGCGCTTTTTATGCTTGTGCAAAGAAAAAATGGGCTGCAAATGTTTTATTGAGTACGTACTGCAACGGATAACAAAGAAACGTGACAGTAATTAACGTTACCTGCGATCCTAAACGAATAAATGCGTGCTCTGAAGCCATCCCCAGCAGAAAATGATGCTACTTGCGGTCAGCATTTTTTTTATAGTGCGGTTGCGCGAAAGGGTTCTTTTTGGTGCTTTGAGGGGATGTACTACTGAATGTCGAAGAGGTGCGGGCTCGCAAACGATGCAGTGCCGTCGACTTATCGTTGGCTACAGCCCACCAAGCTACTCCGTACAAGCAGCGGCAAAAGAAAGCGTCCGCTGCCGGAACACCGCCCCGACATACAAGGAAAGTAGGCAGTTTGTGAAATGGATTAAACTGGCGGTGACTACGCTGATGTTTCTTCGTCGTAAATGACGTCGCACAACTGGGGTGAGTCCATGCACGAAGCAGCGGACACGAATCGATGTTGTCAAACTCACTGCCGGTGTCCAATGTTCTGAGGAGCTGCGCGCGCGTCTTAATGAACTTAGGACGCCCGCCTGAAATCTCGCAGCTGTTTAAACAATGCAATTAATTACGCGTTAAGATCGCGTTGTGTGAGCTCACACGGTGAGCTCCAACAATGTTGTTTTACACGCATGCCGCTGGTGCCTGCTATCCACCTGTCTTCGGACAGTCGTTGTTCAATTCACTTGAAGCCTCGATCGCTCAGAAGCTTAGTTAAGAGTTCTGCCACCAGATGTCATTTTAATCAAAGGTCCACGCGCGGCGCCACGGCGCCACCAACTCTATTTGACAGATTTTCGGGCTGCTGTGTCCACACCTAAAAGTATATCTTACACCGTGCAGAAAACCAAGGGTGTTGCAGTCGGTCTGCACCCTTTCGCCGCACAAAAAGAGTTTAAATCTACGAATTACGGTGTTGGAACACAAGAAAAAGGGCGCAGTGACTTATATATATATATATATATATATATATATATATATATATATATATATATATATATATATATATATATATATATATATATATATATATATATATATATATATATATATATATATATATATATATATATATATATATATATATATATATATATATATATATATATATATATATATATATATTCTTTTTATTTTAAAAGTTCAGATTGACGGTTCACGTGCCGAAGCTAAACTTGGGCCATGAGGCGCATCGTATATATAAACGAGTGATCATTACAGACGAACAATTTTTTGTTTTATGCTTTTGAACATTTCTTACCAGGTGGGAAGGAGAATATGGGGGGCTGTCTTGTACTTCGCAGTGCAATTATACATGCATGCATGCCTAAATCAATCAACAGCTGAACACCTTTTTCGCACCCTTTCAACACCTTACCAAAAAACAAGGGCGTTGTAGTTGGTCAACACGCTTTTTCTCCACACAAAAAGGGTGTAGGGTTACGAAAAGAGTGCTGAAATTCAAGAAAAAGGGTGTAACGGCTCCCAACACCTTTTTTCCACTTATGCTACACCCTTTTAGGCCAAAGAGGGTGTAAAAAAGTTTAGCGAGTACGATAACCTGTTCCGATTTTCTTTTCCCAGCCCCCCTCTTTTTGCTAGGACAGTGGTTTCCATAATTTCTTCAGTAGCGCTATGAAGACACAATCTGAGGGTCTATTCACTGTCATCATCATCAACACCCTTTTAGGTCGGCTGCAAGACGAAGGCCTCTCCCATTGACCCTCACCGCCCTTGTTCCGCGCTTCCCGAGCCATTCTTTGCCTCCGAGTGTTGTTATTTCAGCCCTCCATCACGTTAATGGCCTTCCCCTTCTTCTAGACCCGTCTCTGGCTATCTATTCTGCTACCCAGGTAGTCCACCGGTTGTTAGTTCGTCTGACGGTCAAAATTTCAAGGTAGAGGACTGCTTATATGCTGTCCTGATGCTGGCGTTTCTTTGATTTTCTTCGGTGCGGGTAAATTTTTAATACGGTAGGTTCTACGATATCTGCTCACACTGACTGAATGAGTCTTACCGTTTCTTCTACTTTCTTTCATGCTGTTCTGTTGGTTAGACGTTATATAATGTGGGTAATCGGTTAAAGATTTTCTGTTTTATGGCGATTGTGAGTTCGACTCTGCCGCTTGACTCAGCCACGCGGAGCATTCTGACGTGACTATTCTATAGGAGGACATCCGTACGTCTTTTACGTCTTTTAGGGTGATTTTTGCTTGGCCACGTGGCACCCTCCATCGCTTGCCCAATGGAGCTTGCAGCAGAGACAAAACCACGAGAATACTGAAAAGTAGTTTGAAAATTCATGTGATAAGACCCTATGTACTGGTTTTTTGTAGCTCATCCCTCCATCGAGTTGTTGGCCGACCCATATAGCGTTTACGGTCTATTCGCGGGGAAGCGGGGAATGGGTGGGCTCAACAAGCACTCCATAAACGCGGATGGAGATCTTGGGAGATGCCTTCGTCCTGCAGTGGGAACAAGGCCGATGATGATCACTGAGTTTTGTTTGAGTTCGTTTCTGCTCATAATCAATGTCTTCCCTTATTTCTAAGAAAATCGTAAAACCTTTGCCCCCTTCTTTAGTTAGGTGACCCAATGTTGGTGCCGGCACCAGTTCCGGCGGAAAACACGCACAGGTGGCTCAGTGGGCAAGGCGTTACGCTGCTGAGCCCAAGGACGCGGGTTTGATTCCCGACCATGGAGGCCGTTTTCCTGATGGATGCAGACAACTGGAACGCCCGTGTGCCGAGATTGCGGTGCTCGTTAAAGATCCCCAGATGGCGGAAATTATTCCGGAGCCTCTCTCCACCACGGCGCGCCTCGTAGCCCAGGTGCAGCTTCTGCACTTTGGATTGCCGAAAATGTGTACTTTGTTCTTTTCTGGTAGAAAGACGCGTTGGTGGGATTGCGGCAGTTGCGGGCACGGCTGGTGACCCTGCAGTCTGTCGAGTATGCTACCGCCGACTGGACGTTGGACGAACTTCACTGCGCAGGGGCTGCACCTGCTGAAAATGCGTGTCCTCTCTTTCGTCGCCGCCGTGGGGTTATAGTCCTCCTTTCCACACTTCCTTTGCCCCTGCGCCATATTCCAGGTTCAGGCAAGTCCTCAAATCTTTGCTGCATCAGTTGTAGCTTCAAGAGGTAGCGATGATGTGTTTCCGCGGGCGCTGGATGAGCACGGCTGGTAGCGGACGGCTCTCAGCCAAGCGGAAACCGAAAAATGAGCCTTATAAAGCGATCGCGGTGAAAGACGATTTTACACAGATTTATAAAAACTCGACATATATTTTAGCGTGACAGCCTCAGATGTCACATCAAACGCGAAAAGTAACCTTAGTTACTGGCAACTACACGAATACAACCAAAATGACGGCCGCTGTAAAGGAAATAAATAAATAAATATATATATATATATATATATATATATATATATATATATATATATATATATATATATATATAACACGTTTGGGTGTAGCGTACAGCGAATGCGTGCTCCGGGTGGTAGGGGTTTTTAATGAGGCACAAAAGACCAAACGGCTACAGCCAAGGGTCTAACCTAAAGCTCGAGAACCGAGGGACCGGGCCCAGCGCGCGATCCGAAGACGAAGATTCCGTTTCTTCTTCCTCGTCGTCGACCGTTGCGTGTGGCCTTTCTTATACAACACGTGACAATATATATATATATATATATATATATATATATACACCCTACCACCCTCAAGCGTCAGATACAGTTGTAGTAAATATAAATACCACAGAAAGGGAAGCAGAACACAGTCGCCCAGATAGCCGAATTGGTAAGGCATTCGAGATCTAATCGAAAGGCGTGGATTCGGTCCCCACTCTGGGCGCGTGTTTTTCTTTCTTTCTTTCTCACGTAATTAATAAAAATTAATAATAATGTAACGTCACTAACGGTAAAAAAATGGTCTAACCTTCCCCTATGCCTTCTTTGGCATTGTAGACTGCCGGCATTTCTTTCTGTATTTCCTAACGAGCCCCTCATTTCCAAACCATATTATCGCGCGAAAGCTTAGCGAGGGCCTCGGTTCTGGCAGCCTTGATGCCAAGGTAGCATAAGAGGGTTTCCCGCCAGTTGACCGCTCATGACAGGCTGTAGACGTTCGCGTCACGCCCCGGGGGTTGAAAAAGAAGGTCCCCTTCTCCCCGTGTAGTCTGAGTGGCGCTGGCTACCACCCTCAAGCGTCAGATACAGTTGTAGTAAATATAAATACCCCAGAAAGTGAAGCAGAACACAGTCGCCCAGATAGCCGAATTGATAAGGCATTCGAGATCTAATCGAAAGCGTGGGTTCGGTCCCCACTCTGAGCGCGTGTTTTTCTTTCTTTCTTTCTCACGTAATTAATAAAAATTAATAATAGTGTAACGTCACTAACGGCAAAAAAATTGTCTAACCTTCCCCTATGCCTTCTTTGGCGTTGTAGACTGCCGGCATTTCTTTCTATATATATATATATATATATATATATATATATATATATATATATATATATATATATATATATATATATATATATATATATATATATATATATATATATATATATATATATATATATATATATATATATATAACACGTTTGGGTACGAATGGTGTTTAAACCAGGGTCACGAGAGAAGCGTCCAAGTGGGGTTATTACAGCCCCACAGCGCTGAACCGTTTTTTTTTCTTTATTACGTGGAAAACTACCCCTCAACGATATAATAGTACAGGCTGTCTACGATAGTAGCCAATTTCCTAACATACGTTAAGGTTAACCTGTACATATTTTAAAAGTCAGGCAAGCACACACATGCTTGGATGAGGTGCAAGCTGTCCGGCGGTTGGGGTTGAGCGGAATAAACACTATGCACAAGCGCACACTGTTCGCGGAAATTCTACTTCGTGCCGCGTGGTTCCTTCGCATTGCGGTCAATAATGCGGCACTTCCAGAGGCTGAACATTCCAACCAACACAAAAATATCGTAGTGCACAGAACAGTTTTGGGTCATTGACAAGAATTTAAGACTATATGGAATGATGTCAATATCTTTCTTAAGAGGCCGCTCCCTTGCCAGAATGAAACAAGAATTATCCTGACGCGTGTCCCGTGACAGGTGAGTCACGGCACCGCAAATACGATGCAACATTGAAGGTTTACATTGTTCATAATTGCTGGCCTTCAAATAACTTAGGAAACTCAAAGGAGCCATGAAGAGAAAATACAACTTCGTTTAATTTGAAAGAACTAGGATTCAGTATCTCACTCAGTTCCATTAGAGCCACAAAAGATGTTTTTAAACGAAAAAAAAAGCAAGTATTTAAAAACTTTCAAATTTTGCGCCACAGTGACGTGTTATGAGCAAGAATGACGTCATACGGGCCAACAATAAAACATAATTTTCAATGCGTTAACTGTACGTTAGCATTCAAGTGATGCGGTCAAATGGAACTAGAGGCCCCATTACAGACGTCCAGTCATGTGTCGTCGCGACAGGTCAGTTAGGCGGCCGCCAATCGCACAAACAAGGATCCGTGACGTCATAGAAAAGTTGCGGTAAGTTGGCTAGGGGGTCGCGACTGCTTCACATGTTTTCTTTAAATCTCCGTTATTTGTTCGAAGATTGCGATAATATTGATATCATTGTTATCGGGACTAAGCAGTCTTTCTAATAAACCCAACTTGTATTTTGTCTTCGTGACTCCTTTAAGTGCCCGATATATCTTTCCGGTGACACTGAAAAGGATACAGCTGTTACAGGCTGCATCACAAAACTCCCAGCAGAGCGTGTGCTTTCAAAATCTGCGCACGATTTCACCTAAATGCATTGATTTTAGAAAGCGCTTCAGTTCCCGCATATTAGTCACATCACAATAAACCCCCTGGAGAAGCTCTGTTCGGCAATTTCTTTTTTTAATTTTACCTTACTTAAAAAACGATAAAAAACGTTTTAAAGCTTTTTATACTTTTTTCAAGCGCTCAAATCTCTGGTTTAGTGTCCTCTGCCGATTTTTCTATTACTTGATTGACGACATAGATGTGGTCCATAGTTGAGTGCCTTTTCCTAAACCCAGCCTGCTCTATGGGTTGTAGGGAATCTATGCTGTCACTTATGCGGTTAACTGCTACTTTGGTAAACAACTGGGAGTAGGCTGATGAGTCTGTAATTCCTAAGGTCTCTGGTATCTCCCTTCTTATGAATACATTTTAAAAAGGCGAATGAGCCATGCTACACTGTTTTGAACATTAGGGCTACTCGCCCTTACTGTACACAAACAAAAGCACATGGCCACTGTCTGAGGAACTCCTCCTCTCCAAGGAAGAAAAGCTCCTTCGACAGGCAAGACAAACTTCCCGTCGCATGCGCCTTAGAATAAGCCACACAGCCCGACGACGGTAACCAATCGCGACTGCTTCACATCGGCTTCGCCACAAAGCAAAAGCACCCGCCAGTATGAGGAGGGACGTAAAGCGGGCTCTGGGACAGTTCCTTCCGTTTACATATCTCCCGATTCCTAGGCCTCGAAACACGCTAGAATGACCATGCATGCCCCGACGCATTTTTTGACCTCATGTTTGTCATTTTGTGCGAATGGGCCATAGGGCACACTGAGCTATGCGTTACACCCCAACTCTGGAGTCCGTCCCTCCCTTCAGCCACCCGGCCAAAACTCCAGGTGGCTCATCCATGATCCATGACTGGCACGCCCCGATCGCGTTTCGTCCGCAGGCTTTGACGTCTCTCCCAAGGTGGACCGCGTTAGCACGCGCTAGAACCCGCGGCCAAGTCCAAAGTCAACGCTCGCGCTACGAACCCAACGGAAATGCTGCGCGCCCGGAATGCGGCGACAGATCAGCAGGATAGACGCCGGTTTCATAGCGCGGGGGACCCAGGTTCTATTCCGACCACGGCAAGCAGCGCATGTTGTCGTTCCCCGACGCTGCTAACCGCGTCCCCCTCGGGCCTTTGGGGTGGACCAGTGGTTTGGTTGCCGCTTGCTCGGCGTATAAGTCTCCAATTCGATTCCCGGGACCTCCGTTATCAGATTTTTTTCTTCGAGCTTCGAGGTTTCTTGGTTCGACCGGTGGACAAAGGTCGGCCTAAACAGCTCTGCTGTTAAGATTGGCCCTGAAAACAATGTTTTCACCCAAAAATACACAAAGCGCTCTCCCCACCTCAGACCTCCTGCCGGAATTCCAATAACTTGGACACTACTTAAATGTTCCAGTAGATGGCGCGCGCACAGTGGAAGGCGGGAAAATTGAATTGCCTTGAGCAAACCTCCATCGTGGGAGAAGAGAGACAACGGGGGAGGAGCGTAATAGGTGGGTGGGAAAAAGACGAGAGGCAAGGGCAGCGGCCTTTGAAAACACCTGCAGCGAAGAGAGCAAGTACGCGGCAAAATGTTTCTTTAGCCTTTTTATTTCTTTTTTGAGATTATTCATATTACTCGTCATCCATTGCGTATGCTTTGATATACGTTTATATTTGTTAGGGGTAAATTTACGGATGCAAAGTTACACGTTTTTAAAACACACCAATGAGCACTACAGTTCACCCTGCGACGTTTTTAAAACGTCGGCAGAGAACGCAGATGACTTCGTTACAGACGTTGCTAAGATCTTTTTCCATATATTGTACGTTGCTGGCATCGTTGGTGCGATAATTGTTAAGAGACCACAATGGTGGCTCATTTCGACTCTTAATCATACAAAGGGAAGAGATACATTTACGAGGAAGTGATCGCGCGTGCCCAGATCCATCTCAACTAGAGCTTCAACGTGACTTTGGGGAAGAAAAACCGAATCCAAAAACGAACCTATGTTAGCGCTTGTAGAGTTTGCGACATGACCCCAACGCGAAGAGCACACATTTCGGAAGCTTCCCGCGGAGCCGAAAGAAACAACGCGCCGCCACAAAGTTGCCTTTTTGTTTAATGAAAGATAAGACACGGAGGCGCTAGAGCGTGCGGGTGCAAAATAAATAAAACAATACGCCCACAGAAACGAACAAACGCGCCTACGATGCGCCGCGGTGAGTGACGGAGCGCTGCAGCCACGGCCGGCTGCAGCACACTTGGCGCTATCCGGAGGATGTTCATGGCACAGGCAACACTGCCACCGAGTCACGGTGAAGGAAGCACGGAACACACATTTTTCACACCCAAACGCTCGCAGCGCGAGGCTGTTTCTGCCTTTTATTTGCTCGCTTGTTTAAATTGTAGCAGCCCGGAATGTCGGCTGCTGAAGGAGGCGAGAAAGCCGACGTAGAGCTGGTTTCCAGTTTCAAGACAAGACTGGTTATTTACAAAATGCACTGCAGGAAAGATATTTTAAGTGCGAATGCACTTTATAAGCGACCCCAAACCTTCCACCGCCGGCGGCGGCGGCATCCGCAGTCCTCCTCTCCCTAGCAACGGCGTGGAGCGGAGAGGAGCGTCGGTAGCAACGGCGCGGTGACGTCACTTCACCACGTGACCGCGCTCGCTCCGCCTCCTCGCCGTGGCTGCGCGGGTGCGCGCCGCTCCCCGCACCGCTCCTCGCGCCGTGACGTCATGGTATGACGTCACAGCGCGCCTCCTCTCCCCAGCAGCTGCCGCGCGCCTCTCTCTCCACCGTGACGTCACACTCTCTCCTCTCCCCCTCGCTCGGCTGCAGCTGCCGTGCGCCGCTGTCCCTCTCCCCTTGCGCTCGCCTCCTCAGCCACCTGGCTCGGCGCGCTCGGCGCGGCGTACCCCCCTATATATGCAGCAATAAACTGCCAGACCTCCGTGGGTCGGCTCGCGCGAGCTCACGGGCGAATGCCAACGGATTTTAACTTTACTCCCCCTCATAGCATCACCCCATGCATTCGCACTTAACCATGTTTACCCTCGGGGAAATGCTTGGGAGTTTTTTCATGCACCACATACTGAGTTGGATACCAGAGTGGGAAAGACCAGGTGTCCTTTACCCAGTGCCTTCATAAGACCCCATGTATCCTTACAGAGCACTTAGCCCCTACAAAGAATGTTTTCTTACCCAGTTATGGGAAAGAATTTATATAAACATCCCCCTCGCGAGGGGCACGGTCAAATGCAGAGCATTTTCGGGGGGCGCACATACCCGATTTTATCTGGTTCGAAAGAAACTGACAGCGAGAGCGAACGCCGAGAACCGCCCCATCACGGCACGACCGCGCCACGACCACGTCACGATCACGCCACAACTGTTGTTGCTGCCGCGCCAAACTACGACGCATGCGCGCCCCACCTGTTGCTGAACGCGATCCGAGCACGCAGAGAACACGCGAGGAGCAGCGGAGAGCAGGCGAGGAGGAGTGGGGGAGAGGGCGCACCTGGAACGGCTGTTGAGGACGCCGAGGCACGCCAATGCCGGGTTACATCGTGAGTTAAAGAAATGCTCTGCATTTAAAAGATGCGTACGCCGAGAGCTTCCCATGACGAGGGAAAGAAGGGGAACCCCCGCGTCCTTCAAAAGAGACAGGAAAAAGGCCCCCCAAGCGAGCAGACAACAACGGCGCCAGGACCCCCGTGGTAAGCCGGCGGCGGCGTCGCCAACAGGGGCGTACGTATGGGCCAGGCGGCTCGCCGGAGTGATACTAGTAGCGCCGCGCGCGGCCGAAAATCGCCCTAGAGCGGCGTACGCGTACCGGACTGCCGTGCGGCCGGTGCTGGTTTCGCCCGCCCTTGTCGAATGTATTGGTGCTCAGAGGCTAAGTACACAAAAATGGGGATGCTAAATTGGCCTTTCGCATGCAGATCTGCGGTCAGACACGGTCCGTAGCCCCCGGGACGTGCTCTTGCAAGGCGGGAATTACCGGCCGCTGTAAGGATGCCAGGGCTGTGTGCGCCCACGTGAATGAGGCAACTGACGAAAACTGCAGAAGCATACCCCAGTAGTGGGGAAAACCATCGAAAAAAACCCAAGCTGGGCGTGAACAAGAGCACCGCGGACCTGCTCCCAGGTATTTTGATTAGGAATGCATGCGCTCGACTACCCTTGTAACCGTGGTTTCATGATTGATTGATTGTGAGGTTTAACGCGCCGACGCTACACAGACCACGAGGCGCACCGCAGTGCAGGGTTCCGGGTTAATTTTGACCACCTGAGCATCTTTAACGTGCGCCCAACTCTCGAACACACGGGCGTTTTCTTGCTTTTCGACTGCATCAGAAGAGCGGCCACCGCGGCGTTGACGCTCGACGATCGCGGCCGTCGACACTCGGCGAGCGTCGACATGCGCCTCAGTCAAGAGCAGCAAGCCCTGCTCCAAGGCTTTTAGTGGAGCATTCGTGTCTGGTGAGCCGTCCTTCTCGGACGTGTTGGACAGCACGTCCACTCGTGAAGATTTCTAGGGCGGATGTGGCGAGGTCAAATTTCGAGCAGCGGATCGACTCCGATTCGCCCACCTGCGGTAAAAGGAGGGCGCGTATAAGTCAGTGCAAAATGTGGTCGATTCTCCGCTTCATCTTACCTGTCGTGTCTCTCCCCGCTTACCCGTAGCCTTTTGTAAACATCGCGAAACAAAGTCGCCAGGTAGGCTGGATTGGCCTGGCTCTCGCTATTTGCGTTGTTTACGAAGTGCCTGCTGCATATTCGTGTGCCTTTTTTTTTTTTTTTTTGGCAGCCAGGGGGAGGCATCGGTGCTATTAGAAAACAACGTAATTTAGTGCATTTGAGCTACTGAATCATACGAGAAAGGCAGAGAAACGGTCACTGACTTTGTACGCCGCAAAGCCCTAATCCAGGCTTCCCGGCGGTCTGTCTCGAACCACTTGCCAGGAAACGCATAGAACTTCACTAGGGGCTTCTTTCCCTTCGTGTTTAAGACGCTGTTGTGGCACCCAACTACACAACAATATCTAGTGCGCTGTCTTTTTCCCTTAGGCGCGCTAGTTTCCATCACGGCGAAGCAGCAAGATGCGTACGACAAGCGAATCTCCGGAAGAGCGTGTCCTGTGTACGTCGATGAAATGTGAGCAAAGCGCGCCAGGGGAGCAAACGGCGCAACATCTGCGCGGCGAAACTTGCGCCGTACGTCCCTATACGCGTCTTCCACAAAGGCGCAATGTCGTCAAGCCGGCGGCAGACCGGAGAGAAAGGAAAAGTCCCCGTCGGCGCCGAGCGGCCTCCGCTACAAAATGTTTGGTGAAAGTACTCGTGCTCGCTCGTTAACTACCGGCGTACTGCAGTGGCAGTATCCTTTCTGCAGCCTTATTTCGCAGTTAGACGATGTACTTCCTCTCTCTGATGTTTCTTGATTCTTGGCCAGAGAAATTGCGTCCTGATGGACCACTTTTATAATTTCCGGTTCTTGCGGAAACTCTTTTGCAGAAAGTTCATCCAGAAAACGCTGAAGTCGAGCACTTTTTTTTTGCGGCCAGACACATACCACACCTCCTTCAAGTGTTGGCAGTACAACGTTTCCTTGCTTTGTGCTGCGCCAAGAAATAGCAGCCCCAGCCAGCGTGAACACGAATCCGCTGAATACCTTTGGAACTCTTCCAGTCTGCGTCACAAAGTCTTGTACGCATGTCCCAGTTTTTCTGAAAACCAGCCTGTAATTGTTCCTCGATTTCACATAGCGAAGAAAGAACTTTATGCCACTCAATTTTTTCTTTGTTGGGTGACCGCTGAACTGTACGTCCAGCAAGATAAAGCAGTGCACAGACTTCTTGCCTGTGTACCTCGGCTTCAGGTCTTCTCACGGCGCGTTTTGGCAGCCTCCCTTCTAGTACTTGATTCCTGGATCCCATGGAGATGATAGTGGTCTTGCGTGGTTATGCCAAACGTCTCCCAGACGCCTGCGGAATGAGCTGCCTGATCAGGAGAGAGCTTTTCACATTTTCTTTCTTCAGTAGCATGGACGTAATGTGACTGGCCTCTACCAAATTATATGAGTTGAGTTGAGCGGCCTTTGAAGTTGGCGATTTCTGGCTCATCCTTTGCGATTACACGCAGGTCATCAACGTAGACTTCTACGATGAGTTCCTTCCCTTGGCTGGTATGCGGCGGGCTCGGCAGGTAGGCGGGTGCGAGTGTGAGGAGGCGGCGAAGCGATGCAGGTGACAAGCCAGTAAATTTTACGAGCATACGGGTGGAAATTTCAGACAGACATTGCGGATTCAGTAGTGTGGTGTGCGGCAGGATGTCGTTCGAAAACGATTTGATGTTGATTGGTGACGCTCGAGATGTCGCAGCTTTTTAATCATTGCGCCAGGCTGATAAATAATAAATACCATTCAACAACATCTCATAGTTTATTCCACCATACAACGGTAGTTGAACAAAGTGTGGTATTGGGCTAGTTGGTGATTCATCTTAACAATACAGCGCGACAAAAACAAAGACTTAAGCGAGGCACACAGGACGAGCGCTGACTTCCAACTGAATTTTTATTACAGAAACAAGCCATATCAATACAAACACGCATGCACACACCTACGATGAAGCAATTCGACACGATATGTAATCTATATCAAATGTGCCGGAAACATTACTTTCAAAACAGATGCATATATGATTAGCAGCCCACACGCACTCAGCACGTGTGTGTACATTGATACGGTAAGCTAGGTGACTCCTTTTCGCACGTGTAAAAATTCAAGTTCCTTATTGGACAGGGCTATAGAAGGAGCGCTGACACAATCTTTGCCTAGCCTGCTGATTTTTAGTGTTTAGTTTTAGTTTAGTGTTTAGTGTTTAAACTGATTTAGTTTAGCCTACGATTTTTTAGTGTTCATGGATGGCGTGAAGGTTTCCGGTGGCAAGAGCGTTGCAGAGGTTTTAGGAGTATTCGAAAGGTGTTTTCACCCGTTGAAGTTGACATACGAAATTGATTGATTGATTGTGGGGTTTAAGGCGCCGATGCAACGCAGGCGATGAGGCGCACCGTAGTGGAGGGCTCCGGATTAATTTTGAGCACCTGGGGATCTTTATCGTGCGCCGAAATCGCGTACACACGGGCGTTTTTGCTTTTCGCCTCCATCAGAAAAGCGGCCGCCGCGGCCGGGAATCGAACCCGCGACCTCGTGCTCAGCAGTGCAACGCCTTAGCCACTGAGCCACCGCAGCGGGTTGACGTACGAAATGCCGGAGGAAAACACTTTGAGGTTTCTGGACCTGAGTCTTCACTTTTCAGAGGACCACGTTTGTTGGCAGTATGAGCCACGCAGCAATAAGCCACTTCTTCCACTTTCATCTGGTCACTCTAAGCTGGTGAAAAGGGGTATTGTGAAGATGTGCTTACTCAATGCCCTAAAAAGATCATGCCCCCACGGGATGCGGGATAGCATCCAATTACAGGGAGTACGCCTGCACAGCTTTGGCTACCTTGTTCACGTGGTGACGTCTGTGGCTGAGCACATTTTGAGGGTGTTCAGACAAAACCGCCGCCAGAGCGAGGGTGAGGCGCGCCATTCCGGAAAAAACAAAGAGAAAGGTCGCGGTGATTCCCTACATACATAATGTAGCCCATAGGCTAAAGAAAATAGGGAATACCGCTGATGTGCAAGTAGTTTTTTTCAGCCCCTCGCAAACTGGCGGCCCTTTGCAAAAAGACCTACCTCCCGAAACAGGAACCCCGCAAGTGTTCTATCGAGCACAAAACGAAGTTTGTCGCATGCACAACGCCGGTAGTCTATGAAATTCCGTTGTCATGCGGCAAAAAGTATGTGGGCCAGACGGGCAGGTGTCTGAACACAAGGCTCAGAGAACACAGCAACAGCGTCCACAAAAGTGTGAGAGGGCACCTCGGTATACACTGCCGAGATTGCAAGGGCACCACCGAGAAATGCACTCCAAAATTTGATGAATGCCAGGTCATTCAGCATCATTGTGACCAGTTGACAAGGGAAATCGTGGAGGCTGCGCAAATCAGTAGGCTAGGCAAAGATTGTGTCAGCGCTCCTTCTATAGCCCTGCCTAATAAGGAACTTGGATTTCTACACGTGCGAAAAGGAGCAACCTAACTTACCGTATCAATGTACACACACGTGCTGAGTGCGTGTGGGCTGTTAATCATATATGCGTCTGTTTTGAAAGTAATGTTTCCGGCACATTTGATATAGATTACATAACGTGTCGAATTGCTTCATCGTAGGTGTGTGCATGCGTGTTTGTATTAATATGTCTTGTTTCTGTAATAAAAATTCAGTTGGAAGTCAGCGCTCGTCCTGTGTACCTCGCTTAAGTCTTTGTTTCTGTCGCGCTGTATTGTTAAAAAGGTAGTTCAACATCGTACAAATGATAAGTACCATTCTCTCAATAAAAAGGTGGGAGAAGTCGTTTGCCTGGATCCCACATCTCACGTAAGTTAACGTGTCAGCTAGTGCTAGCTGTTGCGAGCTTCATCCACGAATAAAAAGGATGACGACCTTCACTAAGTCTCGTTAGTTGTGGGGCTGCCTGATTTTCTCATAGGTTTCAGGAAGATCGAAGCCTCTGCAGTTTTGTTCAGGTGCGGCCACGTTTTCAGTCGTCTCCTCGTCCAGCGTCTCGGTGGTCACCCTGCGGCGTTTCGCAACCGACTCCTGCTCACAAAGGTCTCTGATCTTTCTTTTCGATACAAGTTTCCGTATAAGGTGCATCGGGTATCCCTCGAATACTGTATAGGGACAGCATCCGGCTTGAGCCGCACTTTGTCGCGGGGGATTGCGTTCACAACGCCGTTCACCCTGTTATCTTGAACGAACGCTCAATGCAGATATTGTCAAATGGCTTTTCCCATATACTACCGCATTTGGCGTCAGATTCCTGTCCGCTCTCTTGATCCGCTTCTCCCACTCTGACAACCATGAAGGGTCAGTCGGTGCTTTGATTGATTGATTGTAACGCGCCGACGCAACGCAGGCGATGAGGCGCGCCGTAGTGGAGGGCTCCGGATTAATTTTGACCACCTGGGGATCTTTAACGTGCGCAGAAATCTCGTACACACGGGCGTTTTTCCTTTTCGCCTCCATCGAAAAGCGGCCGCCGCGGCCGGGAATCGGCCGGGAATCGAACGCGCGACCTTGTGCTCAGCAGCGCAACGCCTTAGCCACTGAGCCACCGCGGCGAGTTCAGTCGGTGCTTTAAAGAGCGACACATTTTCCCTGTTGGAACGGCACCCGCTAGTGCACAGCGGAGCAAAACGCGCGTCCTTTCATTTCGCTGCTTCTAAACGCTTGCCATAATCTGGAGCTGAAGTTGGCACAAGCGGAATCAATAAACAGCTGCACAACGGCATCGGCATAAGAGTAAAACACTGTAAGCAAAGACGAGGACGCGGGTTCGATTCTCGGCCGCGGCTGCCGCTTTGCTGATGGAGGCGAGAAGCAAAAACGCCCGTGTGTACGAGATTTCGGCGCACGTTAAAGATCCCCAGGTGGTCAAAATTAAACCCGGAGCCCTCCACTACGGCATGCCTCATCGCCTGCGTTGCGTCGGCGCCCTCATAACCCCTACAATCAACAAATGAATACTGTGGGCAAAGAAGGCGCACACACCCAGAAGTAAACACCCAGGATATAAAAGCACGACCGCAGTAAATGAGCCAACGCAGCCAGCGAACCAAGCGCACCAACACGGAAAACCGCGGCGGAGCGACAGCGGTGGCACGATAGAACATGCGCGTGAACATATATAAGCATTTTTTCGGTACAACTGCTCTGAACAAACTTTTCGCAAACAACTGCAGCCTCCGTCACCCTTCTGTATTTTCTTCTGATGCTTCGTTCCTAATCCGCAAGCCGTGTAGCATCCGCTGAATTGGTAAACATGCCCCTTGTTTGGGCGGTATACCGCTTTTACACAGCGGCGCAATTAGCATGTTGTCGATTTGCACCATCACTTTGGCATTGTCAGCTTGGTTTACCGTCAAACTAAGGGGTTTTAGTGACAGGCACGCGAAAACAACCCGGAACACAGACAGCGGTTTGTCGTGGCACGGATACTCGCGCACGCCCGCAGAACCGGTGCAATATCAGCCCAAAACTGCTGGGAGAGGCTGACGGAATGGCTTGCATGTCCAAGCACCCACGCAGAACAATAAACGGTGGATCTCGGCCAAGAAAAAATATGTCCACAAGCTCTTTAATCACGCACGCACAGGGCCCCCTTTCCGCCTTCGGAAGCGAAAAAACTGCATCGTCTGCTGAAGCAGCACACTCCCGCCAAGCGGCGCCATCTGGCGGCAGCGCTGGGCTTTCATTGCAAACGGCGCCGCGCTCTCCCACAGCGAAGCGCTCCGCTCGACACACTAGCCAGTATATTCTAGGCACTATATCCTTATACTCCTTAGGACTAAACACAACTGGACAAACATATCTTCAACTGTTTGATATAAGATAGTTACATCGACAGTCAATCCTTAGCTTGATTCCTTGCCTTCGCGAATCTTGATCCCTTGATAACACATCCGTACAGCAAGACCTGGAAGGGTATCCTGTCGTGAAAAACCGCACGCCACTGTGGCGCAACACAATCTCGTAGAGTACGCATGCACGGAACATGCCGAAATAAAGTTGGGGGTCATTCCAATTTCAGCCTGTTATCAAAGCACATCGCACGTATTCCAAACTACGCTCACAGCGAAATTCGCAGTATTCACTCTCATGGAAGGGCGAATCATTCAAGGCACCGCTGTTTGTCGTCGCTGGAGGAGTTGTAGCGACAAAATGCTTGTAATCCGGGTACTTTTCTTGCTTGTATCACAGCTTCCGAAACTTCACATGTTGCTGCAGACACTTCAACTGGGCAGATTGATACCCACTTAAAGGAGATTGGCCAAGATTGGTAAAAAAAAAAGAATCCAGCGTTCGCCGTAATCGTAGCAACACTCGCTCTGAACCCGGAACCAGAAAGACACGTCATAACGTATGCCCCTCCAAGGTGTTGTTCAGTGATTATCACTTCAAAAAAAAAAAAAATGAAAGACGCTCACACTCATATCATCAATGATGGAGTAAAAGGTCGTCGCGGCAGCGAAGAGGAAGCAAATAGGCTGCAGCCATGGACTTAAACCTTCGTGATGGTCATGAAGGTTGCGTACACCTTCGCTAACTTCAAGTCTTACGCGTTAGTGTGAGCTTCCTTCATTTTTTTTTCTCTTCCTTCCACCAAGCAGTGCCCCAACTAGAGCACTATGTGAAGTCGGTTCCTTCTTGCCCGTTGTTTTCTTTCTCTTTGTGGGGTCGTGCAGATACATATTGTGACCAGTTACCACCATCTCCTGAAAACACCGCCAGCCGTGAACACCAAGACACCAGCAACAAAGCAGGTGTCGCATGCCGTTTCGTTGTTCTAACTACAAAGAACACGCCCTGCTTCACTCTGTGTGGTTAGGCCCACACCGTTCTTTCGTCACATCGCCCTGACACTTACACCACTTAAAGGCCTGCAGTCAGGGCTATGGCGAGAGGGCGTGGAGCAAAGCAACTGGTGTTGCTTGACAGTTCACTCTTCCTCGTCGTCCAACTTTTCACGGCTCATCACGAGGTAGTTTTGCGACATGCCCACAATGAGAAGAGCGCGAAGTGGGGAAGCTTCGCGCAGAGCCGAAAAAAGAATCACGGGACCGTCAAGCTCTCATCTTGTTGAAAAATAATGCGCCGAAACGGGCAAGCGCACGGCTGTAAAGTGACACGCCATGCAAAGGAAGAAAAGTGTGGATGGGCCACTGCGGGGAGTCAAGGGCGAATAGCGCGCAAGTGCACTTGGCGCCAACCGGCGGTTGTTCCTTAAACTAACCAACAGAGTAGACTGACCCTGTACACGTGTATGCTGAAGCACAGCCTGAGTAATGCCACGGGCAATCATTAAATGAATGCAGTATTCACTTGTTTTGTTCAATAGGTATACGCCTGAAGCCGTTCCAAAGTAACGTCAGAAAAATTAATACCGCGCACATTTTCAGCCCCGCGATTCTGAAGCGTGTTTAAAAAATGAACTCACGCTTCAGGTGATCTGTATGAAGTAATGTAGTAAACCTACGACCCAAGCAGCTCATACGAGTTCAGGAGCTCTTCAGGAGATGCCTCCTAACATTGAAGCTTCCACAGGGCTGCACTATTACACGTTTTATACCTGTCCCTGGGGAAATCTTTTTAAGACGGAGAAAAAAGCCCGCGTCACGAATTTCTTTGGTAACAAGATTCTTGTATTATGGTCACATGTGGAGTAGTTCAAAGTAGTGAAACTTCAAGAGGTATTCATTACGTAAATGTAGCATAGCAGAGCTAAAACTTACACAAAATGAACAAAACCACGATAAATTTTGTTTAGAGATAACACGCGTAATAATAATAAATGAGTATCTAGTAAAATTAAAATTTTAAAATAGAAAAAAAAACAGCGCTTGTGGGATTTCAACCTGGTTCATACGATTGCTACACATAAGCAGGACATTTAGACCACGAGACTAACTGATTTATTGATTGTAGGGTTTTACGCGCCGACGCAACGCAGGCGATGAGGCGCGCCGTAGTGGAGGGCTCCGGATTCATTTCGACCACCTGGAGATCTTTAACGTGCGCCGAAATCTCGTACACACGGGCGTTTTTTCTCACGAGACTAACTGACCCGTGTTCATTTAAACATAATATAAATAGCACGTGGATATATTGTTACGTTGCGGCAGAAGTTCAAAAGTGCCCCTAAATGGCACAGTGTGTCATTGGCCCCTACGATAAAGGAAGCCACTAGGGAAGTGAGTAGGTACGGGGGGGGAGGCAATGCGGACTGCAGTTCTTTAGTACTGAGCACCGTGAAGCGAGTCTTCAGTTCTCTCGAAGAGGGCATTAGCTTTGTAGTAGACCATAACTATACCACTCGTATATGGAATGTGAATGCGCCTATCTTCGCACGTATGGTGGTTGGTTGCCTCAGAGCGCGCTGAGTGAACAAAAGTTGTGGTTCTTTCTTCGGGGTTCATACCCACTTGGGCGATTGGTCAGGAATCGGGAGCTTTTAGGAGCTAATGGCTCACTTCCGGAAACAATGAATAAGAAACGTAAAAGTCACTTTGTGTGGGCCGTGAGATGCGTGAACGCGATTGCTGTGACTAAAACATGTAGACGCCAGCCGCGCTTAACTCTGATTCTGGGGAAGTCGGGGCGTGCGCCTGGCTTCGTGTTGAAGTAATTCACGCCAAGGGACGCGGGAACGAGAGCGAAGACAGCAAATACGTGATAGCTACAGGCGGAAGTCGTTAGCAAGTATCGCCGGGCGTTCACCTTCAAAGCACGCACAAGCCCAATTTATTCCAGGAATTCTTCTTCAAGTACCTGAAGAGACAGAAGGTGAGAATAATTTTGATGAATGGAAGAAAAACACACAAAGGACGACCTAATCGTATAGGCTGTGACCTGCTATTCTGTGTGAGTGGGGGAAACGGGGAAAGAGCACAGACGGGGGGTGATACGTGTGATAGACATAGAGGTGAAGGTATAACTATACACACAAAAAATTCCTGTACCATGTTCAGTGGTTCACCACAGCAGGCTTGGGCTATAATCTATAGCTGCCAAAGCGCTGATACCAGCACCGTGTTGAACGCCTTCGTCGAACACTGCGGGTCTGGCCAGGGTCCCCGCAGGGTATTTACGAGGAAGTGATCGCGCGTGCCCGGTTCTATCTCAACTAGAGCTTCAACGTGACTTCGGGGAAGAAAAACCAAATCCAACAACGAACCTATGTTAGCTCTTGTAGAGTTTGCGACATGACCCCTTACCTAAACATGAGACCTTACCGAAACATTTTCAGTAATTGCATACCAACGCTGCGTCGAGAAAAGCAGTTTTCTGCCCACAAAATGTCCTACTATATCAATACGTGGTTTCACCGACGCACTCTGGAGCCGGCGTCTCTCAGCGGACGCGCACGTATACAAACGCTAAAAGATGTACCGTGAATATCTAGGCGCGCCGTTTGTGTTCAGGCCAGCCAAATGCGGTTACCTCGCCGCGTTCGCCCGCAACGCCCTCACTGCAGCATACCTCGGGATAATAGCTGGTAGTATAAGTGAGCGCAGCGCACGGCTCCTTCGGTGTTTCGTATCGCCTGCACTATATTTTACCGTAGCGCCCACCAATAACGCATCTTATCAATTGGCAATGAAAGGGGTTACAAGTCGTCATCGTAACATACAACGGGCGTAAATTAAGTGCATCCGCAGAGCACAACATGCCGTAGACCTCGGCTATTTCTGCACCTAATGTATCGCCGCTATCGTTCCGAGCGCAACCATGAGGGAACGGCGCAACCCACTTAAATGGCCCCCGCGTTTGGCTAAGAAAAATGGTCTTTTACGCGTTTCCTGTAACACAAGAACCAGGTACGCCTAATTCCGTTATTACCAGCTACGCATAAAACGCTCTCTTATGTACAAGGCGAGGTAAATACGATTTCCAACACCGACACTTCAAAAAAAGAAAAACGTCACACTCCTCCCCGCCCCTCTCTTTCCCTCCTCTGAGCATTGGGAGCGCGTGCAGCGCTTCAGCCAGCTCGAAGAACAGCAAGCCCTGATTCTCCGGGCGAAGTCTGCAGACACGGCCGCGGCCTACCGGAATAGGATGGCAACCCATTGATCTGCTTTTAAATGCGAATCACTTTATAAGCGACCCCAAACCATCCACCGCCGGCGGCGGCGGCGGCGTCGGCGTCGGCGTCCGCAGTGCTCCTCTATATTTAAAAAAGAAACAGCATCCGGCGCCAGGTTTCGATTCGAGGACTTTGCGGCCGCAGCGCGACGCTCTACCGACCAAGCCACGGACGCGACGCTGACATCAGTGTTAGTGACGCGCCTTATATCTTTAACGCATTCAAACTACGTCGTCAGCGGCGTGCGTTGGCGACTCAGCGGCGTTATAGCGGCTTGATAACTGCGTGGTGTACACGCGATACTACAAACCCGATGGAAGAGATGGAAGAGAAGGCGGCGAGGCGGTGGGCTGCGGGGGCCGAGCGCAAGCGCCGCAAGCGGGCCGACAACCGTGCATTCCCACTTTCACATTCTCCCCCTCGGGGAAATGCGGGGGAATTTTTTGACCCAACTCTCTTCGCCTCTTTTTTAATTAACTTTTCCAACAACTACTACAACAATAACAACAATAATAACAACAACAAAAGCAGCAACACCTTTCCTCTTAGAAGAAAAAGGATGCCTAGAAGAAAGCAGCAGGAACTTCTTCTTCCGCAACAAAGTGGAGTAGCTTGCGCGAGCTTCACATTGCCGGCACACGAGCAAAAAGCCAAAGAACATTTCTGCCTATACGGCTTGGTAAGTCTTGTCCCTTTATCGCGTTGCATATGCAAGTTTTTGGCCATAATTAGCAACAGATTTTAAAAGCATAATACGACCCCCATCGTTAACGTGCCCATCGACTCACAGACAGCCTGCCGACGGCTTGTAGTGGGAAACACCACCGGTCTTCCTCTACCAGCCTTCGACAATGGCCAGAGCTTGCGCGAACCCGCACCAAAGCCCCAACTGGGAACGAGGTGGCGCATGCCGCTGCCCGCGACCTTACCCACCAGGAAAGGGAAGAATACGGACCACTTAGCGGCCCTCCGATAATGCTACCCCTGTCACTCCGACATCCCTACCGAGCTTCACGCAAGGTCCTACCGCCCCCACATTCAACCCTAGGAGTGGCCGACGCACGCATTTGGCGACGACTCCATACCAATACTTACTGCAGCCACGCCTTGCTCCATCGCATTTCCCAACTGCTTATCCTGCCCCGGCGTCCCGTATCCAACAAATCATTTGGTTTGGATGTGCCCTGCCCATCCCCAATACCCACACACCCTTGAGCAGTGGATTAGCTTGCTGTGCAGTGGCGAGCGCGCGGATCTGGAGTTTTTGGTGACGCGCGCCCGAGCCGCCGTAGCACAGCGTGGACTACCGGACTATTCAATTCAATTCAATTCAATTCAATTCATCGTTTATTTTCCAGAAAAGATTGTCTGGATGGTGGCCAGGGCTAAAAGCTGAAAACAAACAGCTTGACTGGGCCCAGGAGACCGTTTCGAGGCCGCGGCACAACAGAAACAAAACGTGATAATACACAAAGCGAGTGCTGCATGAAAAATAGCAAAATTACAAAAATATCTGTATAAGACCATCATACAGTAATACAGAAAGCTACTGACGCACTCTTTACAATGCAACTTGGAACAATTGCAGGGATGAAAACCACAGATACAACGAGAGATTACCCTACAACCACTTACAATAGATCCAAAGAGTTTCGTTTTTAGATTTAAACAAAGATGGCTGCGTAACAAAAGTAAACAAATACAATTGACCATACGTATTAACACCAGTTTTTGTCATACACACCTGCAAAGGCAAATCAACACAAATGCTACTATAAAGAAATACTAGGTAACCGCACAATCAGATTCCATTTACAGCAGCGTGCAGATAAAAAACAGTGAGCATACCATAAAATACGTTGGAGTCTAGATGATGCGTTTCTTTTTCCAAAAAAAAAAACAACAACAACAAAGAAACAACACATTATTAAGAGAATCTCAAAGGCGAACGAGTCAACAACCCAATTTTACCTTTCATTTACACAGAACTACCCGTCGCCCAAGTTGCCTCTTTCATTATCGCGTAGCGATATCGGCAGAAACCAGACATACAAACAGAGGTAGAATAATTTTAAAGCTGTATGAAATACGACTCCAATTCCTTGTTGTTTAGGCCTAAAAGTTCAGGGAATCTGTTAAGATAGTAAGGAATGTTATACGCTAGCGCTTGATATTTGTAAAACGTGCGAAACTGCGGGATGGCCCAAGTGTCATTACTTTTGGTATTGACAAGAATATTTCTATGTTGTAGTGAAGCCAGCCTGTTATACGGTTGATTACCAAATCAGAGGAAAAAAATAGCAGCTTCAATAGGCGATATTGATACACATTTTTAACATTAATAATGCGATATAATTGAAATAAACCTGAAGTACTGGCCTGAGGTTCCATATTTCCTATATGTCGAATAATCCTTTTTTGCAAAACTAAAAGCTTATTGAGGTTTGTATTTGTAGTTGTCGACCAGACCAATGAACAGTAGTTTAAATGTGAGCTAAATAGGGCGTTATATATGTTAATTTTTAATTTCTGCGAAAAACAGAAACGACAGCGGGATAAAACACCCGTAATTGAGGATAGTTTCTTAGACAGGTGATTTATATGAGCGTCCCAACTCAAGTGTGAGGAAAAATATACACCAAGAATTTTAAATTCGGAAACAACGTCAACTTTGTTGGAATCTAGGCGGAGGGTTCTAGTTAGCATGGTATTTTTATTTCTAGCTGTAAAGATAACGTTTTAGTTTTTGAAGGATTAATTTTAAGCCTATTCATTTTCGCCCACGTGGATAGCTTTGATAAAACGTGATTGCATCTCTGTATTGTATCACTAATGTCATGGCCGGAAATAAGCAGTGTGCTATTGTCAGCATAGATAATATATGTAACATCTCAATCAATATCAACAATATCATTAATGTATGAGTTAAATAAAAGAGGCCCCAATATACTCCCTTGTGGCACACCATGTCTAATAGGCAGAAAGGCCGATTTA
Organism: Haemaphysalis longicornis; assembly: GCF_048455015.1. NCBI lineage: Eukaryota > Metazoa > Arthropoda > Arachnida > Ixodida > Ixodidae > Haemaphysalis > Haemaphysalis longicornis. The sequence continues at coordinate 483,796,877 of NW_027526203.1, forward strand.
AAGTTATGGATGTGAACATATTGCGCCCTGTCTTTTAAATACGACCTAATGAGGTCTAAACCTTTTCCGCGAATCCCGTAGTAGTTTAGCTTATCAATTAAAATACTGTGATTAAGGGAGTCGAAAGCTTTGCTAAGATCGGCAAAAATCGCAACAGAGAAAATATTTTTTTCAATGTTTTGTAATAGATATTCTTTTAAGGTTAGCATAGCAGTTTAAGTTGATCTACCTTTCCTAAATCCAAATTGAGAGTCAGTTATGATTCCTTTTTTGTCAAAGAATTTAGTAACACGAGTGAAAATTACATTTTCGAGTCCTTTAGAGAAGACTGGCAGAATGGATATTGGGCGGTAGTTTGTAGGCAGATTTCGGTTTCCCCCTTTGTAAATCAAGGACAGCCTGGACCGTTTCATTGCACTAGGTAAAGTACCAGATTCCAGAGCCAAGTTAAATATGTGTGTTAGTACAGATACAATTGATGGCAGTACATACTTAATTGGTAGTATCTGTAAATTGTCTACATCTAAAGCTCTTGAGTTTCACAGCTTCGTGAAGACAGCAAGAACTTCGCACTCATCAGTCGGTTCGAGAAATATACTATTAGGAACAAAACTAATTCTTTGGTCGGTCAGCTCAAGAGCATCGTGGGGAGAAGCGGCAACATTTACAAAATAAGAGTTCATATAAGCGGCAAGGGCTGTGCCACTCAATTCCTGACCATTCAATAACATCGCATCCGGCAGGATATTGTTCTTTTCACGTCCCAAAACGTTGTTCATTACTTTCCATGCTGCTTCTGGACGTTGTTTGTTTATATTCTCAGATAAATGTTCATAATATTGAAACTTTGCTTCTCGAAGTTATTTATTTAGTTGTTTTCGAAACTTTTTAAATTATGAGAACTTGTCTTTCGAGCGTGTGCGCAAAAAACTCTGATAAATACGATTTTTATCTTTGATCTTTTTTAAATGTTATCGAGTTATCCAAGGCTTTCGTGCCTTTTTTGATGATCTATATACCTTAAACGGGAAGTGCTTAGAATAGATGTGGATGAATATCTTGATGAATCCATTATAGGCGTCGTCTGCAGTTTGTTTATCTTTAACAGAAATCCACTGTTGCAAAGATATTTCACGCCTAAAAGACTCAAGACAACCCTCGGTGACACATTGCACTGTGACTGCTGGATTTTTTTTCTTTTTTGTTTGCGTGTTCACTCTGGTATGTTAAAAATACGGGGCAATGGTCACTAATATCACATGAAATAGTACCAGCGCTAAGGATCTCTGTGCTAATGTTGCTTAATAATAAATCTAACGCTGTTGATGAAGAGCTTGTAATACGGGTTGCAGTGGATATTACATTTCTTAAAGCGGATGACAGCAACAGTGCATTGAAATCACGTGTATCGGCATTTTGTTCTTATACATTCAGGTTGAAGTCAGCCACACTAATAAGACGAAAATTGTGTTTGCTAACATAATCAAGGAAACTTTCAAAGAAGTTTATGAAAGATGAGAACTTTCTATTGGGATGCCGGTAAAGAACTGAAATTATGTATTTTTTACTTTGAACTGTTAAGTTTTCGTAGTCACCCGTGACAGTGCTGAATTCTGAGACAATGGTACAGTTTTTCCTTTTCAAAGTAAGGAGAGCGACACCGCCACCTCAGCGACTTGAACGATTTAGGTAAAACTGATCGTATCTATCTACCTGTATTATATTGCAGCCTTCTGAGTACTACGTCTCAGATAACATTATTATGCTGAATTTAAAAGGAAATTCGTCTAAGAAAAGATTGATTTCGTCCTCTTTGTTACATGCGGAACGGGTATTTGTATGTAGAACGAATTCAGACAATTTATTTTCTAGTTTTATTTGAGAGGGTGTAATGAGCTCCGAGTAATTCATAAGGACTTTATCAATTACACGTTGTCAGTTCGACATCCTGACACTAGCGTTCAAGCCGTATCGTCTGCAGTGCCGGTCCCGCTGCTGGAGAAAGCAGGTTCCGGGATTGCTGGACGCGAGAAGATCTTATCGATGTCGTCTTCACAAGTTATGCGAACCATGGGAGAGTAATCAGAGCGCTTAGCGAAAATCTGTTCATTGTTCGTCCACACCGACTTCCATTTATGTTCATGCTTCTTTTTGATTGATAGCGCAAGCAGTCGCTTTCACGCCGGACAAAGATGCTCATTGACATAAATGGGCGTTGCCTCACTCATGCCGATGGCGTTGTTCCTGGGACGCACTTTTCTAGCCTTTCTTTAAAACAGCGTCACGTTTTGCCCGTGACCGAAACTGGACGACGATATTGGTCTTATCTGCATCCCGTGCAGGCACTCGGTAACAGACTTCAACATCGGCGCCCGTAGTCGGCTCCTTTATGGCATCGCCAATCTTAGCCAGAACGTCAGAAACCGATTCGTTTTCAGTCTGAATCACCCCTAGTATCTCGAGGTTGTTTTTCCTCGAGTACTGTTCCATGCTCGTAAGCCGCTTTTCTTGTTCCTTCGTCTGTTTTCAACGGCCATACATCTAGAAAGAAGCGCTTCCTTTTCTTTCGTCAATTGCTTGTTTTTTGCAACCTCGTCGTCCAGTTTTTTCTTCGGGTCCTTCACTTCCGCGTGGGCGAACTCTACGCTCTTTGCTAGGTTAGTTTGGGTGACTTTCAATTCGCGAATTTCATTTCGCAGCTCCCTTTCTATCGATTCGCGAAACAGTTTGACTTCCTTCTGCATTTCCTCCTTCCACTTAGCCAGTTCACATTTCACATCATCCTTCAATTTAGACAAGTTCTTATACATTTTGACAGGGATGCAAGCAACAATGGAATGCTCGAAATGTAGCAGCACTTTGGCAGTGACGACTGAGCCAAATACAACCGAACTTCTACTGAAACGTGAAACAACCCAGGGTAACACTAACCTGTGACGAAAAATGATGCAGAACTTATTCGGTTGCACGCGTGGCCCGTCGTCGCTGCCAAGTGACACCGAAGGCCGGAAAGGTGCTTCTTCTGCAGTGGTGGCGCAGTGACGTCATCCGAGAGAATCCGCAGACGCAGCTGATATCACCGCCTTCTTTGCAATAGTTGTCCAGCTTCTCAAGCCGAAACCCGGAATGGTGTCCGCATTGGGCTGTATAGCTCCCGGTGTTCTCTGCAGCTGCGCGGCCGGCTCACGTGACGAAAAAACGTATTCCGTTGCATGCAAAACGTATTCCGTTGCACGCGTGGCCCGTCGTCACTGCCAAGTGATGACGGTGAGGATGTCCACTCACCGCCCACTGTCTCACTTAGTGAAATTATAAAATCGTTTTCCAATACAACCTGCGTGAACTTGGTTTTAGAGAAATTTTCTGTCGCTCACACTGACTAACGGGTGATCAAGTATTGGGTGTTCACGGTGATCCTCACGTTTTTCCTGAGGCAAGGTTCGTCCTCGTGTCCTTTCTCTAAAAGTTCTTCCTCTGTGACTGAGGTGCCAACGGGGCGTCGGCCGGTATATGTTACTTTTCATCCGTAACGACACGAAACAGTCGGTGGCGTTCACGGGCTTAGTCGGTGGATGTTCGACGATATTGCACGGGGCCGGGCCCCGCGGAATTCTTTCTTTTTTCTCGGAGTGCAGAAATTGATGAATCTATAGGTAGGAATGAAAGCTTTGTCCGGCGCAGGCGCGTGCTTACCAAGGACGAGTCATAATCTGCGCAAGAAAAAAGGAGTGCTAGTTCAGCATTTGTGATGGCGGGATGCCGCAGTGCCCCCTCAATTTTTTAACGGCGGGGGTGTTTAAGCCGGCCGTAAGTTGTCCAACGCGAACAGAAAACCTCCAATTGGAAAGGAAAAAACGCATCCCTTGATGGGAATCAAACCTGGGTCTCTCGCGTCCCGAAATCGGCGTCTATTTGATTGACCTATCATCGCATTTTTTTAATCCATGAAAAATTTAGACAAATTCAGAACTGACAACTAAGACACAATATAAAAGCGAACATACAGCGAAGACTAAGCACATTAGTCCAGCAACGATCAGCACCATTTCAAACTGAAGTAAAACAGCGCGAAAAAACGAAGGACGAGGGAGAACACACACACGAGCGCTGTTCTCCCTCGTCCTTCGTTTTTTCGCGCTGTTTTACTTCAGTTCATAATGAACCAACTGGCCCCACTTCAGACACCATTTCAAAACTTGCAAGCAGACGCACGCATCCAAAAGATGCAGTTACTCCGGTGGATGACACTACACCGCGTAAACGCTCCGCACCAACGCTGCCTGTTCCCGAAAAATGCACTTGGTTGGCCTAGGGGAGTTCTGCATGCCGATCAATCAAGCGGCACTTCGACAAGCTAAACAATCCTACCAAAACAAAAACGTCACAGGTCACGCGATTAACGTCTTCAAATGGCAAGAAGCGAATTGTGTACAGAGTCATGTGAATGTCATTTTTTAGTGTCCGTTGCAAAACGTCCCAGAAAAACACCCCGTCATGGCACAACAGAAAACAATGGCCAGTACTATCTGGTTGATTGCACAAGGGCGATTGTTTGACCAAGGAATCGACGTCCCTTTCTCGCGCCGCCATGTTTTAACTGGAAGCGTTTGCGAATGAAGCTTAAAGGAAAATGTTTTGGAATTTGGCGGCACGCGCATACGCTTGACACCATCTAAAACACTGCTTTTACAGTCCCGCAAGTAGGGCTGGCGATAAACAGACACTGGGAACAGATTATCAATTAAAGTGTTCGTCATATCCTTCCTTGAAAGGCTTTACACATACTCCAGAGAAAATCGCGCAGTAATAAAATTAAAAGTATCCACAACTTCGTTTAGAAAACCCCACGGTGGCTTCCTGTTAACCTCACCCGTAGAAGCGAGGAGAAAAGGTAAATGGTAACTTACGCGTGTTTGAAGTATGGCAAGTAAAAGTGGGAGCAGGGGTAGCCAACTTGAAGAAAATACGAGACACAAGTTGGTGCACAAACAAATGCATTAACCCAACACCAGGAGACACCAAAGGAAGAAACAAATCATCCCTGCGCATTGGCTCCCGTTCAGATCCCCACACGAAGGTGGCAAGTCTCTGTGTCGAGCCTTGACTTTAGCTCGCGCACAGTGCAGTGCCTGAAGTCCATTAACAAGCTTTGTTACCAAGAAGACATTTCACACTTGCACACAGCCTAATACGGAAAGTCCTCGCCCCATTTATACCTGCAAGGCGAACTTGACATGCGTGAGGGCTGAAGACCAGCGTGGCCCTGAGTTCCTCGTTTGGTGCAAAGGCACGCCAAGATATTCGAGTGGCGTGCTGCCCAAAACTAACACCCGCAAATTTGGAAGGTTTTGTTCCGCGCTGGCCAAACCAAAACCACTTAGTTTGGCATATATTCATGGCCGCTCCAGGCACGTCACAGAACTCCTTAGTCAACATAAGGGCTTCTTGAACACTACGCTTGTCAGCACAAAAATAGGCGATGTGATCGGCATACGCAAGAACGCTAACTTCACACGACTTCACAGAGCCCCGGGGATGGACATGCACTACATACCTTACCCCATCAGACGATTGCAAAAACGTGTGATTATAATCATGAATTTCGCAAAATACAACGAACACAGTAAGCCTTTATTTACTCAGCTTCGACTATTAGCTTTTGATCACATGCTTGAAAAAAAAAAAAAAACAGCTCGCGTCCCGTACAGTATATAGTTAGAAACAATCACACATTTCCTGCCTCCTTATTTAACCATCCATCACGGCACACAAGAAAGTTCGGCTTCATAATTTCAATCTTCCCCTTCCTCATAATATTTATGGTGAGCGACTTATACAGTATCTTGGTGCGAAAGTGGGGAATAAAATCTCTGTTGACCTCAGGAATCATGAAACTTCTGTAAAAATTGAAAAACATTTCATCTTGTTATATGCCGAAGAGTGTCACCTGCACTTGAAGAATACATGTTCTTTTTCTTTTCTTTTTTCTGATCCTAGTACGATCATTTGTGTGCAATCGCAAAGTTTGCGGCCTTCTTTTTTAATAGGTGTTATCTATTATGTATGACGTTGTATCGGTAATTACTATATATCTAGCATTATTATACTACAGTATGTTTGTACACTGATTGTTAATATTGTAACTATGCATTTCCAAAGTTCGACCCACAACTAGCCCTTGCTTATAAGTGCAAGCACTGTTTGCAGATATTCTGTACTTATGCTTGAAATAAAACCATTGATTGATTGATTGATTGATTGATTGATTGATTGATTGATTGATTGATTGATTGATTGATTGATTGATTGATTGATTGATTGATTGATTGATTGATTGATTGATTGATTGATTGAAAGTTCAGTTGACCTGTCTTTCCTAAGAACGAACTATGCATGTTACTATATTGCCTTATTAAAAAGTCACTATGCGAGTGAAAATGATCGTTTCAATGCTTTTTCGATGCCTTTTAAAGAATTTTTCAGGATTTTCAATTTCAGAAAAAAAAAATAGAAAATTGAGCCGTAATTTGTGCCGAAATTTAGGTTACCTCCTTGACAAATTACGAAAACTGAGGCATGTTTCACTCCTACGGGAAATAGTCCAGATCAAAGAATTCGGGTGTTTATGTGAGCAAGTGCTGATATAGCTAAGGAAATAATATATCCGATTGCCTATACCTGAACGTTTTAAAGGTTTAGTGCTATGTTTCGTGGGCAGATGGAAGTACTGAGAAGTTCATGCTCGTTGGTAGGACAATATATATACATCTGCTATGTTGTCATAAAGAAAGAGAACTTTATTTCAGAAGTCTGGTTAAGTGCGTTAGGTGACAGGCGGCCGCAGCCTGACGGTGACCATAGCTTGTTACGCGAGACCATTGTGGGTCTGCAAGTCCGACCTGCCCAACGCCTCCTCCCAGAGCTCCACTGAGGGGATTAAGGGAAAAGGGTCTTCAGTGCATGACCATATGAGATGGGCGACGGTACCCTTCGCACCACATGCAGGGCGATTAGGTGAAGGATAAAAAGTCGGGTGGAAATGGTGCAGAATGGAATCACATGGCAAAGTGTTCGTCTGTAGCCAGCGCCACAGACGTCCTTCGATGTTAGTAACATCCCCATGGGCAGGCGAATACATTCGGCGGGAGAAGCGGTAATGTGCGGTAATTTCTTGACAGCTGACTAAGCTGCAGCGGGCTGATCGGGCTCCATTTAAGGGGAGGAGGTTTGGTCCTGCACTGGTCGTGAGCTCTCGAGCTGCTTTGCTGACCGCCTCTTAACGCCCAGCCCTGTATGGGCAGGAGTCGGGATCAATTCCACTTAGACGAGAATTTTGAGTGCTCTAGAGGAGAATTTTGAGTGCCTTTGGGGAAATAGTACCCTTGGAAAAGTTTTTCATGGCCGTTTCCGAACCTGAAATTCTGATTTCAAGGGTCGGTCGGTGAGCTAGTGCCAGCGCAATTGTCGCCTCTTCTGCCGTTGCCGGATTGCAGGTGCGTATCGTAAGGGAATTGATGGGTGGAATGTTCGGGTCATATAGAGCCGTCACAGCATATGCATCGTGATGCCTATACTCGGCCACGTCCACGTATACCATGTTTTGGTTGACTGAGTACTTCTCGGTTAGAGCTCGGGCTCATTGCTCCCTGCGTTTTTGATGGTGTATACCGGGTGCATGTTGCGTGGGAGGGGGCTAATGAAAAGTTGAGCGTGAATTTCATGGGGGATGGGGACTCTGGTACAAGTAATCTAGAAGTATCAGGATGAGTATTATGTAGCATAGCGATATTTACCAAATGACGATATTGCCCAGCTCTTCTCCTCCTTGTTCACACCATTCAAATGTTACAGTTTGAGGAAGAGAACTTGTCAGCTTAGTCATAAAATCGCATTAATGGCTTTCCGTGCAGCGTCAGGGCGCTGTTAAGCAACGTCCCTAAATAGCTGTTTATAGTATGCAAAGTTTTCACGCCGATGCTCATTGCAACATACAGTAGAACCACGACGGAATCTTGAAGCGCTAGGACACAGGGACAAGCGAGTGGGACAACACAAGGCGCTTGTCCACTCGCTTGTCCCTGTGTCCTAGCGCTTCAAGATTCCGTCATGTCATACCAACAGGCCCAAAGCAGCACCCTAGTAGAACCACGCTCTTACGTTCTTCAGTGCTGCGCTTTCCCGGCTGCTGCGTTCTTTTTGTCTAGTCTCGGCGCAGCTCACTTAGAGTCCCATGTATTAAAATCCTCACTGTTACGTCGTGGCTCAGAGTACGTTCCCGGATCATTCGCCGCAATCTGACACTCAGAACCCACCCGGGCAACGTGCGCGGACCGCCATTTTGACGTTTGACGACCATTGGCCAGGAATCGTCACCACTAGATGACCCTATGTTACTCTATGCTATCACCATCATCACTACGCTACAAGGGATGTTTCCCATCGGAATGCCGGAAGTGCGTGTTTGCCATAAAGCACCACCGCAAGAATAGCAGGCGCTCTCGTTGTCATCGTGCGCTTCAAGCTTTGAGAACACCGTTGAACTTGCGACCGCGAACTTCGTCGTGCCTTGATGGCGTCACGAAAACGGAGGAAAAGGTTGACATAATAAACGCAGTAGACAAGAGAGAGAGAGAGAGAGAAAAAAAAACTTTTATTACCGCAAGGGCTGATTCGGCGGAGGGATGGTGAACGAAGGAGGAAGGTCCCCGGTGACTGGCAGCCCGGGCAACGATGGCATCTTGCACCGCCGAATCCGAGCTGCCCAACGCCCTCGCCCAGTGCTCACTGTCTCGATATGGGGGGAATGGGTTGTGGGGGCATTGCCAGAGGAGGTGATCCATGGTTTGGACCACCCCACAAGCGGGGCAGTGGGGTGAAAGGTGCAGGGCGGGAGAGGCAAGGAAGGGTGTACGTTTGCACTAAGCGCCATAGGCGTTCGGCGTGAGAGAGCGCCGGGTGTGAAGGGCAGTAGACGGCGGGAGAGGCGGTAATGAGACGTAATCTCATGAAAGGGAAGGAGCCGATCTCGAGCTGATAGGGCTCCATAGAAGGGATCAAGGCTAAGACCTGCTCGGAAGGTGAGTTCTCGAACGGCTCTGTGTGCTGCCTCGTTCCCTCCCACACCTGTGTGGGCTGGGGTCCACACCAGCTTGGTGGAGGAGTCAGGGGATTTTGAAGAAGGATTTTGAGTGCTAGTGGAGAAATGCGGCCCCGGGCGAAATTTCGAATGGCCGTCTTCGAATCGGAGATTGTGATCGCAGGGGAAGGCCGTAGTGTTAATGGAAGAGCAATAGCCGCCTCTTCCGCAGTCGCGGGGGAAGAAGGGCGAAGGGCGAGGGTGGTAAGAGGGGGACTGTTGGGAACGTTGATGATTGCAACCGCGTAGGCGTCGTGGTGCATGTAGCTAGCCGCGTCAACATAAACAGTTGCCGGATGTACTGGGTATCGCTTCGTAAAGGCCCGCGCACGCTGCTCCCGGCGGGCTCGATTGTGCGTCGGGTGCATGTTACGGGGAATGGGCCGAACGATAAATAGGTCATGGATATTGCTAGGAATGGAAAGAGAGGATTCTGTAGGGAAAGGGAAGTTGAGTGGAAGTCACCGGAGGAGAGATTGTCCTGTTGAGGTTGTTGCAAAGCGGGCGTACTGACTAACAAGATGAGCTTCGAGGAGCTCAGATGTGTTCTTGTAGTCACCAAGCCATTCTGCACGAGCGGTGGAAGCCCTCTGAAGCAACCACCGCGGAAGAGAGTCAACATCGCTAGGGACCTTGCATTTCCACGCGCAGTGTTTTCAAGCGATCGCAAAAAGCGGTAATCCTAGATTCTCGAGTTCTTTTAAAGTTTGAAAGCCAAAGTTCAAAAAATACATGTTTGCAAGTCAAAGCAGCACTGTTTTAGTTCGTTTTCGAAGGTTTCCGCACTGTTGTGTTTACCTGGTTTTTACGTTATGTTTTCCGGTCCGGTGAAAAACGTATGAACGGGGTTCTACTGTATTTCGTAACTGTGTTTCTTCTGAGCGTGAACCGAAAAGGAATGATAACGGCGGTTTTCATTGCCTGTAAACAAGTATGCTCTGATATAAATGCGTGCTTATCAAACACCCCGGCATTCTATTGTAGGACTCTACACCACACATCATTCCGTCTGACTGCTGATTCGGCGTCTGTTTCCTTGATGGCTGCCTTTGGAACCCAACTTCGCTTTAATAAACTTCATTCAGTGCGGCAACCTTCCGTCACTTCTGTCTGTGTGACAAGGTTCAAAACTTGTGTGGTTTCCCATACTCGCTCACTATTCTCGTGCATTCTTCTAATTATGTCCTTACTCCCAGGCCAGAAAACGATTTGTTTATAACCGATTATATAATGGGTGGCTCTAGAGCCCGGGCTGTATTCTTATTAATTTTTTGTTACCGTTTCTGTTGACACAAATGTACGGTTCGTGCACGTTGTGTGATGTATTCGTTTGTACACCTGAAAGTAAATGCGCGTACAGCCCGTACGGAAGGTTGCGCTTTTGGTACTTTATTTTTTGCATGCATACAGCGAATCATATAAAGGCTGGCGTATGGGCGACCGCACAGAGTGACGCTAACACGAGCCACTCCACTGATCAACACGGCGAATGCCTAATGCAATACGTCGATGTTTACTCACCATCCGTTTCCCCAATGGGCAGAACAGTGCTCTTGCTACATTCGAAGCCCGGCTATTGAGCAGGAATCAAACTATTTGGGGCTCACCATGGCGCACGACTATTGCTCCAGTTTTGGCTATCCTGCTCAACTGACACCTGCGTACAAGTATGGCTTTAAGATATTTCCATGCGATGCGTAGATTCGCTGAGAATGAAGGCCGCTATGAAACCCTGCGTACACAGGTAGAAGCGGCTTCGGGTTTGGTGCGTTTTCGGGCCAGTGACAACGTAAGCTATTCCGGTACATGGCAGAGGATCGGTGTTAGGGCGGTTTTCAATGCTCTAAATTTACATTGCGCAGCACCACCTTGGCGCTCGAAGAGAGCAGACACGCCGCGGTCAGCATCGCTTCACGGGTGCCTCCGTAAGTTCTTTCTTGTGCCCTGCGGCACTCCGGCAATCGGAAAGGCCGAGAGGTTATCCAGGCTTAGAGCCCGGATTGCAATTCAGCAGGCATGCAGGTCTGGCGACCAGCGGTACGGAACGCGTGTGCACGATGGGCCTCGCGTGCTGCAGGTGTCCGCGGGTGGTGCTAAATTAAGGCCAAACCAATGCGGTGCCGACAGCGACGACACGCGCAGTATCTCCGTTCCGTCACGGCCAGCGCAAATAATTACCACCTGACAGGCCCGGCGGAATGGGGGAAAAGTTAATTTTGAGCTAACCTCCGAACGGAGGCCGCTGTCCGCAGTGCTGTGTTTTTGTCTCCAGCGATTACCTGTGAGAATAAGAGGACCAAAAATGGGGCCTGCTTAGAGTTACTCCGACACGCGCGTCGTTACTGTCGGCAACGCTAGTGGAACCCTTCCAAGCTTTGGGCGAAGGAGTGTTGCGTACGCGGCTTTTCGCTCTAACAACCGCTTCGAGCCTATTTAACAGGCAACTACTGGATGTCCACGAACGAGAACCGAAATAACGACCTTCGTGCATTACTTGCAGACGGTCGTTGGTGAAATGAGCAAAATTTTTGGAATCATTTAACTCACTTGTCCCTCTGGTGTGAACGTGAACGTGCGCGAGAAACCAATTAAGTGTCAGCTTGTTCGAAAACATGAAACCAAAAATTGTGCCTTAGCCTTTGCCTACCCTGTTTAATCAGACCAGTTTGGTAGGTACTTATTGGTGACGTACAATCCCAGTTCATGAGGTTTAAAGGGACACTGAAGTGATATGTAAACATTGCGGGATTACTAGCGCAAATTGTAGTCCGGAGTCCCCAGGCCATGTTTCGACCACTCTAGGCGCGTTTACGCGATTTTATTTAGTAGAAAAACTAATTCGAAAACGCTGTCCTCCTCTCTTTACGCTCGCCCATTTTCTGTGGCGTTTTCGTGTGACGTCAGGAGGGGATGAGCTGGCAATTGGCTGCGCCACGGCTGCGCTACTGCACGCAGCTGCACGGCTCCCCGGCCGACAGAGTCAGTCGGCCCAGCGTTTCGTCCGCCGGCCGCCGGCGGGTCGTCGCAATCAAGGAGGTTAAAAAAAAAATTGCTTGGTCGCAATTCGTTCGCTTAGTTGAAACGAAGCCAGGACACGTTTGTGAATGGAAGAATGTGCCTTTCTTTACTTGGTTTGTTTGTACACTGTATCTAGCTCCAAGTCAAGGTCGCTTCACACAAGCGCTGCACATGCGACGCTTCGCTGACTGGTACACCAGTAGGAAAATATAAGGCCTCTTGAAGGCGGGAGAAGAGTCAGCGAAGTCAATATAGGTACTAAGCAAATAAAATCAACTGATATTTTTACCGTACAGCGTAAAACTAGGGCGCGGGAAGCACTTTTTTGCGCTGGGCGAACAAGCACAGCGGTCAGCAGCACGACTACGCATCTGCGAACGCTTTTCCGTCTACGAAATGCAATTGCTAGACGTGAGCTACTGTGGAAACTCGGGCGACGCTTACTGCACAATCGCAGTACAACAAATAGTCACCTAAGCGGCTTGAAATGCCAAAACTAAATAAAAGTGTAAACCGGTTGTACAATATATACCCTATATTAGCAAGACATTCGCGTCCCGCTCCGTGGCCTAGCGGTCGGGGGCGCTAGGATTTCACCGCAATTTTTTGCCAGTCACGAGTTCGAATCCCCGCGGGTACGTGCTTTTTTTTTTTTTTTTTTGTAAGTTAACTTTTTTGTTTTCTTTTTTTTGGGCCGCAACGTTCATGGCTACACGAACTAGTTCACAAAACGCGCGCAGGCTGGCACTGGCGCGCTAGCGAGTTCTCGTTGGCGTGCTGTTGCCATAAGCACCGACTGCTTGCAGGCAGTCGGCACAGGCCAGAATGAACAGACCCTTGGCCTGGTGCGAACACGCTTTTTACGATACAGGCATGAGGGAGGCAAGCTCCAAATATGGGGGAAAAGCGCATGACATTTGAACGTCTGCGGGTACGCGGAGGGCGTTCATGCACTGCGTAGGTCTCGGCTAGTGAATGCTACGACCCGTGGCTACGACTACAAGCCGTCCTGGGAGGCTTATCTTGTGCATGTTACAGCCGACAACATGGCAGAAGCGCGGTACGATGATTACTGAGATATTGAGAATGCCCATCCAACAAAGCCATTGGTTATGTTTTACAGAACCGAAACCGAAACCGAAACTTGTGTGATTGCTAACGTTGGGCATCGTCCAATCACGGCGCCCCTCCTCCCAACGTCACAGCCTTAGTTGGTGCGGCCGCCGCAAACCGCGCATGGTAGTTTTTCTTCTTTCGCGCTTTGTAAAATAATTACCGATTTGTCAACCGGATAAACGATGAAAAGTGTGCTAATTTGAGCCAGTCTACGCAGTGCAAGCAAAAACGGGAGCTTGACAAATTCACTTCAGTGTCCCTTTAAAGAAAAAGATCCGGGAAGAAAAAAAACCAAAGGAAAAGTTACACCATCTTCCCGTGGGGAACCATGAGGAGGATGCGAAGCATCATAGTGGTTCCGTGTAAGTTCCATTGTGTTGCCGTTATGTTGTTTCATTTATCGGAGCACGACTGGGAACGTAGTGTGAACCCCTATGTAGAGACAGAGAAATGTAGAGAAATGTAGAGACAGCGAAGAGACCGACACCGGCGTTACCTGATCGAACACCTCCTCGTTCTCGTTTCTTTATTGCGTGCTCACGCTCCTACCCCGCTGCCCGCTGTTGCGAGTTGTTGCGAGTTGTAGCGACCGCAGTCTGCTGGTAGCGGGGCCGGTCGCCGTCGTTCCGTCGAGCCAGGACTAGGGGAGAGCTTAGAGCAAACTCAACGGGTTTATTTACATTTTTACAGTGAGTTATCGAGATGAAGACAGCTCTTGGCGGGCCGCAGCACGCCCTTTTTGTTGACCCCCGATCCCTAGTTCCCTAGGTTAGGGATCTCCATACAAAACAATGCGGACCAATGGTGATGGGTAAGTTCCTCGCACCAACCTCGGGTAGGGACACGCCTTTCAGGTATGTCGGCAGATGCACAGCACACACACACACACACCTTGCCACTCGTCAGGAGCCTGTATACGGGAAGAACGGAAGACGCGCGTGCGCCGCGTATCCTTTTGGTGTCCGCCGCGCGCTGCGTTCCCACGGTGGGGTTCTTCTCGCACGTACTTGCCAGGGAGCCTAACAGCACAGATTAACAAGGTTCGTGGAATCACTCCGGGAAGAGTTAATGGCTTGACCATTGCCACTGCCTTCTTCGCGGTGCTCCCGCCGCCACTGGGGTCCCATTGTCCGGTCGTCGCCGTCTGGGCTTTCACGCGCACACGCGTTCAGTTGCTTAGGCAGGAAGAAGAGCGGCGGCTCCTTAATCCCTTTGGGGCAACAACACTCAACACCGCTCAAAAGCCGCTATCAATCAGTGGCCGCCGCCGCGGCTTGCCGGCCTCCTTTCGTTTCCGTCGACAAGCGGTGGGGTGGTCGACCGGCGGGCGACTGACCCGCGCAAACATGGCGCCAGTGAGTCATAACACCGCCCTCTTCGTCTTCTCTGGTTGAGCTGCAAGGCGCATGGCGCTTCCCGCCACAGCTTTCCCACGGGAAATTCAACATCCTCCTCTAAAGTTTTCAGTTCGTCGTTTCCGTTCAGCTTCGCGTGCCTTCGTTGTATCAGTAGCTTCTTGGCGTAGTTTGAATGAGTCAAGGACATAAGGCGCGTTCGTAGCACATGCTCCCGTCTCGGTTTTGTAGCGCAGTGTGAAGAGCGCCACGTACCTCCCGTTACGGCCAGAGAGTTGTGGGATGGAAACCGGGCGCCGCTAACTGTTTCTTTTTTTATGGTGTAGGGGGACAGGTGCGGACGGACGGACGACGGACGACGGAGCCGAGAGCAAGAGATGTTCGCATCCAAAAAATGCCCTGACGGCTACTATGCTCCCTAATGCGAAATTTGTGCGCAGCGCGAACTGCGGTCTTCTCGCTCACGGCGCATATCTGCTGCGTCTCAGCAAGGGATCGCGTGATCGGCGAACGCCCGGCGGCGCGCGCTACTGTGCTGTTATCTCGCTGCACATCGCCGCCGCCGGCGACCATTTTGCAAATCCTATTTGAACCTCCCGCGCAAATGCCACGTGGCTCGGATGGGCCACGCACGGAGTAATAGCGTCTGCCGAAAGTGTGAGGGGGAGAGAGAGAAACCACTTTATTTTCCAAGCAAGTTGGCTAGGAACGCGTGGTGGCCGCCGGCCGTAGGCTGGCGGCGACGGTGGCGGCTCGGTCAACGAGGAGTAGTTGCACCCCGGTTGCTAGCTGCCCAGCGCGTCATCCCACTACTCGACGCTGGAGATGGGGGAGGAGTGGGTTAAGAGGACAGGCGCACATGGCGTGGGTTAGTGTGTCCAGGGAGTCACAGAGGGGACAGTTGGGTGGAGGGAACTCAGAGGGATAGATCTTGTGGAGCCTTTGGCGAGGGAATTGGTCGGAAGGAGTCGCCATAGGCGCTCCTGAGCGTTGGTGAGGAATGTGTGGGCAGGGGGATAGCGGCGGCGGGAGAGGCGGTAATGCTCCGTGATTTATTGGTACGAGAGCAGTCGATCACGGGCCGACCGAGCGCCGTGGTAGGGTGCAGGAGCGAGCCCGGCACGGCTGGTGAGTTCTCGTACTGCTTCGTGGGCCGCCTCGTTGCCGCCCACCCCAGTGTGGGCCGGAGTACAGACGATGTCGACTGTTTGGTTAGGGGGATTTTGGAGGAGAATTTTGAGCGCGGTAGCCGAAATGCTACCGCGGATGAAGTTGTGAACGGCCGTCTTCGAATCAGTGATTAGAATGTGTGGCTGCGGCCTGGTGATAAGTGCCAGGGCTATTGCCGCTTCCTCCGCCGTTGCGGGGTAAGATGTCCGTACGGTGAGGGAGGGGACTCGGGAAGAGTTGGAGTGGGTAACGACTGCCAGAGCGAAGCCGTCCGCGTGTCGCTACTCCTCGGCGTCTACATACATGGTGGTGGGGGAGATGGGGTATTTATCTGTAAGCGCACGGGCGCGCTGGCACCTGCGCTCTGCCTGATGTACTGGGTGCATGTTGCGCGGCAGGGGACGTATGTGGAGGCAGTTTCGGATGTCTCGAGGCAACGAAGCTTCGCCTTCTACCATTACAGGGAGGCCAATTCGTAAGTGGTGAAGAATGCGCCGACCTGTGTAAGTGGTAAAGAGGCGGCGTAACTGATTAATACGATAGGCTTCTAGTAGCTCGTGGGCAGTGTTTTATACTCCCAATGAGGCAAGTCTGGTGGCAGTGGACGAGTGGAGAGATATTTGTAATATGCTGCCTTGTATGCATTTCGGATGAGGCAGTCCATTTTGTCTAAGTCGGAGGCGGTAAGCTTAAGGTAAGGGAGAGAGCACGTGATCCGCCTGGTGATAAAAAGCTGAACTAGACAGATACGTTCGCTCTCCTTGAGCCCGTGGAGCCGGCTAGCGATTCGACGAATTAGGCCAATCGTTTGTTTACTTGAGAG
This sequence comes from Haemaphysalis longicornis, assembly GCF_048455015.1. Classification (NCBI taxonomy): domain Eukaryota; kingdom Metazoa; phylum Arthropoda; class Arachnida; order Ixodida; family Ixodidae; genus Haemaphysalis; species Haemaphysalis longicornis. The sequence goes on from NW_027526203.1 coordinate 483,813,495, forward strand.
TTAAGTAGGGAAAGGAATTGACCGTTACCTTGATTGCGTTGTATAACGAGGCCTAGCACCTTTAGGGTTTGTACCTCTGGGATGATCCGGTTGCCGAGGAAAACTTGTATGTTCGGTGAATCACGACAAGACCGGGCAGGGAGAATGAGCAGGGTAGATTTTTCTGGAGAACAGGATAACCCAACGAGCTGCGCCTCTGTCTCCACGATATGGGCACCTTGTCGAAGGATGGCTTCTACCTGAGCATCGCTACCTCCAGGTACCCACATCGTAATGTCGTAAACATACAGGCTGTATCGGAGACCAGGTACCGAATCTGGCTTTTTAGGGATGTTTAGGATTGCTAAATTAAACAGAAGAGGGGACAATACTGAATATTGGGGTGTACCTATGAAAGGAAGGTGGATACAATCAGAACGGAGCTCCCCTACCTGGAGTACGGCGGTGCAGACAATCACGTACGTAGTTATAAATGCGTTCTCCCGGGTGGATGGACTCTAGGCCTTTTAGGATGGCACTTTGGGAGAGTATCGAATGCTGTCGTCAAACCGAGTGCACGTATCGCGGCTGCATCGTGCTTAGGTGGTTGGGAAATTATATCTTGATGTAGCTGGAGGAAGACATCTTGGGTGGACAGTTTAGGTCTAAACCCATAAACTAGGGATGGGGGGTAGGCATCCATGCTCGTGTTGTGAGCGGTTAGTCTGTTAAGAATTACGTCTTCTACTACCTTGCCCATACACGAAGTAAGATATATGGGGCGAAGGTGTTCGATGGTAGGAGGTTTGCCTGGCTTAGGAATTATAGTTATGGAGGCATGTTTCCGTGCGGGGGGAAGGGTGCCTTGAGCCCAGTAATAATTAAAGTAAGCACTTAGGGCCGTAATAGACGGATCGTCTAGGTTGCGGAGAAGTTTGTTGGTCACGCCATCTGCGCCGGGTGAGGATCCTGGCCGAATCAGTAGGAGAGCGCTTCTCACTTCTGCTTCCGTGATGGGTGCATCCAAGGTTTCGTTAGACGAGCCGCGGTATGACGCAAGTGAAATCGAGGGACCGGTGGGGATGTACTGCCTGCTCAGTGTGTGCAGGAGTTGTTGGTTATCCCTAGAAAAGTTCTGTAATATAACAGTGAGGCGGTTACGTTGTTCCGTCTTAGAGCCCGTCGGATCTAGGAGGTGCCTTATGAGGGACCAAGTACGCTTCATACTTAGGGGGCCTTTAATGCCGTCACAGATCTCAAACCATCGGTTGTGGGTAACATCAGCTGAGTATTTAAGAATTTCAGGTTCGAGATGAGCTACCCTAAGACGAAGTTTTCTGTTATGCTTTTTATTCCGCCATAGGCGCTGTATGCCGCAGTACGCTGCCCAAAGATGTTGTAGGTGTGGGTCTACAGTTTCCGCCAGGATACATGGAGGGGGAGGCAGTGAGAGGGATGGTGCCGTAGCAGCGCGTGCCACCCTCCCCCTGAGAATTTCGCCACGTTTTCCTCCGCCGTTTTCTTCCCGCCTTCGCTCGCTCGGTTACGACGCCATCGCCGTGTCCGAAACCATCGCCATCGCTGCCGCAAAACCCCAGAAGCGGCCGCCATAGTGTTTGCTCACTGAAAGAAGACGTGCTGGGATAAATAGACTAGGACGAAGAAGACAAGATACGACAGATACAGGCGCCAACTTCGAACTATTTATTCAAAAGAAACCTCGCCTATTTATACATGACTTTTCAGAAATACCAAACTAACAAGTTGTAACAATCACTCGTACGCACAAGTACAACATTACTGATAACATAACGAAATAAGTGCGCAGCCCTGAAGAGAACATTCAGGGCAGCCTTAATTTGCATGAGTGTAGCCCGGGTGCAGACGGAACCGCAACCCCAGTGCCGTCCGATATAGCGGCAGCAATCGATCCATTCACCAGAGAAGAGATGGCTTCCCAATTTCGAAAATGGGCGGCGGGCACGCCGAGGGAAAAAGTGGGCGCGCCTGCCAGTAGCAGTTCGCGTTTTCAGATATGTCTGTATAATTCAGTCCTTTTCCTTGCATGGGGACTCGCAATTAGTGAGCGGTGCAAAATCCGTTTCGCCGAACTCTCGCGCACACGCAAGGCTCGAGGAGATGTTGGGAGGTGAACAGCTGTGATCCGCAAACGACTCCCTGGCGCAGTATCTTTCCACATTGGGCTTGCATGTCCTTCCACAAAGGGTATCATAAGACGCCTTCAAAATGATTCACATAGACGAACACGATAGCGCGCATGCGTGTTGTAGGCCAGAGCAGCGTCAATGTGGGAATGGTAAACATCGGCCGCTCGTTACGGATTCGCTGGTGAACCATCTGTGCGGAGCGCATGGGCGCATTCTTCGCGCCGTTCGAACGAAGGCGTGAGTCCAAACAGGTTGCCATGAGCTGACGAAGGACTGTTTGGTATTGCGCCTATTTCGGGTCCAGCTTCCGCTTGCGTTTAGTTCGGGGACAAACCGTTCTGCGACACTATTCATGACACTTGCAGGAAAACCTGGTTGCGTCAGTCGGTCGACTGGCCTAAAGAAGCAGGCTTATGCTACATGCTTACAGGATCGCGTAAGAGCGGCTTTCAAGCAGGCCTTTGCTATGGGCACGCCGTTTTCTATATCCTGGTGCTTCGGGGGTCATTTCTTGAAGGAAAGGTGCCCCGCCTATCGGGAACTCGGTTCGTAGCATTTATATTACGTAAGTGTCGGCGCCCTGTCCGAGACACCAACAGCCGGTAGTATCACGAGTCAAGCGCGAGTGCCCAAACAAAGAAGGCATCTGAGGTATCGTCATGATAACAAAGCCGAGAAGAACGAACAGTTTAACTGGCGCAGACGAAAACGCGTTAGTTGTTGATATTGTAGCCGACGAAGCAGATTGCAGATAATACAAATGGCACGAAGGAACCGATGCATTCATCAAGGCCGCCTATCTTTACACCGAGTCTCAGTGTCAACCCCATAGATTGTTGGCACGGCATGCTGCAAGCATTGGTTGATAACTGCTCAAGAAATCATCGCTCTTTTATCGATGCCCTAGCATGCGCTGCAGACAGCTTTAGTAGAAAAAGCGCTGCGCCCACTGCAGCCTCTGTCCGGTGCAACCTGCCTATACCTTTTAACGCAATAGCGCTATTAGGCTCATTTTAAAGCAAAGCTTTCTACCTCTACCCCCCAAGGGTTCTTTCGCGACCGTTGGTGTCACCAGAAAACTCCAGCGAACAAATAAAAAAGATCGCGCCAATCCACCCCGTGAATGTGGTTGGAAAGCAAAGCTGTAAGTGGCACTCACAACGATTATCCATGCGACGTCACTTAAATTCACTCACATAGCTCTACAAATAGTAAAATCAGAGAGAAGTGAAATGCACTTGACCACACCATTTATTACTTCAAAGAGATATTCTTGGTAAGGTTAAATCAATGCATGATGCCTGAACGGTGTTTGGTTCAGTTGTATTGGTGTAGCAAGAGTGGAAACTTTTTTATAAAATCAAAGTAAGCTCCAACCCGGTGTTAGACGATCTGCGCCGCTGACGGAGGCGACGAGACTTGCGGCTGAGAAGGAGGAGGAAGAAATACTTCTGTTCAGATTTCTGAACGGCCCAGAGTGCAGCCTTGGGGAGTGATTCCTTCTCCTGTGGGGCCCATATGCAGTCCGCGCGGCCTGTGTTCTGTCCACCCGCTGAAGCTGGGTAGGTAGAGAGGGCATGGACAGCAGCATCTCCCATTGCTCTTGTTGGGTAGTTGACGGAAAGAGAGGAGGGTGCTCAGGGCTAAAGTCGCACACCCCGATTACGGGGCGGAGTAATCCTACTTCTGAGAACAATTTACATTCAGCGCCGTAGCGAATCGGATGCATTACGCGAAGACGCCTAGGCTGTGCGAAGGAGCCCGGATTGTATGAGCCGTAGGGTACGGTCTGTCTCAGAAGGCGATAATGCTGAATTATCTGCCTGGACGTGACAAGCGGACATGTCCTCGTGCAGCTCCATAGCACGGGAGGTAAAAGCGCAGGCTTGTTGGGTGGGCGTATTTGTTGCCCTCCATTGAAGCGTGAGGCGGTGTCCAGATAAGCTGAATGGAACCGTTTGGAGAGTGGTTTTTTAGCACGCACAGTGCAGGTCAGGACACCAGACCCGACTGGTAATTCGAGTAGGCTTGCTGGGAATCGGTGACTACCCTCCGAACCCCTGGTTGAGTGAGAGCCAAGGTGATGGCTGCCTCTTCTGCTGCCGTCATTTGTTGGGTCCTAAGCGAGGTACACGCAAGGATGTTGGTTCTGCTGGTAGCCACGATGATGGCGTGTTGCTGCCCTCGATGTTAGGAGAAGTCTGTGTAGATAACCGCATGAGCACCACCGAGGGTGGTGTTTAGCGCTTGAGCCCGTGCTTTTCGTTGACCCTCGTCATGTGAGGGGTTCATATTTCTAAGCAAAGGGAGCATCTTTAGTTTTAGTCGCCAAGAGTCTGGGAGTACGTCAAGCGGAGTGACATTCTGGGCTGCCCAGCCAATCTGGTGAGGCATGCGGTTACCCACCGCAGTTCTGAGTCGGACCTTCTGGTTAGAAAGATGGCCTTCTATCAGCTCGTCCACCGTGTTGTGGAGCCCGTGCTAAGCAGCCTCTGTGTGGACGCACTCATGAGAACACCAATGGCCTGCTCAACCGCCTTTCTAATCATTATATAAAGCATCTCTATGTCTTCCTCGTCGAGAAGAAGATAGGGGTTTGTCGTAAGTAACTCTCGAGAGGACAAAAGCTTCAATTAATCGAAAGGTACCGGATTCTTTTAGGCCTTGCTTCTTGGTGGCAACTCGCCTGATCATGTGTATGATTAGAATAATGCTGTTTTTGAGGCGCTGCAAGGAGACGTCACTCTTGGTGTTGGCCTGGAAATGTAGGCCTAGGATCTTGATGCTGAGGTTTGGAGTGATGGTCTGGTCATCAAGGAGTATTTGAATGTATTCCTTGATTTGGCGTGAGGGCGGACGACAAGGAGCTGTGATTTTTTACGTGAGCACTGGAGGCCACAGGCTTTAGCACATTGGCGTACTAAAAGTGAGATTCCATGGATTGGTGTGAGCTTCCTTTAATTTTTGTAACTCTTAGCACATGAGCAAGGGGCGCAGAGGGCCGCTAGACGGGCGTGAGTGGTCATGTGACGCTTTCACGTGGCATTCAGCGAGAAGGCAGGGGGTAAACCCGTAGATGTGCTTGGTGAGTACACCATTTTTCTTCTCGTGTTCGCGTGCGCTCGTAGCTGAATCGGTAAGACAACGGGCTCTCGCTTTGTTAGTCTATTAGTTCCAGGTTCGATTCCCGGTGGTGCCAGTAAATTCTTTTATTTGTTCGCTGGAGTTTTCTGGCGACACCAACGGTCGCGAAAGAACCCTTGGGGGGTAGAGGTAGGAAGCTTTGCTTTAAAAGAATTTACTGGCACCGCCGGGAATCGAACCTGGAACTAATGGACTAACAAAACGAGAGCCCGTTTTCTTATCGATTTAGCTACGAGCCCTTTTTTGCAGCAAAGCTGTAAATGGCTAGGATCCAGCAGATCGTCTCCGGTCCTAGAGCGATGTAGACGGGAATCGCTAGCGAGCGCAGCGCCACGCTGCGGAGCCCACTCAAATCACCGGAATCGTATACAACTGCGCGCCACACCCCCGGGGCATGAAAAAAATCATACAAAATTAAAAAGGTCCTAGGGCCTTCATAAGGCATGCGCCGTGTTTACCATACCCGCGCTATAATAAATTTCTACCCACGATTCCTGTGGATTTTGTAGCGTAAGTTACACTGGCCGAGGTTGAGCAGTTTCGCGTGTGCCGTGAAGGGCCGTTCTGCGCAAGCGCGAGAGGCATTGGATTAGAATCGAGTCGATTGGATTGAATTGGCTTGGATTGGTTTGGCTTGGCTTGGCTTGGCTTGGATTAGATTAGATTAGATTTGGATTGGATTAAAGTGGATTGTGTTGGATTGTGTCGCGTCATAGCCGCGGCAGACGCACTGGCGCCGGCGCGTGCCCAGGGGGCCAATTCTCCAAAACGGCGGGCCGTCGCTTTGAAACGACGGGGTAGCGCCATTGAAATGTATGTGTTCTGGGGTTGGGGCCGCCGCTTTGAGGTGGGCAGCATGAAGATGAGCTGCAAGAAAAGCACTGTGGCAAGGACGCGAAGCGACAAGTGAAATGACGGAGGGCAGTGAGTGTGGCTTCGCGTCCTTGCCACAGTGCTTTTCTTGCAGCTCCTACTTCATGTTGCCCACCTCAAAGCGGCGGCCCCAACCCCAGAACACATACATTTCAATGGCGCTACCCCGTCGTTTCAAAGCGACGCCCGTTTTTTAGAGAATTCGGCCCCAGGTGTGCGCCTCAATTGCGCAGTAGCCAAGTCTGACGCTGCGTCGGAGCCGCTTGATAGCCGTTTCACGTGGCTCGGGAAGAGCCGTGCTGAGCATGCGCGAGGAGCAGTGACTGGACAGGTCTGGACTTTCAGTTAATAGCCAGGAACAATGCTCAATCGCAAAGTACAAACAAACGTGTTTTGCTTCGTGCACCCCTCGGACTACGACCCAGTCAAACCTCACGTTGAAGCTCGGCACCGCAGCTTTGCTGGCCATCCCTCTTCACGGGGTGGAAGGGCTCTGATTTTTTTCGATTTCGCCGTGGCTGCTAGCCGTCCGCGATCAGCCGTGCTCATCAAGCGACCGCGGAAATACGTCATCGCTGCCACCCGGACACTACGACTGAGGCAGCAAGATTCGAGGGCTCGACCCTCGCGTCTCGCTGGAATCAGTTGGAATACGGCGCAGCGGCAACTGAAGCCTTTCTTAGAAAGGAGGACAATGACACGACGGCGGAAAAGAAATCAACGACACGCATTTTCAGCCGCTGTCATCAAGCCTGCGCAGTGTAGCTCGTCCCACGCACTTTCGATTGTAGCATGCTCGGCAGACACGTCGCCAACCATGCCCGACAATGGCGCCATTTTCACCAAAGCGCCTCTCCACCGGAAGATAAAAAAATAAAATTTTGGTAATTCACGTGCCGAAGCCACACTTGCGATATGAGGCGCGTAGTGGTGTAGGGATCAGGATAAATTTCGACAGCACGGGGATCTTTAACGTGCGCTGAAACCGCGACACAGACGTTTTAGTTCCCTGCTTCTACCAGTGAAGTGAAGTGAAAGAGACTTTAATGATCGCCGGCAACAGGCGTAATGTCTCCACTACGCCCGGACGTAGCCATTCGTCGATCCTGGTGGCATTCTACTCAGCAACACTTTCGCTACTCACTGCGGGGGTGGACACCCTTGTCCCCGAAGGGAGGGCGTCGGCCCGCAGCTCTTTCTCCGGTGCTGCCGTTCGAGAGCCGTTAGGACCTGCTGGACGGCTGAGAATTGAATGTCCTTGTCGTAACTGCGTATGGCGTCTTGTAACCACGGCGGAAGGTCGGTCCTGGTTGAAGCTTCGTCTGGTCGCACTTCACAATCCCATAATAAATGGGCGGCTACCAGAAAAATGCTCCCGCGCTGCCGGGAATCGAACGGCGTCCTTGGGCTCAGCTGCGCAACGCCTCACCCACTGAGCCACCACGGCGTGTTTTCTACCCGGAACTGATGGGGGCACCTGCACTGGGCCCCAAACTAAAACACGGGGCAAAAGATTAACGTCAGTCTTGCAAAAATCAAGGAAGGCATTTATTATGGGCTGAAACGAAATAAAATAAACCATTGTATAGTTTAATTTTATGAATTTTCGAACTACTTTTCGATATTGCCACGGTTTTGTTTGCACCGTGAGCTGTGTTTGGGAACCGAGGGATGGTGCATGCGGCCAAGTTGAAAGTCACCCTAAAAATAGGTACGGACGTCCTCCCAGAGAACAGTCACGTAACAACGCTCGGTGTGCTCAAGTACAGCGGCTGTGTCGATCTCTCAATCGCCCCAAAAAAAAGACAAAATCGTTTAACAATTGCCACAGTATTGTGCGCCTAGCCAGAAGAGCAGGAACGAGAGAAGAACCGTTGAGACTCATGCAGTCACTGATCATGAGCCGAGTATGTTAGAGCCTGCCGTACTGAATACTTGCACGCACTGAAGAAAAGCGAATGAAGGCCATCATCAGGACGGCATATAAGGCAGCCCTCCTCGTCGCAAATTTTACAGCGAGGCGAACTGACAATCTGTGAGTTGCCAGGGTGACAGAATGGACACCCACAGACGGTTTGAGAAGAAGGGGAAGGTCTTTAACTTTATGGAGGGAGAAAATTTAAAAAATCGGAGGCAAAGTATACATTTGGGAAGCTCAGCGCAGGGGCGGGTGAAAGTCCTGCAGTGGACCTAACTTGGTTGTTGATGATGATGACAAATAGTAGGACTTGATGAATAGGCCCTCCAGTGGTGTTTTTAAAGCGCTTTGGAAGTAATCAGAGAAATCGCTCTACTGGCACCAAGGGTGTGCCTCGGAAAACAAAATTGGGATGGGTCATCGTATGGAAGACGACCCCCACTCCCTTCAACTCGGAAAGCTATCCATTGCACGACATCACGGACATGTCACTGATCCAGCGACTCCGCATGAAACCTTTACCACGAACATGGATCTAAACCTACGCAAGGACAGGCGATATGACAGGATCTACTTCATTCAATCAAAGTTCCAGTTTCGTAAGAACACAGTATACACTGACTCCAGGTCGTACAAATCTAGGAGGCAGAAATTGTCGTAGATGACCACTCCGATCATCTTTGTGACTGCATGACCGTCCTACGTATACAGGAAAAAAGAAGCGGAAGTTTGAGTCGCTCTGTTGGCAAACCGACTAGCGGATGTATTGAAAAGAAGTGTAAACACCCTCTTATAAGGCGTTAGACTCCAGTGCAGCAAGAATACTTAAACGCTTCGGTAAGACACTCCGATCCACAATGAAGAAAGTTAACAACGCAACCTGGAAAACCGGACACAAAGGTTCGGAAGAGAACAAGGCACCAATCAAGGGGCACGCGAACTCACGTGCCTCGCACATTGCGTTACGACTACCACGCTCTTCCTCCCTGAAAAACGTTAAGAACGTCACCTCATCCTACGCCTAAGTACACCATCTTTTCCCGTGCTACAAGGGTGTCTAAATTCCGGAAAATTGCAAACTCTGTGGAAGATAAACCAACAGATGTATCTGCAAATAAATGTGGGTGAAGATGGTCGGTGGGCGCATCATGCAAAATCATATATCTACTCTCTTCCACGCAACCGACCCATGTTGAAGGCTACGCTCAGGGGATAGCAAATCAAACATTACATTTTGCACATCTATCGAGATATTGGAGGTGGTTTTGGCCAGCTCATTACCTCAAGGTGATTGAGAGGGCAAGGAAAGAAGTTGCTTCATCTGGGTCCCTAGATTTCAGGTTCCACCCTTGAGCTCCCTACCATCTGTTTACCGCTTGTTCCTAAACCCCAATTCACTCTATCTCTCAGCAGAAAAGCAGAAACAGTCAGTCCGGCATGGACCTTAGAGAATAAACACTAAAACACTTACACTATCACCTTCACTCTCGAACTGACCAACACCCCACAACCGCACCCTCTCACGTTCACATCTTAAGCCACAGAAGCACAGAGGGCCTCTGTCTCTCCTGGGCCAGATTAAACCCCCTAGCTGCTAGTCTTTCTCTATTCGCTTACCTTCAGTGCTCTGAAGCCTAGATCGCAAACGCAGCAGTTCCGTCCGACAGCGCTCCCTGAGAGTAGATGTAACGCTATCGCGTCGTACATCTTTAGGCCCAAACTTAGATGTCACCTGGAACTTTTTTTACAAGCTTTTAGCGCGCCGACAAGTACTCGAACAGTCACTATCACATTATTATTCTGTACGCTGCTGCGCTGAGGCACTTTCAAGGGCTCTAAGCACAGTTCTAAAAAAGCTATGGTCAACCCTGCTTTACAGACGAACTTGTAGGCACAAGCCTCGAAGTCTATCAATAATTACCCGGGTAGAAACGTTACTATAACAAGGACATACCTCAGGCAATCGTCGGAACCAACCTTACTAAGCTCCAGAAATGGAAACAAAAGAGTAGGGAGCGAGGTCAAACGAGTTCAAAGGTCTACCTGATGTAACGCAAGCTGCTCATCAAAATCTGAACAGGACTGGAGAGCTATTGAAAAAAAAGCAGAAATTCGTCTGAATTTATCAACCGCCCAATGCACACGTTCGATGCGGACCAATGTGCGAGGACATCGCAAACTACAGGAGGCAAGTTAAAATCTTCGCGAGTATTTTGTAGTCAACATTCAACAAAGTTATTGGTCTGTAGCCATGAATACATCCCAACTTTTCTTTGTCTACAGTTTTGTGAATCCGTATACTGTATGGTTTTCGTGATCGACTAAGGAAGAGAATTTATATAAAAACAACAAGCACAAATCTGACGCAGAAATGGACACAAGGCCTCAAGCTATTCTCTTGACAGTTCAGCGGGGCCAGACGTATTCGACCTATATATCATCTAGGGAAGGTAACAATCACTTTGAGCATTACCTAAAATACTCTATACTTCACGCCTATCATTATTAATGATACTCCGATGGCTGCAACTGACTTTTTTAAATAGTTATGCGTTATCATTTCTCATGACCTAACTTGGACCCACCACATCAACTATATAACAAATTTTGCTAACCGGGCCTGTGGCTTCGGGCCTTTGGCTGCGTGCTACACAGACAAAACACAAGTTTGGTTCGTAAGAAAGATTGCCTCGTTGGAATCATACTGACACAACTTCTAACGTGAACTTCGCTCAAATAAGCTACATAATTAGGAAAAAAGGGAATGGCCATGCGACCCACTAGCTCAGTTTCCGCGACAGAACCTATGATGTCATATGTGCCCAGCTGCGCGATTGGCTGAGGCCGGCAAAAGCAAAGGCAAATTAGTCCGGACTTATAAGCTTGCCGAACGAGCTATTTGCGCTTACATTCAGGGCACATTCTTTTTATAGCAGTACAATGGTGGGGTAAACAATGGAAGTTACGAAAGTACACGTAAACGTAGCAGTACGATTGCGTACTGGGGTTGTTACTGCGCGCACTATCCTTGTTTTAGCTGCACAGCACTGCGGCGCTTTGGGGTTGTCTCATACGACACTGGCTGATTGGCGTAAGCGACCATATTTGTCGAGCGAATACCATATTTCACGAAACGATTATTTTCCACAAAAAAGACAAGCCAGGTACAACCAAAACAAAGCAAAGGCAGAAAACGGCCCGCCGCGGTATAGTGGCGCCATCTAGGCTGAATAACGGTAAACCAGGCTTCGCAGCACACTAGTTTTAGCTTGAAGATCTGCTCTTGTGATGTCATTGCAGACGTCACGAAAACACACGATTAGGCGGGAGAATCAAAATTTTACCTTAAATAGATTAATTTCTCAGTGAATACGGCATCGTTTGCTTCCGGACACCGGCTGGGGGCACTAGAACACACGAAATCCCTCGAATAAAACAGACATGTATTTTTTCTGCATGGCCGCATTGAGGGCTGCAATATTCCGCTTTCTGTGTTCACGCCGTATTGCCTCATTTGCTTTCCATTGGTTCGGGGTTCCACCGCACAATCTATTGAATAATGCACAATTATGTGCTCTTACAAAGCTATGTCGGTTCAGTTCCTCAGCCATTTTCTTGCAAAGCTTGCGAAGCTGCGATTGTATCGCGGTTTTTCTTTTATAATATGTTAGACTATGTCGGGTCTTTATATTCGTTCGTCCAAGAAGTTTGAAAGGGTTCAGTTCAATTGAAATGTTTTTGTTGGGTCATTAGGCATAATTAAATCGTCCCACCAAAGGTTAAAATAAAATAGTGCAGTTGAAGCAAGACAGTTTTCTCAAAAGCCAGCAGCCATGGATAATTTTTAGTTCAAAAACTCCATGAAAACCCACCATCTGCGCCATTCACATGTATCTCTGTAAAACGCTGTCTTCGTTGTTCCTCGGGGGTTTTCCTAGTTTATTCATGACTTCAACATGGCTTTATTTTCTCGGTTAATAAATTTTACTCGTTCCGAAAAACATTACGTGGGCTTTGCACAGATAGAAGTCGCATAGTCATGGTTTGAAACGGGACCTCCTATTTGTGGCACTTAGAGCTGTTGTTTCTCGCCCCTACATCCGCTTTTGCTTTCATTTCCTCGTGAATAGTCAGCCTGGAACAACAACGCCCAACGAAGATATTCGGCGTACATATACGTGGCAAATTTCCTCCATGGGAAATACCTGCGCGAAATGGCGACCGCTTCACGCAGGGCTTGTACGAAGGCGCTTCTCCTCACCAGAATGATGTTGTAGTGTAAGACGTACAGCATTTTGGGACATCACACTGCACCCACGACTAATCAATGCAAAATTCTGGAGTGATTTCACCGGGTAAGCTGCTAACAGAAAAGTTTCCAAAGATGACGGCTGCTCACTCTTTTCCACTGTAAGAAATAGTACCCTTCATCCTCGAGAGCGCACGCCATAAAATACAGAGGAAAGTGCCACCTCAATCCTTCCGCGCGTGCGCCATTAAATATAAGTAACATTACCGACTCAGCGCCCGTGTCTGACGAGCGAGTTTTCGCACCATAACGCACGTGCCCTTAGAGCCCATCAAGCACACTCGCCTCAAAATCAGGCAGCGCTGGCTCGACAGGGCTCGAGCCGAAGAATCGGCAGACGCTTGCTGTGCCCGGGGCGTACGAAAATGGAATGGCAGTGCGCTTGCCCTCGGAATCGGGAAGAGGTGCCTCGTCTGCACGTGCGAAAGGAGCCACGGCTCTGGAGCGTAGTCGAGAGAGAGGGAGACAACTTTTATTCTGCTGAGCCCCTTGCGGGAGGCCCAGCTACCAAGGCGTTGGAGTCTCAGCGGTGGGTCTCAGCCGGTGCCTATGTTGCCAAGCAGCGCAGTCGCGCTCTTGCAAATGAGAGTATCCCGCGGTCCGTGGGGGGAAGGGGGGGGACGAACTGCGAAAAGGCGAAAATACCTTCGGTTTGCCAAGTTTTAAGGACCACACAGGTTCCGCGAGACTGTTGCAGCAAAGATTCAAGGACTGCTTCTCCGGCCACTCATGCACTCAACTACGCCTTCCAAGGTCAACTTTACGAAAACCTGAATCGGGTTCTCAAGGCCTAACTAATCCCACACCACGCGGAACAGTTGAGGCTGTAGCTGATAAAAATTGCAAAGCGACATTGGAATTAACATGCTTTTGATTAACCACTCTTCTGGCTATAATGCAACACTATAGGTATCTGAAGCTATTTCATCAGTAACACTGTCCATATTGTGTCGACGTGTCCAATCATATGCGAGAACGGATTACCCGGTCGGCTACAGCTCAAACTTGTAACCGTACACCAGAAATGGCGGTCCTCGGGTTTGAAATCGTGTTTGAGAGATGGTTCTGCTGGGTTGCAAGGAGGTGGAAGCCACCTGGACTAAGTCCTCAGGCAGCAACCTCTTACTAATGAGTGCAGAAAAATTTACAAATCTATACAAGCTTCGCTTAGGGAGTTATAGCATTTATGGTAAAACCTTGCTGTATGAGAAATATCAACTTCGTGCATTCGCTCTTATAGGTTCACATAAGAATCCCTAAATGTCCGAAATTCCTTACTGCGCGCGTTTGTTAACACGTATATGTTTGCTGCGGGAAACAAACGCGGATGCTGGAGGAAAATCGAAAGCTGTTGGGTGCGTTAAATGGCCTTGTCAGGGAGGCAAAATGTGCGGTTTGGGAGATTACTTGTTCCCTACGCGAGGGCCTCACCAACGTTTCTGAGCGAGGTTGACTCTGGCAGTACACTTTCCTGCCCAAATATTGGCTATTTTATATCGGTTTTTGCTTTGGAAACCGATTTCGACCCTGAAAACTTTCCTTCTTGTGGCGATGGCTGCGAGCAGTTTTCAACCACTGAACGAATTTGAGGGTTCGTTTTGACGTTTATGATGGCGCTATTGCACATTGCTCAGTGGAGATTTCAACTAGAAATATGTCCTATAGAAGCATGCATCGCATACCTTTAGCTTGCCATCGATCGAAATAGCGTCTCGCGGATCAGGGACGGAAAGGGGAAGGGGGGGGGGGGGGGGTAACGCCACGAGCTCGCTAGCACACGCCGCCACTTAGGCTGCAAAGTGGGAGATGGCGGGGCACCATGTATCTACTTATAGTCGTTGCTATTTATGCGTGTAGGTCCCATGTTCAATGCACCGTAAGAAGTACTGAGACCCTGCACGCAAGCACCTGAACAAAGCGACGGAGGATCAGGCGTGCTTATTATGAGAAGATCGTCTATGCTGATCTGTCCACAACAGTGTACACCAGACATCACGATTTGCGTTTTTTTTTTTGCTATCATCAGCTTAGAGACTGCCTATTGTGCTGACTTCGACTTCATCCATAGGCTTCAGGTTGTAACGGTGGGGAGGAACGGGTGGGAGTAGTGGTCACTCAGTCCTGGAATCCATGGACTGCAGTTGAGGGTATTTGGCCGAGCCTCCAGTTGAGCGCTGGTTGTCGGCTTCTGCCAGAGAGGAGACGAGGTGTGGGAAGCGAAGGAAAGTTTCAGTTTTGAGCCCATCCTGACACCATATATGTGACCGCGCTGCTCCGGTGGCCTTTCTCCGGGCACACCAACACTCTCGAACCACTTGTCAAATACATTGTCCAATCCCACACACTCTAATATCGCTATATGGATCCCTTCTAAAGTGTAGTGCACGAATCTTCATGCTGCAAATTTTTATTCTTCTCTCTGTATCCCCCAGTTAAATTCTAAGATGTGACCCTCCGTTGGATCGGTCGCCGAAGTGGATGATCGATGATCCGATGAAACGACTGGCTGGCTCGTTGGCCGACGGTCTACTCCAAGCAAAAGTAACATGTGCAGCAATATGTGCACTTTATTTACACTATGTATTCACAACTCTCAAGGCTCGTGATCGCATACAAGAGGTCGGGCAAGGTCCGCATCGAGCGGGGCTCCCCTCTCTCTTCTCCCTTCTTTCTCTCTAAACATCAAACTCCTCGGTTTTACCCCTAAAACCCTGCCCAAAACAGAAACGTCACACTTTGAGAGCGAGGATGGCTCATTTATTCGCCCACATAGGCCCCTGATTGGCCACCGTCACGAACAAAGCTAGGTGGGTTCAAAATAGTCACCTGACCCACTTCTCTCACTCGCATACAGAAACCCGAAGGTGGTCAGCAAAACACACAAATAAAAACCAGCCAACTAAAAGCAGCGCCAGCCATCGGTTGTCGGGTGGCTCATCTTAAAGTATTGTCAATGCGGTGCACGCCTATGATTGTGTCTTGCGCCGCCAAAATTCCTTTGCATTGTAAACACGTCGAGTGCATAACAATGCCTGGTCGCCTGCCCATTGACGCACCCCAGCCGCCGAGTCACCAGGGCCAGACGTGGAGCGAATGGAAACTTCGCCCAGTAGCTTTGAGCTGTGTACCCGTTGTAGACAGAACGTCTGGTGCCCTCCTCCTATCTTTGACCCCTGGACTGACTTTCAGCTCCCGTCCGCTTCGGGCTTTCTCATGACGGTAATCGCGGCCGTTAAAATGTCAAGGGACCCTCTAACGAACGAAAGGAAATCTTCCTTCAAATGCTAACATCGCTGCTAACTACTTCGGAGTGACCGACGCATGCGTATAGCTCCTCTCGGGGCCCGCTCATTGAGAGGACACAATAGCGCGGCGAACAAAAAAGAAGCTTCTGCGGTTTCTCCTCACGCCCCTCACGCCAAGGTCAACTCGGCTGGCGTGGAAACGAATGCAAAAAAGGTAAACACGCTATACCTAATGAACCGCAATCTAGTTGCCGCACCGTATTAATGAATTAAGTGAGGTGCGCGAACTTAACACCCCCTCTCTAGCAACACCGAAAATTTGTTTCCACTATGTGGCACTATGTTTCTCTTATCTTTAGTTTGTTTTCATGTATACATTTCGTGCGCTTCAACAAATCGGCATTTGCTAGTGAGCGCTTGTTTCTGCCCTCTCCGTCCCTCTCTTGTCCCTTGTGCGCTTTTAACCTTCCCGCTCTGTCATACTTGCAGAACTGAACGCGTCCTTTAACATCAGGTTGATGCGCCGAAAGCCCATTACGCGTGCCCTAGTGCAGGGTTACACTCTATGAGGTGCCCGTAGAGCGTCTTCACAACAATTCTGCGGAATTACCAATAGGAGTGGCCTAGTGTGCAAATTTGGCGAATGACGTGGCCAAGCATTCGGTTTGAGTGAAAAGGGGCATCCGCTCTTGGAAATGACGTAACGAAAAAGGCCATTCACATCTTGCATGTTTGTCCTTGCGCACATGCACTTTTTTTTAGTCAAATCCTATGTTTGGCTTCGTCACTCGCCAATTTGCGCACTTCGTCACTTGAATTGGCCATTTTGGACCACTTGGGGGGGGGGGGGGGGTGGTATTTGACGTGCTCCACAATTTTGTGCACATGGCGGTATCCTAATCTTAATTCCCCTTCTATGGCATGACGTCACACAAAAATTTCTGTCCGCTAATACACTTTGCGTGTGTTTAATTAGACGGCAACGTTTCCGCTAGCTTTTTACAAATGTAAGCTTCTTTTCCATCAGTAATCTGAGTGAGTTTTGTGTTCCGTAAGATGAGGCCGCCAGATCACTTGTAGTCTGCGTGTGAACCTTTGCGCTGCGGAAGTAAAAATTCATCAGCCCTTTCATTCTGTGAACAAGGACAAGGAGCGAAGCTGTGGCGCAGCTGACCCCGATCTGCGCATCGATGCACGGAACAAAACACCTTTGTTTGTAATTTGCGATTGAGCATATTTCCTATTTAATTAGCTGAATGAAACTTTGAAGGACTAGATTTTTATTCGAGTCGACAAATACGGGGTGGTCTCTCTCCCTCCCATAAGACCATGTATTTACAGCAGACGCGAATTCCACAATATTTAAAACTTCTCTGCTAACTAGGTATATAAGCAAAGTAGATGAAACCCGCCGTAATGCTAGAGTTGTCTTAGGTAATTTTCATATAATTTGTTTCAGGATAGTTTCATTGCCACAAGAGCTACAGCCGTTTTCTGTCACCGTACTTACTCTGCAGGCGGCCGTGCTCTGACAGCAGACCGGAATTCTGTTGCTTTTACAACTTCGCTGTGAACAAACTATTAATGACAAGTAAATAAAACAAGCCCAATGATAAAGTCGCCTTAAGGGCCACATTCAGTGTGATTTCTTTCAAGATACCTTCATGAGAGCTACACAGCATGCGCAAGAACCCAGAAACAAAATTTTTAAAGCAAAGCTTTTTACCTATACCCCCCAAGGGTTCTTTCGCGACCGTTGGTGTCACCAGAAAACTCCAGCGAACAAATAAAAGAATTAACTGGCACCGCCGGGAATCGAACCAGGAACCAATAGACTAACAAAGCGAGAGCCCGTTGGCCTACCTTTTAGCTACGAGCCCACGCGGAGACTGAGAAGACAGGTGGTGTACTCACCAAGGACATCTACGGGTTTACTCCCTGCGTTTTCGCTGAATGCCACGTGAAAGCGTCACGCGACCACTCACGCCCGTCTAGCGGCCCTGTACGCACCTAGCTCATGTGTTAAGAGTTACAAAAATTAAAGGAAGCTCACACGAATGCGTGGAATCTCACTTCTTGTACGCCAATGTGCTAAAGCCCGTGGCCTCCAGTGTTCACGTAAACAATCACAGCTCCTTGTCGTCCGCCCTCACGCCAAACCAAGGAATACATTCAAATACTCCTTGATGGCCAGGCCATCACTCCAAGCCCCAGCATCAAGATCCTGGGCCTACATCTCGAGGCTAACACCAAGAGTGACGTCTCCTTGCAGCGGCTCAAAAACAGCATTAATCAAATCATACATATGATCAGGCGAATTGCCACCAAGAAGCGAGGCCTAAAGGAATCCGGTACCTTTCGATTAATTGAACCTTTTGTCCTCTCAAAAGTTACTTACGTCAACACCCTGTCTTCTTCTCGACAAGGAAGACAGAGATGCCTTATATAAGGATTAGAAAGGCGGTCGAGCAGGCCATTGGTCTTCTCATGAGTGCGTCCACACAGAGGCTGCTTAGCACGGGGCTCCACAACACGGTGGAAGAGCTGATAGAAGGCCATCTTTGTAACCACAAGGTCCGACTCAGAACTGCGATGGGTAACCGCATACTTCACCAGATTGGATGGGCAGCCCAGAATGTCACTCCGCTTGACGCACTCCCAGACTCTTGGCGACTAAAACTAAAGATGCTCCCTTTGCTTAGAAATATGAACCCCTCACATCACGAGGGTCACCGAAAAGCACGGGCTCAAGCGCTAAACACCACCCTCGGTGGGGATCATGCAGTTATCTACACAGACGCCTCCAAACATTGAGGGCAGCAATACGCCATCATCGTGGCTACCTCCAGAACCAACCACTTTGCGTGTACCTCGCGTAGGACCCAAGAAATGACGGCAGCAGAAGAGGCAGCCATCACCTTGGCTCTCGCTCAACCAGGGGTTCGGAGGGTAGTCATCGATTCCCAGCAAGTCTACTGGAATTATTAGTAGGGTTGGGTGAACTGACCTGCACTGCACGTGCTAAAAAACCAGTCCCCAAACGGTTCCATTCAGCTCATCTGGACACCCCCTTACGCTTCAATGGAGGGCAACAAATACGCCCACCCAACAAGCCTGCGCTTTTACCTCCCGTGCTATGGAGCTGCACGAGGACAGTCACCCGCTTGTCACGTTCAGGGAGATAACCCAGCATTATCGCCTTCTGAGACAGACCGTACCTTCGCCTTACCCTGACCTTTCCAGAGAACAACAAACTACCCTACGGCTCATACAATCCGCGCTCCTTCCCACAGCCTACGCGTCTTCACTTCATGTATCCGAATCGCTACGACGCTGAATGTAAATTTTGCGCATAAGTAGGGACACCCCGCCCCGTAATCGGGGTGTGCAACTTTAGCCCTGAGCACCCTCCTCTGTTTCCGTCAACTACCCAACAAGAGCAATGTGAGATGCTGCTGTCCAGGCCCTCTCTACCTACCCAGCTTCAGCGGGTGGACAGAACACAGGCCGCGCGGACTGCATATGGGCCCCACAGAAGAAGGAATCACTCCCCAGGGCTGCACTCTGGGCCGTTCAGAAATCTGAACAGAAGTATTTCTTCCTCCTCCTTCTCCTTCTCTGCCGCAAATCTCGTCGCCTCCGTCCGCGGCGCAGAGACGGAGAAGTCAGATCGTCTAACACCGGGTTGGAGCTTACTTTACTTTTATAAAAAAAGTTTCCACTCTTGTGCTACACCAATACAACTCAACCAAACACCGTTCATGCTTCATGCATTGATTTAACCTTAACAAGAATATCTCTTTGAAGTAATAAATGGTGTGGTTAAAAATATTTCACTTCTCTCTGGTTTTGCTATTTGTAGAGGAATGGGAGTGAATTTAAGTGACGTCGCATGGGTAATCTTTATGGGTGCCGTTTACAGCTTTGCTTTCAAACCACATTCACGGGGTGGATTGGCGCGATTTTTTTCGTATCGACGCGACGTGTAGATGAACGTTCATCGACCACCCCTGTTGGCAGCTTTATACAGTGTCGCTGTGAAAATCGTGGTTTACAGAAGTCGATGTTCGTTTTCAATGATTTAAAAAAGGAAGCTACAGAAAATGTTCAGGCCGTGATGTCTTTTCCACCGCGCAACTGAAAAGGACTATAAAACAATTCAGGGAAGCCTCCACTCACGCCCAAGACTTGAATGGCGAATCTGTTGTAGGTGATCATTGACGGACACAGAAGTGAGTTTTAGTGTCGTTGTGGTGTCGTGGTTGACGTCGGCAGCATTGCATTTCAATGACCTTATGCTTAGCAAGGCCAGAGTGAGGTCGTCGTTTTGGTCGACGTTTTCGTACGCCACACGGCAAGCTCGACTTATCGTCTCTAGCGGATGCTTTGCACGCCGAGTCTCTTGACGCGCAGCCTCTTCCTCGGCCGTGCGAACTATCCGCGGCCGGACCATGTGGCGTCAATGATCGCTTACAGCAGCTTCGACATTCAAGTCGCTGCTCTTCTACGGCACAGAGCGTATGCGCACGACGACCCGAGGACGAACGAACGAGGGGAAACTAACGCTCCTATGATGTGCCTTTCTCGTTCTGAGCAAGGGTTGCCACAATACGGCGAACGCTGGAGTTTTTGTGTGTGTGTGTGTGTGTGCGCGCGCGCGCCAATCTCCCTGAGTGGGTATGCTTCGCTTTACGAACGTGCGCTCGAGGCACGCGGGCACGAGCGCTCGGCATTTTTTTTTTTTGTATTCTTGTATTCTTAACTGCGGACACCGTACACAAACGATTTGCCCAACAGCTTCGCTTTAAAGGTTATTCGGGGCCAGAGTCAAAATGTTTTTAGTGCTCAATGAACTGGCGGCTTAGCTACACACTATACATTTCACGTTTCCACTAACTAACAACTACAAGAACAGTCCCAACGTTCCGGCAACTCTATTCCTACAATGTAGCCAAACCAGCAGAAGCCTAATTTATCCAAACTTATAGAATGAAATTAGCTTTGAAGCGACTTGGTTATCTAAATTGTTACGAACATCGCACTTGTGATCTCTTCGAGACCATACCATAAAATGTGAACTTTCTCGAGAAACTTCAATCCAGGAGCGCCAACAGTCCAAACTTGACTGCCGCGTCACCGCATGCTCCTGCAAAGGAGAAAAAAAGAAATCGTGTAGTTCTGTATCCTTTACGAAATACCGTTATAGCTTCAACTGGCCAGCGCTTCTAAAACTCGTCGTTTTTGGATCCCCAGTGCATGACGCGGCTCGATGCAGTCGCCACCACGTAGAGGAGGGGAAGCAAACGAACTGTATCAGCAGCCAAGACAAAAGGGTTTCATCAATCGAATACTTTGGCTGTCATGCAGAAGAGAATTATCGCAATTCCTGCCGCCTTGTCACGCTATACTCGCCACGAGATTGTCGATGTTAGCTTGGACAGGACGGCCTAATACGAAGATAGTGTCAATCAATAATAACGACTTTAGCGGGAACCTTAGCCGTGTGCTACCCCTTTTTTGTGAGGGGTGCTTGTTCTTTTTGACGAACACCACGTCCTCACTTGCGAAAAAATGTACAAGTTACTTGCACGAACATAATCAGCTTGACCTGTTGTCTGACGCGTGCCAGCAAAAAAAAAAGGAAATGCTTGAGTAAAGGACCAAAAAGAAAATAGTCGATAGGACAGGCCCCAAGGACCGTAACTTACTGTTTATTGCAATCGCTGCTGTTCCGGCTACTTTGCTTCTTTTTGCTCTCGGGAATTGAGAACGCCTGTGTGATCTGGTCCATGATGACCCGGAGCGGGTGAGACGTGAAAACGGGTGAGAGTACAGGCACGTGCTTTTGATGACTATAAGAAAGTGGAAGTAATCCCGTACATTCACAAGATCTCGCACAATATTCAAGAAGTGGCCGCCAGACATGGGTACACGTAGTGTTTTAGGCACCGTGTAAGCTGGCAAGCCTTTGCCCCAAAATTGAAAAGCGCAAACTAAAGGATGTGTGCACAACCCGCCATGCCACAAAATTCACGAAGTGCACGACAAATGTTATCTACCGCATACCGCTGAAGTGTGATAAAGTGTATATTGGGAAGACGGGACGCTGTCTGAACGTTCGTTTAAAAGAACGTGAAACTTCGTTCACGGCGGACGGAGGGGCAAACTTGCCTGCCCGTTGCCGAAGTTGTGGATGCACCCCCCTCTTTGGCAAAACACAAATAATTGGTAGGGGAACCACAAAGTGCGAGCAGGAGCTTATCGAAGCTTATCAAATGCGTAAGCATGGTTTGGATAAGTGCGTGAGTGTTCCCTCGCTAACAATATCAGGCAAAGAATCTGATCATTTTAAAAAGAGCCGATTTTGAACTCCGTCATCAGCTGACCTTCTTTCTTTAGTTTTTACGGCGCATGCTCTGACCTTGATTTTCCTTCAGAATTTTATTCATTGAACTGTTGCTAGTCCCAGCGTGTGTGTTGTATACTCTCTCCTCGTGTACGCGTCTTGAAAGGAGCCATGAAGAGAAAACACAAGTTTGGTTCATTCGAAAGATTGCCTCGTTAGAACCATACTGACACCACTTTTAACACTAACTTCGCTCAAATAAGCTCCATAATTAGGAAAAAGAGGGAATGACTATGCGACCCACCAGCTCATTTCCCGCAACAGAACATATGATGTCACACGAGAATGCTCTGCGATTGGCGGAGGCCGGCAAAAGCAAACGCAAGTTAGGCAGGGCTTACCAGTTTGCATAGTGAGCTATATTCCCGTTAAACATACTGCACATTCCTTTTATGACTCTAAGAACGGTGGAGTAAATGGTTGAAATTCCGAATAAACACGCAAGCGTGTACGCCAATGCGTACGAAACTACCGCCAGCCGAACTCGACATCTCGCCGTCGCCACCGTCGCGCAGACGAATTTTCGGGTTCGAGGCTCTTCGGGGCCAACGAACCGTCCCAGCACGCACGGCCGCGACGGTATCGTAATCCCTTCACAGGAGGTTGGCCGTCATATCGCCAACGAGCAAAGGTAAAAATAGAAACGAGGGGAGTAAGGAACAGCAAGCAGCGACGAGATAGTGACAGTCGTCGCAGTTTCGGAAGGGTGTTGGCTTGCTGCTATTGTTAGGAGCTCGTTTCCAGTTTACAACCACTGAAAACTTCAGTTTGTTCGAGTACTTTACAATGAAATTTCGTTGCTACGTTTTGAAATGCCCATGTAGTACGGGCAAATCGTCGAGGGAGTGCGACATCCCCGCTGGTGAGGAGATCTCCTGTCATGTGCTGCCCAACGACGAACCTCGGCGAAGCAAGTGGCTACGTTTTGTGAACTTTGCAAACGGAGGAGAAAGAGAGCTAAAGGAAGTACGAGTGTGCTCGCTTGATTTCCGAGGAAGTGATTACGGCAGGGACCCTTACGTTAGCTCACTCCTGGGACATGCTGGCGCTCATCGCCGACTTCGTCAAATCGCCGTCAAAGCGCTCTGACCTTGGGGGGGAAAAAATGCCGTACACACCGCGCATTGACGCTCGTATTTTTCTGGTCGAAGCAGAGAGCTCGCGCGAACGGCTTTCCATACACGACACCGGCCAACTGGCATAATCGATACTGCTACTGATATTGAACTATTATTAACCGTAATAAAAATACGGCACATACGTACCAGTCTGTATTCATCCGTCGCGACAGGACTGACGAGGCAGCGGTGCCGACGGCTGGGCGTTCGTCTGTTGTGGCTATCGCGGAATGGTCGCTTTCCGGTCCATCCGCGTATCCCACAACTCCTACCGCTAGTGCACTTAGAAGCATTGAGCGTTCGAGTGGTGTGAGGTTGTTAAATGCAAGCCCGAGCTTCTCGGCGAGAGTTTTGTTCTCCGGATCAGGCGATTCCATGACTAGGGCTGCGGGGTGGCCGCCGTCTCGGTTTCGGTACGAGTTCCGGTTCCTGTTTGATTCCCGCGTGTGGGTGCTATATGGAGTCGACATACTAAGTATCTGTTTCATGAACCGGCTCGTATGACGCCATTGTTCGCGTCACGAAATGTGCAATTTAGCGGGAGATTTAAAATTTTGGCTTGAATTGCCTTATTTCTCATTGAATAAAGCATCATTTGCTTCCGGGAAAGCGCTTAGGGTACTATGAAACACCTAATCTTTCGAATAAAACAAACTTTTGTTTTCTCTTCATGGCTCCTTTCACCGTTCTGTTTGAGAAAGGAGCCATAGCCGGGAGGCTCTAGCGCATCAGGCCAACACAAAGCGCTTCGTACAGCTGGAGAAAAGCGTTGACCGAACAACTTCATAAAGGCGATCGCAGCACATTTGTTCCCTGAGATTTATAAACCTCGTGTTGCCAGGAATGCCGAAATTGGGTCAGATGCCCGCTAAAGTCGCTACCATAACACTCGCCTATTTCGGCCGAAACTCCATTGCTAAGGTCGGCGGCATACAGAGAAATTTTTCTCCCGGCTGTGGCACGCGTTTCGTTGAATAGTGTAGGGCACCCCACCTTGGGGAACACCTCGCGTCACCTTGTGTAAGGATGAGTCGCCGGTGTCCGTAGCCAGGTACACATACGGAGAGGTAGCCCGATAACCATGCATACGTGCGAGGGCTTGCCTGAATCTGGAATATGACGCAGCGGCAACTGAAGTGTGGAAAGGAGAACCATGATACTACTGCGGAGACGTGAGAAAGAATACGTATTTTCAAGAGGTGCTGTGCCTGCGCAGTGAATTTTGATCTACCCCCTGTATGTGGTAGCATGCTCGGCAAAGCCGTGGCCGCGACTGGTACCACCACGCCAAATTTGCGCCTGTCCACCGGAAGTTTTAAAGAGTACACTTCCGGTAATATAAGTGCGGAAGCCGCACCTTAGCTATGAGACGTGCCGTAGTGGAGTGCTCCGGATTAATTTCAACCACCTAGGGATCTTTAAAGGGACACTGAAGTGAATTTTTCAAACTTCTGTTTTTGTTTGCATTGCATGGACTGGCTCAAATAAACACACTTTTCGTCGTTTATCCGGTCCATAAAGCAGTTTTTAATTTATAAATCGTGAAGCAAGAAAAAATACCACGCGACATTTCCGGCGGCCGCAACTTCTAGCAGGAGCGACGCGTATTCACGTGCGATGTGATTGGACAATGTCCAAGATTGGAATTCAAACCAGTTTCTGTTCCTGTTCAATGAAACAACATGCTTCGCATGCGACATTATCGTTAGCTGGGTATTCTCGATATCTCAAGGACCGCGCTTCTGCAATGTTGTCGGCTGTAGGATGTGTCAGGTAAGCATGCCAGCGCCGCTTAGAATCGTAACGTTCACTAGCCGAGGCGTACACAGTGGCTGAACGCCCTCCGCGTTATCGGAGACGCTCAAATGCAAGCCGATTTGCTCTCACCTTTGGAGCTTGCCTGGATCGTCCCTGTGTCGTAAGAGGCGTGTTCGAACCATGCCGAGAGTCGACTGATTCGGCACTGTGCCCTCAGGCAGTCGGTACTTGTGTCAACACCCCTCCAACGAGAACTCGCCACTGCGTCAGCGTCAGTCTGCACGCATTCTGCCAACTCGCTCATGCAGTGATGAAGGTTGCAGAGAACAATGATAAATTCATTATAGAAAACATTACCCAAGCACAGAAGAATCAAATAAAAAAAAACACATGGACTATCAGGGATTCGAACTTGCGATTTGCCAAACAACCCACCCTGTACTTTAGACCATTCCGTCATAACCACAACTTTTATTTTTATTGCATTGGAGAATACGCTGAAACATGACTGTACCAGGATACTGCATAGTAGAGCGAACAAGAAAATACACTAAGTTAGGAAAAACACAAATGCGTCAAAATACAGGCAAACGCGCACAGGCGTTCAAGAAGGAAACAATCAGGTAGTTGGTCGAAAGAATTATACACATTATGTACAAATGCCACAGTTTCTCGGAACTAAGACTTCGTTGATCTAAGGTGGCTCAGCATGCCTATCACATAAGCGATATCGCTACAGACTGTACAAACCAATTAAAACAAACATGTCATAGGGTGGCTCACCGGGATAGCCGAATGGCAAAAATGGGATCGAGAAAGGCGTGATGCCCATATCTTTACTTAACGTTCGCTGCAAAATGTCCCAGAAAAAGAAAGCGTCTTAACAATCTACAAAACAGTGATCAATTGTTTCTGATGGAGAACAGCGGCGGAAATCTGTCGATCAAGCAATAAAAAGACCCAGGTCTTTCATTTAAATTTTAACAGGGAGCGTACTAGCGTGTAATTTAAAGAAAAATGTTTTAACACCTGGCGAAACACAGATTTTACAGTCTATTGTGGGCGTCCTTGTATAGACACTGTAGGTACGGAAAGCGATAAAAAGGCATGTGAAAAATCCCAGAAACCAGAGCGTCGCTAATAGACTCGCGCGAAGCATTAAATATGTACTAAAGGCTAAACCGAGCCTGTAAGAAGCGAAACGTGCCAGTCTCTTCTTCCAGAAAACCCCGCGGACTTCGGGCTGCTTCCACAGGCACCGAAGACACAAGAATATCAGGGTTAAAATGTGCAAGACGTGTTTGCAGTACAGCTTCCAAAAACGGATGTTGAACATTTCGAAAGTAGAATAAGCGAGAAACAAGCTGTCAAACAAAAAGATGAACAAGCCCAAATCTCCCTTGCACAACCAAAAAAAAAAACGTTATCGCAACACGTAGACTCACTACGCGAATATCAAATGACAGTTGCGAAAATTCGGTGAAAAGCCTGTATCCTGAGGCGCGAGCAATGTATCTGTAGGACATAAAGAGGGTGGTTCACAAGAAACGTGGCACCAGAAAAAATTTCCAGCTGCCGTCCACGCCAATCATTCACTTGGCTCTGAACCTTAGCCTGCTCCGACCAGTTCGAGTCAGTATTGCGAAACTGAGGTACGTGAACTCCTAAATATGTTAAGTCACTATTCCAATTGATTCCCGCAAAACGATCGGATGCCATTCCCCATTTTCCCAACGAAAAGCCACAGCTTTTCTCGAACTTCAGGACCGCACCTAGAACCTCGAAAAATTCTTTTTAATGGCAAGAGCACTCTCCAAGCTTGCCTTGTCATTACAACGGAAAGCTGCATCATCGGCATATGCTAAGTTTTTCACCTCGAACGACGATAGCGTAAACCCTCTAACATTATTGTCCTGTATTATGCGCATACATAATGGTTCCAGGTATAAGCAAAACAGGAGTTGTGATAAGGGGCACCTTTGACGAACCGATGAAAGAAGGGGAATTGGTTGAGTTAGTCGATTGTGGACTATCACTCTTGTAGAGCCATTGGCATAACATATTCGAATACCAACGGTAAGCCATGATCCTGCGTTCACATGTTTTATATAGAGCACAAAGCAGGTATCGGTGACTGACACGATTTAAAGCTTTTGCAAAATCGAGTTGTACTATGGCCACTTGGGCTGAAGTAACCGAAACACATCAAGTATATACCTTGCAATGTGAATGTCAGTTTGAATAGGTAGTCCGCAGATGCCACATGTCTGATGGTCACCAATTACGAGCTCAATGACATTTTGAAGACGGTTGGCCAATATCTTGGCAAATAGTTTATAATATACATTACATAAAGAAATGGGACGGTATCCTTGTACTTTACGCTGTTTGTCAGGATCATTACTTTACTGGACTAGAACCGTGTGGCCTTCGTACAGCGTAGGTGGAAAATATCCAATCTTATAAGCCTCGCGATGAACCTCAAGTAAAAATGGAGCCAGCAAAGAACATTGTGTCTGATAAAATTCTGTAGTGAGACCATCAGGTCCTGGTGTTTTGCCTTTCACCAATTATGCAATGGTGGATACCAATTCTTGTATGCCAGTCTACCTATAATAGAATCGCACTGGTCCTGCAGGTTTAATTTGGGCAGCAAGCTAATGAATTTGTCATTGTCTCCGCTTTTTCGCGAGCTTGGAATAGGGTTCTATAATAATCCGCGAAGGCCATAATTAGCCCATTAGTGTCACCAGTAATTTTTCCCTTGTTCTCAACTTAAAGTACTTGTTTAGACAGGGCATGACGGCGCTCATCTCATAGAGGCCGGCGACACGGTTGTACTTCAGCAAAGCGCTGTGATCGCGCCCGCACTAGAGCTCCCCGGTACTTCTCAACATCAAACGCCTGTCGCTGAGCTTTCCCGTTCCGAATGTCATCCATATATTGACCAGGATATTGGATTTGAAGTTCATAAAGTTCTCTCGAGAATTTATTAAAAGTATTTTTGTTTTTCTCTTTTCAAACTCAATTACTGTAGTCCCTTCGATAGCAGTGAAATTCACGTCTTGCTTCAATCATTCCCACCGTGAGAGTATAAGCAGATCATAGCGGTTTCTTACAAATTGCATAATTTTTGGCCCACGATTTAAAAAAGGCTCATGGGATAGTAAATAATTACAAAATTTCCACAATTCCCAGCGCAGGCGACGACTCCGACACTGCTGGCTGTCATGCGAGGCAAAGGTCACTGAAAAATACCGGATGCATAGAAAAACTATGAACACGCGGAAGAAACCCTAAAGAAACATAAATATGGTCTAGCCTAGCATGAGAGACCCCCTGAACATGTGTGAACAATTTCGCAGTCGGACATTTTATGCAATGTCAGGACGGTGAAAGTCACGAACCACGATTTCCAATGCTATTGCACTAAAATCCGATCTTCGGTGCTCACACGACCTGTCACAGGAGTTACACACAGTTAAAGTCCGTTAAGACCATATTAACTGGCGCCCAGTGCACAAGTGAGTCTGTAATGATAGGAAATATTTTTCCCGTTCACGGGGTAGAGATGGTGCGTAAACGACGAGAAGTCTCCATGAATGGCCCGCAATCATTAGGTCACATACGATTAGGCGCACCTCCCGATCAGTGGATACAAATTCTGCACCACATTAGAGGCGCATGTTCAGAAAGGCTATGCACCCAGCAGATAACCCTTTTGCGCGGCTAACTCACAGTTCATTCTCTGATTGAAAAGGAGCTAGAGCTTCCGCAGTCCCTTCCTCCAACTCAATTTTTGTTTCTTGAATGGCCAATGCGTCAAGCATCCAACCCCGCATTAAGTGAAGAAGCTGGCCTGGACGCCTCTTCGTGCGTAAGCCACGCACATTTAACGTTCCAAACTGAAAGGAAAAAGCGCCCACCATGAAACCCTACAGCAGTGTAGCTTCTCTACCTCACCTACCCATAGTTCCATCAGAAAAATATGAGGTATTTATCATATAGCCTGTTCATTCTTTTTAGTTTAAGCATTACCAGCAGCTTAGATGACTATTTCGTGAATAACGCTTGTGCAGTAAGCTCCTCCCAAATTCCCACAAATATCTTATCTCTAGCGACTGGCAGAAAAGCGATCGTAAATGTGTGGTCGTGCTGCTGAACGCTGTGCTAGTTCACCCAGAGCAAAACGTGCGTCCGGAACCTTGGTTTTACGCTTTGCAATAAAAGTTTCGGCTGATTTTTTTTTCCCTTAGTACCTTTAATTGACCTTCGATTGGCCTTTAATTCTTCTTAGACTTTTCTACTAGCGCACCAGTCAGAGAAGCGTAGCATATGTACGCTTGTATGGAGCTGCTTTGTCTTCATAGACTTTACTAAGTTTGATGCAGTCTACCAACTAACAAACTAAGGGCACATTCTTCCAGGCACAAATTGTGCCGTGGCTTAGTTTCAACTGAGCGAACGAACTGCGACGACCCGCCGGCGGCTGACTGACTGACTGTCGGAGGATCGGCGAGCCGCGCAGTAGCGCAGTCAAGCCAAGCCTGATCGAGTAAGTGTCATGCGAAACGTTATAGAAAATCGGCAAGGATAACTCAGAGAGGAGGACAGCACTTTCGAATTGATTTTTCTAAATTCGCGTAAACGCACAGAGAGTGGTCGAAACATGGCCTAGGGATTTCAGACTACAATTTGCGCAAGTAATCCCCCAAAGTTTACCAGTGACTTGAGTGTCTATTTAATGGGCGGCGAAACCTTGACACGTGGGAGTTTTTGTATTGTGCTTCTTTAAGAAGAGCAGCCGTCTCGGCCGGGAATCCAACCCACGTCCTTGGGCTCAGTAGCGCAAAGCCTTATCCACTGAGTCGCCGCGGCGTGTTTTCCACTGGAACTGATATTGGCACCAACATAGGTCACCTAACTAAAATAGGTGGCAAGGGATTAACGCCAGTCTCTCAAAAATAAAGGAAGGCATAGGTTATGAGCACAAAGTAACTAAAACAAATTTTCAAACTACTTTTCGATATTCCCGTGGTTCCGACTCCGCCGCAAGCTATGTTTGACAAATTACGGATGGCACCACGCGGCCAGGTAAAAAAATTGAACTTAATATAGGTACGGACGTCCTCCCAGAGAACACTCAGGTAAAAGTGCTCGGCATGACCTCTGAAGCCAAGCGGCAGAGCGGATCAACAAGCGCCAAAATAGAGCAAATATTCAAGCAGTTGAGTACATTACAAAGCACCCAATGAGAAAAAGAGCAGGGATGAAAGAAGAAGAAACGATAAGACTCGTGCAGACACTGATCATGAGCTTGATGTGGCCGAGCCCACCGTACCACACACTCACCCGCTGCGAAGAACGTCAAATAAACACCATTATCAGGACAGCATTTAAAGCATCCCCCCAACCTCGTAATTTTTACCGTGAGACAAACTGACAACCAATAGACCACAAGGGCAACGGAATGAATACCCAGAAGTGGGTCGAGAAGGAAGGGAAGGTCGTTAACTTAATGAAGGTAAGAAGTAAAATTTGGAGGCAAAGAATGGACTCGGGCAGCCCAGGACAGGAGCGGGCGAAGGTCAGTGGGAAAGGCACTCGTTTTGCAGTAAACCTGCGAAAACTGCTGATGGTGATTATTATGAAAAGAGCCTCACGCCTGTGAAGAAGCAGAGGAACCCCTTCGTAGCCTGGAAAAACAGAATCGGGACGGGCCATCATGTGGGAGACAGGCCCTTGCCCCCAGAAAAGAAACGACTGGA
This sequence comes from Haemaphysalis longicornis, assembly GCF_048455015.1. Classification (NCBI taxonomy): domain Eukaryota; kingdom Metazoa; phylum Arthropoda; class Arachnida; order Ixodida; family Ixodidae; genus Haemaphysalis; species Haemaphysalis longicornis. The sequence goes on from NW_027526203.1 coordinate 483,844,181, forward strand.
CGCCGTGATGAACGTGTCACAGATCCAAAACAGATCCTGCCAAAAACTCTCCTCTACCTCAGTCATGGATCCAAACCTACACAAGGACGGGCTATATGGCAGGATCAAGTTCATTCCAGGAAAGTTGTAAAATTAAAATTTACAAAGTTGCAAAAAGACAGTATACACTGACTCCGGGACGTACGAAAGTACGAGGCAGCAATTGTCGTAGTTGACTACTCTGGCAATACTGGTGCTACATGAGCTTCCTACGCACAGGAACGAAGAAGCGGAAGTTGTAGCCACCCTGGTGTCAATCCGACTAGCAGAAGTATTGAGTAGAAGCGTGAACATTATTACAGACTCTCGAAGCGCTTGGACTCTTGACTGTAGGCGAAACACCGAAAAGCTTCGTTAAGATACTCTCGTCCACCGTGAAGAAAGTTAACAACGCCACCTGGACACACGGACACCTGGGTCCGTTAGAGACCGAGGCAGCGACCGAGAGGCACGCGAACTCAAATACTACTGTGCTCCCCGTGACCCCGACTACCGCAGTCCCGTCCCCGAAAAACGCTAATAATGTCTCCTCATCATACGCCTAGGAACACGATCCTTCCCCGTGCCACAAAGGGGCCTCAGTGCCAAAGAATCGCAAACCCTGTGGATGATAAACTTATATGGGCGAAAATGGTCAGTGGGAACATAAGACATTAACTTAAAACTGTGCTATATTCGGAAAAACATCCACCCTCATCCACGCAGCCTAGCCATGTCTGAGGGTATGCTCAGGGGAGAACGACTCAAGCATCGCGTATTCTACTTCTATCGAAACATTAGGGGCAGCTTTGACTGACGCGTTACCTCAAGATCCTCGTGAGCTGATTGAGAGGGCGAGGGAATTCGGAGCTGCTGCAATTTGGGCCCTAAACTTCAGGTTCTATTCTTGAGCTACCTACCAAAGCACCAACAAATCTTTCTTCCTCAACAGGTTCTTCTCTCTCTCTCTCTCTCTCTCTCTCTCTCTCTTAGCGAGCAACGCTATCGTGTCATCTAAAAGGGGTCCTGAAAGGCTTTTCGAGCCCAATAAATAAACAAGCGCAGTCGTTAGGTTGGGGGATCAACGTCATCTGTGTCAAGTATAACATTGTACATGTAGGGGAAAGCTCACACTTTGGTTGCAAAGTTGGTCGCCCCTTTCTCACCATTTCCTGTGTGCTTCTGAACGGCGCCATTTAGACGCATGTACGTCATAGATTCTCCCATGTGCGTCACGAAGCAGAGATCCTGCTATTGGACGACTCTTTTCTCGCGCTTTCGGTGAAGAGAAGCGTCGTCTGCTCAGCGTCGGCTGGTTGCAGCGGCACCTTTGGTTAATTTAACGCTTCCTGCAGCACGCTTATTTACACGCTATTGTGTTCGTCTGTATTTACTTCTTTCACCCTATTACCACGCTTCTCGTTACAAGACATGGGTCCAACTTGTCACAACACAAGTGCACCCCGCTTGAGTGCTCCGCTCGTTTGCTCTGTGCCTTCCCAGAGAGGCCGCTCATCGCTACTGACAGAGTCGTCGGAACCGGCGCGTTTCGAGCACGGGTTCTCTGCCCCTTTAAAATGTATTTTTGACATGCCGCTGCCTGGAATGAGCGCTACACCACAAATAAAGACCCCTCACCGGCGGGACGATATGTGACAAGGCGCATTTCAGATAAACAGTGCGCTTGCTGCGTGAAAGTGAACGAGACGAACGTCCTCCCCGTGCGGCTGATAAAGCATTCCTCACCGTGGTCACGAACTCGTCACCGCTTTATAAACTGTCTTTCTGACGCGCCGTTGATGATGATGGTTGACAGCAACCACCGCAGGGTGCAGGCAAGCGGAGCACATTGTGATCCCTTTGTGAATTTGAGACCTATGCTTTGTAAATACATAAGAAGTGTAGTAATGACTTTGCTTTGTGCTATTTCTCTATTACGATTGTGCTATCATGCTTAAATTTGTGAACAGACGTGTTGTTATGTACGCTGTAAATCGGGTGGCTGAGGCCTCTTTCAGGCCACGTTCGCCTTTAGTCTCAGCCTCCCCTTGGTTTTTGACAATAAATAAAAAAAATCAAATAAAAAAAAACGAAATGGTCGGAGTCGTCACCTTGGAGGAGCGAAGCATCATGGGAGGAAACGCTCGCGTGCCGTTAACAGCGAAGATAATGGTGAAAATAGGAGGAAACGCGCAGCGGCGACAATGCGCGGTTTTAAATGCAGAGCATTTCTTTAACTCACATGTAGCGTCCGCCGTGCGTCCGCAACAGCTCAGCGCGCAGGCGCGCCCTCTCCCCCCCCCCCCCCACTCCTCCTCTCCCGCATCACGCTACCCTCCTCGCTCCCAACAACAGGTCCGCACCCCTCCCTTTACACTATATAAAAAATAATACTTACCGGCGCCTGGTTTCGATCCCACGACCCTGCGGGCGGAACGCAAGGTACATGGTGCTCTACCCACTGCGCCACAAAGCCGACACAGAATGGAAGGCTACGAACGCGCCTTATATCTTTGACTCATTCAAACTACGTCAAAAAGCTGCTGATACAACGCATTCACTACCTGTGGGCGGAACGCGAGGTACATGGTGCTCTTCCCACTGCGCCACAAAGCCGACACAGAATGGGAGGCTACGAACGCGCCTTATATCCTTGACTCATTCAAACTACGTCAAGAAGCTGCTGATACAACGCATTCACTACCACCAACTCCCCAAACACTAAACGTTAACGCAATACACCCACCCCCTATGCGACGCATTTACTCGAGTCCCCCTCGCGGGGAGATGGGCCCTTTTTATTTTACAATTTCTCAACTATTACTCATCGCTTTGGCGAAATTCTTCAAGGACGTCATTACTGATACACTGCTGTATTTCGTTATATGTACAGTCATGGACAAATGAAACGCGAACATGAAAATATGAACCGGAACAAACAAATAGCGTGATTTCTTTCCATGCAAGTCAAAATGACGCGTGGCTTAATTACAAAAACAAGGTTAGGAAATGCGGCTTTCCAGATACACCAATAGCGTGCCGTTATTGGACCTCCACGGACAGTATTTTTCAATTTTGCGTGTTCTGGCTCATATTTTCGTGTTCGCATTTGTTTTTCCATCTGTATTTTTTTTTTGTTTCATTACTTCCAGTGAGATGTAAGCGTACAGTAATTTATTTTCTTCTTCCTGTAAATTCTGAATGTTGCATTGTTGCCATTATGTACAAAGGCTCCTGGGCCCCTGTCAAGCTGCTCATTGCAGCTTTCAGCCCAGGAGACCATCCAGAGCTACACTTCTGTGTATCTGGTACATACATTTGACTTGACTTGACTTTGACTTCACTGCACATCCATGTGTCGAGGGAGGGTATTTCAGGACCCCTTTAAGACCCAAACGTAAATGTCATCTGCAACTTCCCCCTGCCTTTGTGTAAGGTAATTTAGTCAGAACTGCTGCATCCCTCTGAAGTTTAAAGGGGCATTTAAGTCCTCCACATTCATTTGAATAGTTTTTCGTTAGAAATTTAGAGGTATGTCCCGCTAAAGTTGAATCTGATGTTCCGGATAAGCCTGTAGACGAAAGTACGCACTGGTTGCGTACGTTTTTTTTATTTATTTACAGGCGAAAGCAACTGTTCATTGTTTTACAGTGCTTCACAAATGCAACCGACCCGCCACTAATTGTTCTTTTTGATTGCGTGTGCAATCGAGACGGCAAGCCCCAGCCGCACTCGAGCACATTGTCTTGGAGTGTCAACGAAATCGACATTTTCCCCCTATTCCCAACCACTCACGCGAGCAGTGTTGTTGTTTTACGTCTTTATTTCATATGAATTAATTGTCCCTGGGGAGCGGCTGTGAAAGTGGGAGAGTAAGCTGACCAGTTTTTGTCCCGACACCAAGCTGTTGCTTGCAGAAAGGGAGAACACTGACGGCCGCACGTAATCTTAGGACTGAAGACACCGACGACGTACATTCTTCGAACGATTTCATCCAAATTAGTTACTGCAACCAAGACACGTCTGTCCTACGACGAGCTGTAGAGGGGGTAACGCTCTCATTCACACCAAATTGTGCAGTTTGACCAGTGCCTAATCCCACACTCACAAATGTGCACCCAACCGTAGAGCTGCATGGCATGACGTTGAGGGCTCCTGTAGACGTGACAACGGGTGACATATTGGCAGCCACATCAAGATTAGATTTTTAGTTCCTCCCAGATAAAGCGGAAAGTGAGGAGCTTGGACGGCCACTGAGAATAATAGCACAAAGATGTCTTTTTCATCAGCAAACCACTCAGTTCCGGACAATTAAGGATAATCGAATGAATGACTCGCACGGAGGGACCCCAAACGTCTCTGTTTTCCCAAAAGCGCGCACATCGCCGCAAAAGACTAAAAGCAAGATATGTGTCTGCCGAACCCAAAATAATCATGTTGAACGAGGATCCTTAGTTAGATTTCCTAATTAACTTTTTCAACAAGACCTTACATACTCTTCTTAGTGTCGTAAACAAAAAAGGCCAAGAAACACTGCGCTTCCATCTTTCGATCTATCGGGTATATTTGTCAAGTAAAATGTTTACTACGGACCTCCTTGCAAAAACAACTTTTCAGACTGTAGTTGGCTACAGTTGGTTGATTGATTGATTGATTGATTGATTGATTGATTGATTGATTGATTGATTGATTGATTGATTGATTGATTGTATTATTTTTTCAGTTCCTGTGGTTTGACGCCGCAAGCATACGGGTCCCGTCAACGCGGATTCTACTGTAGCACTTGGTAGAGAGAGAACCCCGGTCGGGGTTTTAGCGCTGAGTGCACATCCAAGAGGCAAGCTGCGGACTTACCCTTGAACGCAAGCAGCGATGGCCGAATTCGGCACTGCAACCCGTTTCATGGATGGACTGAGTATAGGCCCTAGCGAGCTTATGGTAAGTTAATCAGTACTTTTTGAACGAAGTGATCAGCGCGAATCGACGGAACAGACATTGCTGTGTATTATCGTAACCTTGCTCGCGTTCCGTCGTGTTGCGCTGCTCATTGTATCAAAATGTCGCCAAAGCGTCCATTCTAATCAGCATTGCCGCTAATTGACTTCGCACCGGCATTTGTTTTAAGCAAGCAGAGTGGTGCGTAAACGATGACGCTGTGCATGCTTCCATTTTTTTTTTGTGTACGCATTTATATACGCTACGTTCCGGCCGAGCCCTTTGTTCACGACGCGCGTCCTGGTACCCTGACTGGCGTGTTGGCGTGGTTCTTGCGTGACCGTCGACTCAGACCAGACGACGAGGCGCCAGAGGGGAAGTTTCAACTATTTAATCCATGGTGAGATGAAAAGAATAACGAAGTTACAGCAAACCTGCTTGCTGTACCTTGACAGCACTCAAGACTGCAGAGCACGCGCTGACAGCAATGCCAGCATACTCCCTCCTTTTTAGACCACACACCGTCGACCATTCACGGTAAATCATGTCGTTGAAGCCCCAACTGGGAAGTATAGCTCATTGCCGTTCCCCGATGCTCACCCACACGAAATGGAAAGGGAAGCATGCGCAGAATGTTATGAGCCGCTCGTCACCTCGGCAGCCCCGCAAGCGCGCTACAACACGACCCAGGTTATCTAGCCCCGCGGTTGTGGGAGGGCCGCAGGGATGAGTCTGTTGCACGAGTGGACGCTTCCAGAATATACGAACAGTTCATGCAGGTTGAAATTGAAGCACGAAACATCTGATTATGCTTCTTTGCCGAATATTGGCGATTCCGATAAATAAGCGCCATCAACCGTCGTCCGGAGGGTTGCTTGTGTTTGACTGTATCTGGTCGATGTCCATACAAGGTCTTGGTTGGTCGATGTGATCTCAGGAATGACTCACCAGAATCAAGGCACCTTGCTGTGGGCTCTCTCGTGTCGAGCCCAGGCCGAGGCTCTTATTCACTGGCATTGCTCTTGCTTCAGAAGGCAGGTGACAGGAAAACCACGGAATACGTGAGTGTGAAATTGGCGAGCCCAAAACAAGTCCACACTTCAGCCCTTCCAGGCCTGTAGGCACAACAAAAATGCGATTTCTGCGCTACAGCTGCCCAGCAGTACATTAGGCAAGTGCGCAAACTTGAAGCTATGATATTTCAGGCACTTGGCACTTTTCCAAAGAAACATTTCAACAGAAAAACAAGAAAATGATCGCAAAAGGCGAAGCCTGAAGCGAGAAAAGAAAGCATTTAGGAGAAACAGGCGCTCAGAGACTGCTTCCTGTTTCAAGAGCTCCTACCTAAGCCTTAGGCCTTCCATGGAGTTATGGGCTCCAAATAATCTAAAGCCGCGACCACGCACAAGCTTAAAAGAATAATACATAACCACCCCGCAACATATCAATGCCTGCTGCACGAGCTGTGGAGAAAGGGACGAGCCGCGGAGACCCCTCCCAATGCTGCCTTTAATCGAATCCGCTTCTGATGATGATGGTGGGGCACGAGAGAGTCATATCTACTTATTTAACAACATCCTCCTCCACGCAACAATGAATGAGTATGGTTCCTGTCCAAGAAATTGTTTAGTCCATGGAAAGCTCATTTCAGGTCCGAGTGAGCCAAAATAGTTAAACACAGGTCGGCTTCCATCTCCATCGATGGTAACAATGCCTTGGCGTTCGTGGACCTTTAAACGAAGCCACTGCAGCCCCTACATGAAAAGACTAGTTGAATTCCTTTTGCTTGTCCGGGTTGCAGGTATTTCTTTGTTTCCACAAGTCATTTTTCCTTGTAGCAGCCGGATGCAGGTGAGTCGTACTCTCGTTGCTGCCGCTCTTCTCAAAGCGCACGGTTCGGTTTCTACTGTTCGCTACCGTTCCAGCCAAGTCGAGGTGCGTTGTACGCCTTCTTTTCAGAAGGTGAAGATGTTTTCTTGGTTTTCGCAACAATGGCTGGCGCGGGTAATTCTTTTTGAACTGTATGAGCAGAGCCGCCTTTAAGGTCCTCCGTCGTTGAACGCTTATTCTTTCCAGTTCCCTGTTTCTTTCGCGTGTACTGCTTCACCAGCACCTTAAGTTCGAACATTGGAGGACAAAGCAGGTCAGGCCATAACAGATCTATCCTTTTGTATTTGGCAGAGTAATCACCGTCTCTATCATTAGTCAAGTAAATTCGCTGCTTCCCCATTACAAGAAGGCTTCTCCTGGGGTATTTTTGGCGTAAGGTCATCGGAGTCAATGTCATTCGTCGTTTCTATTGTTTGCGATTGCCCATTCCTGGCAGAAATCATTGCTTCTCTCCAGCAACGTATTAAGGATGGCCACTTCTTTGAATTGAGTCTCAGAGGGAGAATACACAACATGGTTGGTTCCATTTGCGTTATATCTTGAAAATCCCTTTTCATTGCGTGTTGGCCTTCATCGTTTTCCGCTCCATTAGTTTGATTTACATTTGATGATTTGTCACTTTCCAAATAACTGGTCCAATTCTCCCGGTGTTTCCTATGTTCTGCTCGAATTCGGTCTTTGATAAACGCCATTTGGTTTTCCCGAGTTTTCGTTGTTTCAACTATTTTTAGTTCAAGCTTGACTTTTGCCACACAGACCAGGCCGTCAAAGTTGAATGCGTCTTCAAACTCAGCCGCCAGATTCCATGTCTACAGCACCTTCCACTCATCGGTTGATCATGCAGAGTACATCATGATGCTTTCTCAAATTATTAGCGAGATCAGTCAACTCACTTATTGGTGCTCGTATTCTTGGGAGGAGGCCTTCAACCTTGCCGATATGATTGCCGTGATGTCTAGTCGGACGATGCGTCGCCTTTCAAGAAGGGCCTCCATGGTCCAGCCCAGCGTCGCGTCGATTGTGAGAGCTGGCGACCGGGCTCACCAGGCAGAAGTCGGCGTCGTCTCCGCGTCGGTCTTCTCTCCGTTTACGTACATCTTGTGCTGTGTGGGGCCGATATTTCTTACGGCTGGGCTCGTTCAGTCTTCTTCTTGGGCTGCCCCGCTCTTCCCCGCATCGGCTTCTTCCCTGCGGCTTCATTCCCGATCTCCAGAGGAGAGATGGAAGTCCAACAGAAACGAAATTCGATCGTTGTAGCTCACCTTTGGAGGTCTCTTCTCCTGGGTTTCAAGGCACCAAAATACGTGGAGAAAGGGACGAGCCGCGGAGACCCCTCCCGATGCTGTCTTTAATCGAACCCGCTTCTGATTATGTTAGAGGGGCATGAGAGAGGCATATCTACTTATTTCACAACAGGAGCTCCAGCAATCATTAGCAGCTCAGCACGTACACGACACAGACTCAGCCGCCACCACAGTGCACCGGTCAACTCGACCCAGAAACCGATACGCGTTTCACCATACAGAAAATTGAAGCCGGGATACGCGGCTTAACAAGGAACACTACTCCTGGACAGGACAAGATCCCTGTTAAACCTCTGCGCAATCTGAACCCCACCGCCCTCAAAAATCTGCTCACATACACGAATGAACATCGCACGAACGGAACTCTCCCGCCTCAGTGGAAACATGAGGATATCACACTCATCCTCAAGCCCGGTAAACCCCTCGCACTCAAGAACCTCCGTCCCATTTGTCTCACATCGCGCGTGGGCAAACCTCTCGAACATATTGTTCATAATCGTCTCGTACCTTACATAGAGGACAGCAGCTACTTTCCAACCACCATGTACGGATTTCAACCCCTCCTCTGTCCAAAAATCCTGATGCTGCTTAAAGAAGACGTACTAATGAAACTCTCTAGCAAACACAAATGTCGCATTGCTGCGCTCGATATACACGGGCATTCGACAATTCCACACACCAGGCCATTTTACAAGGGCTCGGAACTGCGGGCACAGACTTTACAACCTTTCTCATCAACCGAACCACCACTGTGTGCATCAGCCATCACCGACACGCGGACGGCTTTACTCTGGCAGTCGTCACTCACCCCAACTCTCCCCCGGTCACTTCGCTCACCGCACGGACATCAACCCCGCAACGGCAATAGCCCTGGCCTTTATCACCAGGCCGCAACCAGACATTATAATCACTGATTCGAAGACGACCCTTCAAAACTTCATTCGCGGTAGAATTTCGCCTACAGCACTCAAAATTCTCCGCCATAATCCCCCTACCCAACCAGTCGGCATCGTCTGGACCCCAGCCCACTCTGGGGTGGGAGGCAACGAGGCGGCCCACAAAGCAGCACGAGAACTCACCAGCCGGGCTGGGCTCGCTCCTGCACCCTACCACGGTGCTCGGTCAGCCCGCGATCGACTGCTCTTGTACCAAGAAGTCACGGAGCATTACCGCCTCTCCCGCCGCCGCTATCCCCCTACCCACATATCTCTCACCAACGCTTAGGAGCGCCTCCAGACCAATTCCCCCCTCAGTCGTTCCCTTGTCCACAAGATCTATCCCTCTGAGTTCCCTCCACCCAACTGTCCCCTCTGCGACTCCCTGGACACATTAACCCACGCCATGTGGGCCTGTCCTCTTAACCCAGTCACCCCCATCTCCAGCATCGAGCAGTGGGAGGACGCGGTGTGCAGCTCGCAACCGGGAGTGCAGCTACTTCTGCTTGACCAAGCCGCCATCGTGGCCGCCAGCCATCGACCGGCGGCCACCACGCGTTCCTAGCCAACTTGCTTGGAAAATAAAGTGATCTCTCTCTCTCTCTCTCTCTCTCTCTCCCTCTCTCTCTCTCTCTCTCTCTCTCTCTCTCTCTCTCTCTCTCTCTCTCTCTCTCTCTCTCTCTCTCTCTCTCTCTCTCTCTCTCTCTCTCTCCCTCTCTGATCTGACAATTCCCAAAGGAACCGCTCAAAGCTCGGTTATTTCCCCCTTGCTCTTTAATCTTCCCATAAAGGACCTCCCACCACTGCTCCACGATATTCCGCATCTCCGACATGCTTTCTACGCGGACGGCTTCACACTATGGGCACCCACTGGCTCCATAGGGGGTCAACAACCGCCCACGGATATCTCCAATCCAAAGGACTGGAGTGTGCCCCCGAAAAGTCTCGTTTACTTACGCTCAGAAAGAGAACGACCCGCAAGACCGCGCACGGAATACCACAACCAGAGCTATACATAATCAATCACCCTGTACCGAATGTCCCCCACCTTCGGATATTGGGCCACATAATACCTAAAGATGGATTTGGCATACAAGTCCTCCCACACTTACAGCGCATACTCAACCAACTTATGCACATAATCCGCCGCGTCTCCAATCGTCGCTTCGGACTTCAAGAACACTCTACGCATCGTACAAGCCATTCTCTTCAGCATAATAGAGTTGGGAACGCCATATTTGGCCCTCAGACCACAAGAAAAAGATAAACTAAACGCCACCATACCACAGAGAAAGAGAATCTTACACGAAAGGACACTCCCATAGACCTCAGTGTCCGAACTGACTGCAGCGCAGCAACGACTGGCGGGAAAGCTAGCACCCAACTTCCGGTTTCAGTTGTATGTGCGGGCAGTTTGATTGTTTGGAATGCGCTGCTCGCAGCGACGGGTATCGGCACGGCATCCCGGGGCTTCTATACGTTTGTTGGAGTGTTTGTTTTATTATATCGTCCTTATCCGGGTGACCGCATGCTTTTAAGGGCGAAAAAGTCTTTCTTGAAAATGGCACAATGCACTTTCTAATAACGTTACCGGCAAGGTCATGCTAGGAATTACGTTGTGTGTTCCACATATTGTCCAGCCACAAAAAAAAACGCCGAATAACCGAAGAGATATTTATTGTACGCCACAAAATGTACCAACAAATTTGAAATGACGCCAGTCGTTGCGGGTTACAAGCATATGAACACTGACGAGCATATACCAAAAGGGAAGTAAGGCCATACAGAATAGAGGGAAAGCACATATCTTGCCTCCCATAAAAAACTGCATCACGTGAAGCTAACACAACCTCACAACGAATTCTCCATGGTGAACGAAACGACAAATCACAGTTGTGAATGCTTCCCAGTTTGAGCGCTGTGGGCGGACACCCGAAAGTTCGTCCGCTGAAACGTAGGTCGGCACGCGGTCGCTGCCGTGCCCTTCAATGTCCGCTGTCCAGCTCGTCCTAGCGACAAGTTTCGACGAGGCGACCGGGAGGTCGAGGGCGCTCGATACCTTGCCCCGGAAAAAAAGTTGGCTTTCCAGTGTTGGCGACGCACATGCCATGCCTTTGAGCAGTGTCAAGCAGGCGCCGCCCTTTGACTATCGTTTTTATGCTGCCCCAGGAGGGATGGAGATGAGGCAACTCAAAAGAAACCTCTAATGATGTTTGTAACAGAACTCTGGTAATATCAGTTTGGGGAGTAGGGGGTGAGTAAGCGTCGGCATCGCCGGAAGGGGGGGGGGGGGGGGGGGGCTAAAACACCGGCGGGGGCTCTAGCCCAGGCACTCCGCGTAGTCGGCTCCCATGGGACCAGACAAAGACAAGTTATTTGTCAAACCATTGGCTCCTTACTGCCGAGTTCCGCGCTTTCAAGTTTTAATCCGCAGCAACAAATCACCGTAACTACATTACCTCCATATGCAATTAAAATAACATATAGCAAGTGTTCAACGACCCCTGTTTTAAATTTGAAAACTCGAATTATTTTGAGTGGACATAAGAAGCGGCTACAGCGAAAAATGGAGGGAACAGATAACCCAAAGAAACACAAACCAACAGCAGGTTGGAGTCGGTAATCCATTTGTCAACGTCTTACAAAAGCACCGTACTACAGGGACGACCGAAGGAAAAGCAAGCGCTGCGTTGCCACTTTTTGAAAAAAAGCCCAAAGCCGTCCGTCTTCTTGTGCAGTTGCAATTCAAAATGGCATCGGCTTTGCGTTTTTCGGTACAGTTGCAAGCGCTCTTGTTAAGAAAGAAAGGGTCACCTTGAGTCCGCGGTGAAAAGAAAATTAGGGCTGCGTTGCTTTTTTTTTTCTTTCTATTTCCGCTATCATATTAGGTCAGAGGCGTAATTGAAGTACAGCGTAAAGCGAAACAATGTGGTCTTCAAGTTCGTTCGCCACATTTTTACGGTGATAGTTTACGGTGATAGATACGGTGATAGTTTTACGGTGATAGAAACAAAGCTGCGCGCTTCATAACTCGTCATACTCGCGTAATGAAAGCGTAACTGCCTTACGAAAATCTCTTATTCTACCCTCCCTTGCCACGCGCCGTAAACTTGCACGGCTATCATTTTTCCTCTCACTGTTCCACAGCAACTCCCCGTTCGCGCGCAATCATATCTTCTCGCCCTCACACATTTCAGCACGTGTTGATCACCCTAACAAAGTTACTCCCATCTTTCCGAGAACAAAAATATACCAAAACTCGCCTTTAGCCCTGCCAGTAACTGATTGTAATTCCTTGGCAGGTAATATTGTAACTATAACAGAGTCTCATCCTTTCTTAAGGGACACTGAAGTGATTTGTAAACATTGCGGGATTACGAGCGCAAGTTGTAGTCCGGAGTCCATAGGCCATATTTCGACCACTCTAAGTGCGTTTACGCGAATTTATTTAGTGGAAAAATCAACTCGAAAATGCTGTTCTCCTCTCTGCATCCTCGCCCATTTGCTGTGGTTTTTTCGTGTGACGTCAGGAGGAGATAACTTGGCGTGACTCCGCTGCCGACCTTCCGACAGGATCAGTCGGCCTAGCGTTTCGTCAGCCGGCCGCCGACGGGTCGTCGCCATTCGTTCGCTCAGTTTAAGCTAAGCCACGGCACGTTTGTTCGCCTCTCTTTACTTTGTTAGTTTGTACACTGTATCAAGCTCCAAGTCCAGGTCGCTCCACACAAGCGCTGCACAAGCGCACATGCGACGCTTCGCCGACTGGTACATATGGAAAATCTAAGGCCACGTGAAGGCGGGAGAAGTCAGCAATGTCAATATAGGTACTAAGGAAATAAAATGAACTGAAACTTTTACCATACAGCGTAAAACTAGGGAGCAGGAAGCACTTTTTTGCGCTGTGTGAACAAGCACAGTGGTCAGCAGCACGACTACGCATCTGCGAACGCTTTTCCATTTAAGAAATGCAATTTAGACGTGAGATATTGTGGAAATTTGGGGGGACGCTTACTGCACGAGCGCTATACAACAAATACTCATCTAAGTTGCTTAAAATTCTAAACCTAAATAAAAGTGTACTCTGGTTACACATTATATACCTCATATTTCCAAAGCCGTGGGCGCTGGCCCGGGGCAGCTGGCCCGTGGCCGAGTGGTCTGAAGCTCCGGGCATTTTGCTTTGCAAGTTGCAAGTTCGAATCCCTTAGGAAACATTTTTTTTTGTGAGTTGATTTTTTCGTTTTCGGCCGATGTTTTGTATACTGAGTTCACCATTTTTGGGCCGTAACGTTCACTGCTCCCCGAGCGAGTTCGCAGAACGCGCGCAGACTGACACCGACGCGCTGGCGAGTTCTCTTTGGCGTGCTGTTGCCGTAAGCACCGACTGCTTGCGGGCACTGGGCACAGGCCAGAATCAGCAGACCCTTGGTCTGGTGCGAGCACGCTTTTTAAGATACAGGCATGAGTAAGGCAAGCTCCAAATATGGGGTAAAAGCGCATGGCATTTGAGCGCCTGCGGTGACGCGGAGGGCGTTCATCCACTGCGTAGGCCTCGGCTAGTGATTTCTACGATTCCAAGCCGTCCTGGGAGGCTTATCTTAGGAATTTTACAGCCACCAACATGGCAGAAGCGCGGTATGACGATTATTGAGATATCGAGAATGCCCGTCCAACGATAACGTCGGATGTCAAGCATGTTGTTTTACAGAACCGAAACCGAAACTCGTTTGAATGCTTATCCTGGACATCGTCCAATCACGGTGCACCTCCCATCGTCACAACCTTTAGTTGGTGCGGCCGCCGCAGACAGCGCATGGTAGTTTTTCTTCTTTCGGGCTTTACAAAATAATTACCGCCTTATCGGCCGGATAAACGACGAAAATCGTGTTAATTTCAGCCAGTCTACGCAGTGCAAGCGAAAACGGGACCTCGACAAATTCACTTCAGTGTCCCTTTAAGCATTAAAAGTGTTCTTAGAAATTCCAATTCATTATTGTAGTTATGCGGTGGTGTTGCTTATGGTAATTACTTGATTGTTTTTGTGTGTGTTATTTGCGCCTACACTTTGTTACCTGGGGCATATTGTATTGTTGTTAACGTACATGTTCTTGAGCGCAGTTTAGATGCATGCTTTTTCACTTATTACTTCTGTTGTGTGTAGTTTTCCTGCGCGTTTATGTTTTAAGCCTTATATAATGATGTCTGGCAACATTTAATGTATTGCGCACTGGTTGCATATTTTCCTAATCCCCCCCGCCCATGTAATGACCTCGCGGGTCCTTGTGTCAGTAAGTAAGCGAAGCTCGCGGGGAGTCTCACGCTGGGCGTCGCGTGCGCAGGACCTGCTGTCGCAGAACAAGAGCGGAAACATCACCGAGCAGCTGCACCGGGAACTGGAGAACCGGCTGATGTCCTTCCTGGACCGGCGCGCCATCGACAGCGACACACTGGCCGCGCTGCTGGCCGCCTACACGGTGCTGATCCTCACTGGCGCCACGGGTAACGGGCTCGTGTGCCTGGCCGTGGCGCGGCGACCAAAGATGCGCACGGCCCGCAACCTGCTCATAGTGAACCTGGCGGCGGCCGACCTGCTGCTGTGCCTCTTCACCATGCCTTTCTCACTGGTCGAAATCGCGCTCAAGTTCTGGCCGCTAGGTGGCATCACGTGCAAGCTAGTAGCTGGCCTGCAGGCCACCAGCGTGTTCGTCTCAACGCTCAGCATCACGGCAATCGCCATCGACCGTTACCTGGTCATCGTCTACCCGACCAAACAGAGCTGGTGCTTCTCGGCACTGGTTGGCATGCCGCTCATCTGGCTGCTCGCTTTGCTCCTGTCCGTGCCCATGTTCGTGTACCGCGTCGTCGACCCCATCGACCTTCCGGACCCCGAGCGCGGCACCTTCGTCCACCTAGAGTACTGCGTCGAGCACTGGCCTATAGAGGAGGGTCGCTTCTACTACTCCATCTTTGCAATCGTGTTCCAGTATTTCATGCCCATCACAACTGTGACCGCGGCCTACGCGAGCATATGTCGCCGGCTCCGGGTGCGGCTCGTCGCCAAGGCCGGCCCGCTCAACCAGAGCGCACCGCGACAGCAGCACGACAAGCGGCGCATGCAGCGCACCAACGTGCTCCTCGTGGCCATCGCGGCCATCTTCGCGGCCTCCTGGCTGCCGCTGCACATCCTCAACCTGGTCGCCGACTCCACGCCGAGTCTGACCGAAGACTCGCGCCTCTACCGCGTCTATTTCGCCTGCTGCCACATGGCCGGCATGAGTTCGGCTTGCTCCAACCCGCTGCTGTACGGCTGGCTCAACGACAACTTCCGGCGCGAGTTCCGCCGCATCCTGAGCACCTGCTGCCCCCGGTTGCGTGCCCGGCGCGCCTCGACGACGGGGCCACCCTCGGAGAGCCGGCCGGCCACGGGACAGGCGCTGGTGCTGTTCCGCAGGCAGCGGCCGCAGACTCAGGACACGTGCCTGGACGCCGCCGGGGGGGCCGCGATGCCGAGGCCAGAAACCGGAGACCAGTACGAGACGCTCGTCGTCATCAGCCCCCAGTAGAGAGGACCTGCTCGTGGGGCTCGCGCTGCGGGATCACGTGTGAAACAGCACCGAGGACTCCGAGCGGCCCCCTCATTTTACACTGCTGCATGGTGACTGAACTACCCGGCCAGGATTCGGAAAGGATGACCATCGTGTGAGATAATAAAGCTATCTACACACAACAAAGCCCATGAAGTTTATTTTGAAGATACATGTCGAAGCTGTAAAGCCGCAGTGATAATACCAACGAAGTTGCGGTTACCCCATCACCAGAGCCAGCGAGGTGTACATGTCGTATGATTTAATTTCGTTACTTTCCCTCAGTTTCCTGCTTTGTTCTTCTTTCAGAGATCTGGGTATGTGCGCGCTTCAAACTTGTTTTACGCCGCAACAACACGCTCGCATGCAAACAAGCTTGCTTTACTGCTAGCCTTTCAAGTGCAAAGCATTGTAGGGGCTCGCCTTGTCGTTGTAGCTCGCTGTCACAATGTCACGCGACTGCCGGAATAAGGCGGCGCAGCGAGATAACGGACCCCAGTAGAGCGCCACGGCGTTACGGCGTAACGGACCCAAAGCAGTCTCTTCGAAAAACAAGTGGTTTATATAGTCATAACTGCTCGCAACTCCTGAACCGCTAGCGCTTGTCATACATCTTTCGGTTGTTTAGCGCAAAGAAAACTGCAGGTACATTGGAGGCAAAATCTGCATATATAACCAGAAGCCCCCGCGTCCATTTAGTTAGGAATGCCCGTTGGGTTGGTTTTCACGGTACTAAGCGAAATAAGTGGCCGCCAAGAACGACGAGGTCCAAACTGCGCAGTAAGGCGACGGCACGTGCGATATCCCGCTCGCAATCTTCCAGCATCCAGCAGGGGGCGCGCGAGCATTGCAAAGGCGGAAAGGAAAGGAAAAAGAAAACCTAGAAGCTGGTGGAACAAGGAAATCAAGGAAGCTATAACACAAAGGCAGCAAGCATCGAGAGAGCACAGGGAGGCCAAGCGAGTGGGAATGCAAACAGAGGAAATAACTTTGAAGTGGAATTGGTACCGCCTTTAGAAGCTGGAAGTACAAAAACTTGTACAGCAAAAACTTAAACGAGAAGGTGAGCGATGGGTCTCGAATAAATGGGCAAAGGATAAAGGCGCGCCGAGAAAGTTTTGAAATCATGTAAAGGAACTAAGGAAAAAGGCTGAAGAAGTACAACGTCATGTCATAAACGGCGAAGGCCAGGTACTAAAAGGGGAAGAAGCGGTATTTCACATACGCTCAGTGATACAAGAGAAGTTCAGGAGAACGGAGAGATGGCTAGAGCATTCAGGGAGTGGGGCAAGCGAAGTGCGTACAGATAGAGAGCTAAAGTTCGAGAATCTAAACTGGAAAAAAGCCGAAGAAAATGTTCCAGCTAATACGGCAACAGGGACGGGTGAAATTCCTATACCTGGTCAACCTACTGGGTCCAAAAAGCAAGACACAACTGATTCGAGCAATCGAAAAAGTTATAAAAACTAAGCAAGTACCGGACAATTGGCGTAAGAGCAGGATGAAGATGATATATAAAGGTAAAGGAGACAGGGCTGATGCCAATTCGTACAGGCCTATTACAGTTACCTCAGTGGCATACAGGCTGGTAATGCAAGCCATAAAAGCGGAACTACAGGCATGGATAGAGGAGAACAGCATACTGGGAGAACTACAAAATGGTTTAAGACGAGACAGACGCTTAGAGGACAATTTATTTGTCCTAACCCAATACATAGAGGTGTCAATGGCTCAGGAGCGACCACTTTGGATAGCATTTCTCGATATAAAGGGAGCCTACGACAACGTAGATAGAGAACTTCTATGGAGAATACTTGAGCGGGAGGGATTATGCCAGGACTTTATACAGCTGTTGCAGGGAATTTGCAATGAGAGCGAGGTGAAAATTACCTGGGAGGACCAAAAGTGCACGGAACCGGTAGTCACAAATAGAGGTTTAAAGCAGGGTTGTCCACTGTCGCCATTGCTGTTCATACTGTACATGGCTAGACTAGAAAGAAAGCTTGAAGGCAGTAAAATAGGTTTCAATCTATGTTATAGCCGCAAAGGACAGGAAGTGGAACAACATATCCCGGGACTGATATATGCAGATGTCATAGTACTACAAGAAGATAGCAAACAGTGTCTGCAACAGCTCACAGATATGTGCGGGGAAGAAGCTACTGAACTGGTCGGGAGTTATAGTTTTTAAAGACAACGCCCGTAACGAATCGGTATTCGTTCAAAAAGCAGCAATACCGTGGGTAACGGAATACAAATATCTGGGCATATGGTTAAACGAAGGTCAGGCGTATCTAAAAACTCATGAGGAGCATTTAAGAATGAATGGCAGAAGAAACGCCTCTATCATGAAGCACAGAGCACTGTGTGGATATAACAGATATGAAGTAGTGAGAGGAATTTGGAAGGGAGTAATGGTACCACCACTCACCTTTTCAAACGCAGTAGTGTGTGTCAAATCCGAGATTCAATCAGGGCTGGAAGCAAATCAGAGGGCCGTAGGTTGATTGGCATTAGGAGCACACAGTAAAACAACAAATGAGGCAGTGCAGGGAGACATGGGATAAGCATCCTTCGAAGTAAGAGAAGCACAGAGCAAAATATGTTTTGAAGAACGACTTTGAAATATGGATGATCCGGCCAAAGTGTTACGGTATCTTTACATGAAAAGCGTGGACACACAGTGGAGGAAAAGAACCAGAAGGCTCAGGACAAAGTATGTGAAACCTGGAAGTGCAGGGGAAACGACCAAGGCAATAAAAAATGAAGTGAAAGAAACAGAGACAACGACCTGGAAAAAGAGGATGGATGCGAAGAAGTCCTTAGATATCTACAGGGTCGGGAAGCAGGAGATCACAAGGGAAAAATTATTCGATAACACCAAAGGGAGTGCATTGCTTTTTGAAGCCCGGGCGGGTTGCTTGCGGACAAAAACGCTTATCCGCGAGCCGGTACAGGAAGAACTACGCGCAGCTGCGGAAATGAGCCAGAAACCATGCGACATATTGTAACGGAGTGCAAATGTATCCGTCCAGTCCTCAGTGATGGAGCCATCCAGCTTCCGGAAGCCCTTAGCTTTAAGGTTAGCGGAAAAGTGAATTGGACAGCAGTAGAGGTTAGTAAAAGAAGGTTAGAATGTTGGTGGGAAAAGAGCAGAGAACATTCTGGGAAGACATGCGAACAAATAAGTCAGACTAGCACAAAAATTTCGTAAAAGTAATTTCTTTTTATTTTTACATTATCTTTTATTTATTTTGTTTGTATTTTTGGCGAGGTGATTGTACAGTGGCGTTGCGACTAAGGCCGCTGTGCAACGCCACCCCGTTACAAAGGGGAAGCCACTGCGCATCATCGGCGGGAAATTTGAATTGGACAAACCTCCGTTCAATTCATCAAGGGAGGAGTGAGACATGGGCGAAGAGCGTGATGGGTGGTAGCAGTAAGCGGATAAACGGCGTCACAGCCTGTTCTGGCGAATCACTGCTCTGCACTTCCGACAGCTTTCACGTTGAGTGGAACGGCTTTCATTTTCCTCAATTCGCTGGCGTCTAAGATCTGTGCAAACGTACGCAAAGCGTGCGTGGTAGCTGCTGCGGGTCCTTGGGCGACCTTCCTTCTATCTTGTGCGTCGGGATGGGGGTTCAAAAATACGTTCTTCGGCAAAAAGCAAGCAAACCTCTGAATGGTACAGGGCAGTCCACTTTAGGTGCGAACACGGCGCAGCGTGGCCGCGCTCCGCGGAGCGCCAGCGCACAGGCAGCGACCGCGCATCGAAGCTAAGCTGCGCAGGCGCATAGAGGCTTGGAGGCGTTGCTTCGTGTCGTCTGCTAGCAGAGGAAGCACGCCGTGCTTGCTTTGCTGTGAAGCACGCCTAACTCTCGGCATGCTTGTAGCTTTTTCGCGCACCGCGACCGCGTTGCGGGAAAGCGCACTTCTCACCCTGCGCCGCGTTGTGTATTTTCTGCGTACGACAACTGAGCGCTTCCTCTACTCAGTTTCACGGTGCCAGTTTAATGCATGTATTGTTGCAAAGATTTCGGAACTGGCTTGGTTTCGTTAAGGAGGGACGCTATAGAGGAGGGCTACGTGTAATTTCGGCCACCAGGATTTAATTAATATGCACTGGTATTACACAGCACATGGGTGTCTGGGCATTTTTCCTCCGCGGAATTTTGGTCACAGCAGCTGGGTTTCGGTCCCGCGACTTTGGTAACGATGTTTGTTGGCTTTTTTCATATATATCAATATCGCGCATGGTTGAGATGGTTCATGCAGTCGCCCAGCCAGCGGGTCACGCACCCAGCACAATCGTCCTACGCTCCGGCCGAGTCCTGGACTGGCCCCGCTCTAGGCTGCTACGTTATAATGCATATGCCATTGGTTGCACTGCCTGCCTTGCTAGTCATTGGGAGACAGCAGCCCTTCCATTTGCTGCCACCTGCTGCGCATCCTCCTTTCCGGTACGACGCGCACTTCCTCGCACTGGACCTGCGTGAGGAATGCAGCTGCGGCCACCAGTCCCACGCTGCACAATTGTGGAACAGCTTCTCAGTTCTTCAGTACCACAACTTCTGCGTGCTTTTCTTTACCATCCCCACAAACATCGCCTATCCAAATGCCACGAACTGAAAAATCACCTAAATGTTCAACACGTTTGCAATGTGCTTAATGCCTTACATTTAAACAAGCACCTGCATTGTGGACTGAACATATTCTGATTTCTTTTCATATTTACGATATTTGCTGCCAATTTCCATGAGTTCGTTGATCACATTCGAAATCGCATCGAGAAATCCGCGAACGTCTTCGAGCTAGACTTAGCATGTGACACTCCGGTAAAACAAGAATTCAGGGAAGCGTGCACTCACGCACAAGACTTGAATAGCGAAGCTGTTGTTGGCGAGCATTGCAGGACACAGTTAAGTTTGAATATCATCGCTAATTTGCATAGTTTCGATGCCAGTAATCGTCGTCACATGCACCAAAGAGGTCGTCGTCTTCTTCGCGGTTAGTGGTGGATGGAAAACCATAATCAGCATTGTATCCTTCCACCATCCCTTCGTCATCGACTCGAGGCAGTGGTGGCGGGATCTGCAGGTCATATCGGGAAGGATTGACACACTCCTAGCCATGTCTCCAATTACCCATAAAGGCTTTCAGAGGATGTGGCGGCCGCGGGGATATCTCCCA
Source organism: Haemaphysalis longicornis (assembly GCF_048455015.1). Lineage (NCBI taxonomy): Eukaryota > Metazoa > Arthropoda > Arachnida > Ixodida > Ixodidae > Haemaphysalis > Haemaphysalis longicornis. The sequence goes on from NW_027526203.1 coordinate 483,865,037, forward strand.
GGCAATGTGTCTTGTGAACTATAGCATTAGATCTTCAGCATTATCGCTGGAATTTTTACACGCGCGGTAGGGTTTGATGACGGAGCTGGAGGTTCTTTTTCTTTTTTTGCTAAAGCCACTGCGCGAGCCGGGGACTCGGTGGTCTCAGCGAGGCACGCGCTCACGAGCGCTCGGCATTTTCTTGGTCCTCGAGGTTTTTGCCAGTTTTTTTATTTTCGCTAAATCTACTGCGCGCGCCGGAGACGCTCGGCGGTTACCACAAGGCGCGCGCCCACGGGTGCTCGAAATTTTCTTACTGTTTTTTTTTCTGCAACGGTGAACTTACGGCCAGTAACAACAGGTCCGCAGTTAATAAAGCGGGCCGGACGGCATATCCGGTTATACGGTGTCCTGCTTTAGAGAGCACACGCAGAAAATAAAGCTTTGTTCATTGACCCTCTTTACTTCTAGGGGGAGGTGAAGCCCTGAGAATCCCGCCAGGAATTGACCTGGGCCGTCACGGTGGCTCAGTGGTTAGGGTGCTCGGATATACTGAGCCGGGAGACCCATATTCGATCCCAATAGCAGATGCCGCTTTTCAAAAGAGGCTAATTGGAAGAACGCGTGTTTGCTGCGCGGTATCAGTGCACGCTAAAAAAACCTGAGGTGGTTATCCGGATCCCTTCTATACAGCGCCTTCGTAGCAAGAGTCGTTTTGAGGAGTTAAACCCTATAACCCCCGCCAAACCAGTGGTGAAATGCCTTAAACAATACATTAAACTGGCACCATGAAACTGAGTGGAGTAAGTGCTCAGTTGTCGTACGCAGAAAATACACAACGCTGCGCAGGGTGAGGAGTGCGCTTTCCTGCAACGCCGTCGCGGCACGCGAAAAAGCTACAAGCATGCCGAGAGTTAGGCGTGCTTCACAGCAAAACAAGCACGGCGCGCTTCCCCGCTAGCAGACGACACGAAGCAACGCCTCCAAGCCTCTATGCGCCTGCGCAGCTTAGCTTCGATGCGCGTTCGCTGCCCGTGCGCTGGCGCTCCGCGAAGCTCGGCCACGTTGCGCCGTGTTCGCACGGCCCTGTACATTCGATGTAAAAATGTATTTATTCCACACACACACATATCATATATATATATATATATATATATATATATATATATATATATAGAAATAAGGGTTGGCAGTCGAGAAAACCTCGGAAAGCAAAGGGGAGGATGTGGTAGATCATTGAAACAGATTAAGAATTTGGAAAGAAAGAAAGAAAGTGAAGAAAAAATGCCCGCCAGGTGGGATCCGAACCCACGACCTCCAGAATACCGGTCTGGTGCGATAAATCTGTTTCAATGATCTACCACATCCTCCCCTTTGCTTTCCGAGGTTTTCTCGACTGCCAACCCTTATTTCTGTGTTATTTTCAACGAGCCCCTCATTTCCTATTCTGATTCGCTACATGCATAGCGAGGGCCTCTGTTCTGGCAGTCTTGTTGCCAAAGGGAGCTTAAGAGGGTTCAAAGCTGGTCGACCACTCTGGACATGTCGTAGACACTCGAGTCACGACCCGGGGGTTAAAAAGAAGGTCCCCTTCACCCCGATTAGTCCGAATGGCGCTGGCTACCACCCCCAAGCACAGGAAACAAACATACCTAACATAAATACCCCAGAAAGTGAATGGGAAAATCTCCCCGCCGGTAGCGTAGTGGTTATCGCACCAGACCGGTATTCTGGAGGTCGTGGGTTCGGATCCCACCTGGCGGGCATTTTTTCTTCACTTTCTTTCTTTCCAAATTCTTAATCTGTTTCAATGATCTACCACATCCTCCCCTTTGCTTTCCGAGGTTTTCTCGACTGCCAACCCTTATTTCTGTGTTATTTTCAACGAGCCCCTCATTTCCTATTCTGATTCGCTATATATATATATATATATATATATATATATATATATATATATATATATATATATATATATAGTATAAGTAAAGAGTCGGATACACAGCAAGAACCATAACAAACAAGGTTTACTTACGTAGCGGCAACGGGACTTGCCTTCATCAGAGTAAAGTTACATGATTTTGCTGTCGCAAACATTTCGAACACATTTCTTATATAGGTTTGCAGAAAACTGTGAGAAGGAGCGAAAAATGTTTCGGAAATGGAGAGTGTGCATACAGTCGGGCTACGCCTATGTTACAACAACAACAAAAAAAATGGCGGGGAGCGAGAGAGAGAAAAAGGGGTCGTGTTAACAAAGCAGCGTTCAAGGTTGCACCATGACAGGTCAACGTATGCCGCGCGGGCTGCAAGTTCAGACAATGCGGGAAACTGGACAACCGCGGTTTCAAAAGAAAGGGAAGAGTATACAGTAAGGTATTCAGTGGCTGGGGAGACTGGTTGGGGCGGAAGCGAAGATGGGTGTGCCCCCCGCGGATGAAGAGAATAGATAGGGGGCACAAAAGAGCATTTCACAGAAGCTAGCAACTGAACAGGAAATAGGTAGGATCACAAAACATGAATAGATCACAAAGTTAAACATTCTGAAGTGGTGGTAGGAACGAGGCCTCCTTCCCCAGGACAAATGGCATTGTTGAGCCGCATTAGGCTAATAAAGATGCTGTATTAGGAGAGTTTCTGCGAATTATGATGGGAAACTCGAGGGTAGGAATAATGAACATAGTTATAAAAATTATGAAGCCGCCAATTTTAATCGAGGGATAAGCACGTTAGTTTTCCGTAACTTTCATTAATTCCAAGTGTGGCTGACGCAAACTTATAAATGAGATAGGATTCCCGAACCTCGCGGTCGTGGTGCGTTTTGAAGGCGGATTCTAAAATCATTGCTTTAAGATGTTCAAATGCATGCCCGGGACTGTTCACATGTCTTGACAGGGGCAAATAAGGGCAGCTTTTTGCATGAGAGCGGTGATTATTGAACCGTATTCGGAAGGGCGTTTCAGTTTGGCCGATATATTGTTGCCTACAAACAGTGCACTCTAGAAGATATGCGACATTAGCGGAGTCACAGTTAAAGTTACCTTTTATATTTACGTAGTAGTATGAAGCCGTGCTGGTGGCGCACTGTGTAGTGGTCATGTGTGGGCATACTTTACATCGGGGTTTATTGCAGGGCATGCAGCCAGTAGTTGCCGGTCGGTTGATACGAGAGTTAGTAAGAAAGTCACCTAAATTCTTATTACGCCGGTAGACAACGCGTGGTGGTTCGGGGAATATGCTTTTTAAGCGGTCACTTTGCATTAGGATATTGTGATGTTTTTTTAGCACGGTTGACACTCTTGGAGCGGAGGATGAGTGGGCTAAAACTAAGTTAATTTGCGGGTTCCCGTTCGGGGCTTTTTTCTTACAGATTTCGTTACGGTCTAATTGGTTGGCTCGCACAATAGCGTCGTCGATAACTTTTTCCGGGTATTTTTTATTCAGCAGGGTGGTCTTGAGTTTTCGACAGTTTGAGTCAAAGTCGGCTTGGTTTGAGCAAATTCTCCTAAATCGGTGGGCTTGGCTGTAAGGTATTGCTGTCTTGCAGTGTCTGACATGGCTACTTCCGAAGTGCAAATACTGCCGCGTGTCTGTCGGTTTTCTATACAGTTTAGTTTGAAGCCGACCTTGGAAGGTAGTAACGCTGACGTCCAGAAAGTTTACACTGTGTTCCGAATAGGAATGAGCAAGGGAAATACTAGGATGGGCTAGGTTAAATGCCTCAATGAAGGTGAGGAGCTCCGCCTCACCGTGTTGCCAGATCATGAATATGTGATCAATATACCTTTTATAGTACATTGGCTTTAAATTTTGGGTGTCAAGAAAGTTTGATTCGAGGTGAGCCATAAAGATATTAGCGTAGTTAGGTCCGATTCGAGTTGCCATTGACGTTCCGCTGACTTGCACGTAATGAACTCCGTCGAACTCAAAATTGTTAAGTTCAAGAATAAGCCTAAGGAATGTTTGGAGAGCAGAAGAATCGATAGGTTTGTCGCACGATGACTGCTCATACGCAAGGGATACAGCGGCGATGCCATCTTCATGGGGGATGTTAGTATACAGTGACGCAACATCAAGGGTGACTAGACGGCAGTTATCAGGAATTTCAATTTTTGAGATGTCTGAGAGAAAGTCATTGGTATCCTTAATGAAGGAGGGAAAGCTGGGCGGAATGTCGCAAATGAGATTATCCACATAGCGCGAGAGGTTTTCGGTAACAGTGCCAATGCCAGAAACAATGGGGCGCCCTGGGTTGTTCACCTTGTGAATCTTTGGGAGAAGATAGAATTTACCGGCTACTGGGCTTAAGGGGATCAGGGAACGAGCCGTGGTTTCATTTATTGTTTTATTTTTAACAAGCTCAGCAAGTTTATCTTTGACAATTTGCTTATAATCTTGAGTGGGATCATTGGGTAGTGCTTTATAGAACGTCGATACTGATAGTGGCTTATTGGCCTCGTTAACATAGTCGGTTTTGTCAAGGATTACGATTGCGCCTCCCTTGTCGGCAGGTTTAATGCGAGTTCCTCTAGGGCTTTCTTTTCGTTGGTAGTCATGCTGTCGTGGAAAGAAGTTTGTGTTTGGTATGCTTTTCGCACATCGCGTTGGACAGCTTTGATTTACATGTCGAGGCAACTATCACGCTGTGTGGGAGGGGTCCAGTGCTTATAGCTAGGTAGGGTTCTGCGGGCTTCTTCCGTCGCGGGGTGATCGTAGACGTATTCTCGTTGCCTCATGTTTCTGGCGAAGTTATCTAAGTCCTTAAAAAGTTGAAATTCATCAAAACCACCAGTAGCCGGGCAAAAGTTTAGGCCCTTTGACAAGACGTTCATCTGAGCTGGGGAGAGGGTTATACTTGAAAGGTTCATTACATTCCCGGTAAGGTTTTCTTTTGTGACGGCAGGCGAGGGAAAATTATTAGTACAGGGGTTTAACTGAACTGTTTGGGGTGCAGTAGTCGAAGCATTTATTACAGTCGTAGTGACATTATCGGTCGTATTGTCAGAGTGGGGGCAGTTACTAGTGCCGGAGCTTGTTAGGTTCTTACGCATGTGACCAGTGTTAGAAATCTTATCTCGGTTAAACTTTCGGTATTTTGTTCGGGATATGGCGGAGGCCGTCTTAGATTCGTAGTTGCTTAAAAGGTTCAACTCTCTTTTGCTTAGTTCCTGACTAAATAGTTCCTCTTTCTTTCGGAGAGAATGGGCCGTAGTTTCGTAGTGATTGAGGATTATTTCAGTTAATTGTAAAGACGCTTTATCGAGTACCTGTTTCAACTTATTCATGTTGGACGGGGAGAGTTCGGTAGTAGCAGGCTTTATTCTAATCCTAAGACCCCTGGGAGCGACCGCGACAGTCAAGTACTGTGCAAGAGCAGAAACGTGCAATTCGGAACGTATGCGCTTTTCGGTGATTTTTCTTAGCTTTAAAAACTGTCTTGAAACGGGGAAGGAGGCCGCGTTACCTGTTTTTTTGTGTTGTAGTCAGTTGCTGCTATGCTAATTCTTTCGAAGGTTGTAAGGGCATGTGGCACGGAGGGCTGGATTTTGGACCCCGGAAGGTCCGGCGGACGCGCTGCTGTTGGTTTTCGTGGGCTCGGCGGTCGCCGAGGATGCGGAGCTTGGGCGTGGCATGCTGTTGGTGCGGCGCTGGTCAGGGAGCTTCGTAGTGTCACCGCGAGCGTTCCCTCGGGGCGTTGTGGCCGCTGCAGGTTTGCCAGTAGGGGTTGGCATGTCGCTGGCCCGACGCTCGTCCGTGGACTTCGGGGTTGGGGCGCTGGCGCTCGCCCGGGGCGCCGTGGTTGCGGTGGATCTGGGAGGCGGTGGCGGTGGGCTGCTGGCACGACATTGCTCCGGGGTCCTTACACTGGATAGAATTGGAGGCAGTGGAGGAAAGTCGCTGTCATTTGGCAAGATAGCCGGGGCTGCAACTGGGTCGGCGGTGCATGCGAAGTCGCGCCAGCCCAGAGGATTGCAGCGCTGTTGCATGAAGCAGAGTGCACGAATGTGGCCGGCCAGCAAGGCCACACCCTCGAAGCTCGGGTGTAAGCCGTCCGCAGCGAGAACTCGGTAGGCTGGAAGGTGCTCAAAGCCATGATCGACGAAGCGGACAAAGCTATATAATATATATATATATATATATATATATATATATATATATATATATATATATATATATATATATATATATATATATATATATATATATATATATATATATATAAAGCGAATCAGAATAGGAAATGAGGGGCTCGTTGAAATAAGACAGAAATAAGGGTACGCAGTCAAGAAAACCTAGGAAAGCAAAGGGGAGGATGTGGTAGGTCATTGAAACCGATAAAGAATTTGGAAAGAAAGAAAGAAAGTGGAGACAAAATGCCCGGGGCGGGATCCGAACTCACGACCTTCCAGAATACCGGTCTGGTGCGATGACTACTACGCTACTGGAGGGGCTATTTTCCCCTTCACTTTCTGGGGTATTAATTTTAAGGTATTTTTGTGTCCTGCGCTTGGGGGTGGTAGCCAGCGCCACTCGGACTACTCGGGGTGAAGGGGATCTTCTTTTTAACCCCCGGGCCGTGACTCGAGTGTCTACGACATGTCGAGAGTGGTCAACCCGCGTTGAACCCTCTTAATTAAGCTCCCTATGGCACCAAGACTGTCAGAACAGAGGCCCTCGCTATGCATGTAGCGAATCAGAATAGGAAATGAGGGGCTCGTTGAAATGAGACAGAAATAAGGGTTGGCAGTCAAAAAACCTCGGAAAGCAAAGGGGAGGGTGTGGTAGGTCATTGAAACAGATAAAGAATTTGGAAAGAAAGAAAGAAGGAAGTGGAGAAAAAATGCCCGCCGGGTGGGATCCGAACCCACGACCTCCAGAATACCGGTCTGTTGCGATGACCACTACGCTACCGGAGGGGCTATTTTCCCCTCCCCTTTCTGGGGTATTTATGTTAAGGTATTTTTGTTTCCTGCGCTTGGGGGTGGTAGCCAGCGCCACTCGGACTACTCGGGGTAAAGGGGACCTTCTTTCGGTATTCTGGAGGTCGTGGGTTCGGATCCTACCCAGCGGGCACTTTCCAAATTCCACATCGTCCACTTTGCTTTCCGAGGTTTTCTTGACTGCCAACCCTTATATATATATATATATATATATATATATATATATATATATATATATATATATATATATATATATATATATATATATATATATATATATATATATATATATATATATATATATATATATATATATATATATATATATATATATATATATATATATATATATATATATATATATATATATATATATATATATATATATATATATATTGAATATGGTAGAGAACACAAGAAAAGAAAACTTCGAACAAGGAAGAAACCACGATTGTTGCCATCGTTTCAGCAAAGAGACTTGCCTTCATTAGGGCAACCACTCGCCTGGCTGGCACGCTTTATATAGGTGTAGGTCCCCAGGTGAGCGGAGAGAAGGAAAGACGGAAGTGGGATTTAGAAAGTGGATTGGTTTGGAAGTGTGTTGGGGGAGATATTGAGGGGGAAAGAATATTGTATAGTTTGAGCCGCGTAGTAGGTCAGAGGGAAGTCAGCCGGGGGTTGATATTCCGGGAAATTCTTGGAAAGAAAGGATTAGAGGGTGTTTGTTGCCCCGCCGCGCGGCATACCGAAAGGTTCTCAGAAACACCGGAAGCAGAACAGGCGGTGAGAAGAGTCCTTATCAGAAACTATCTGCAAGCCTCAGGTCAAAAGAAATAGGTAGAGAAGGGGGGGGGGGGGAGAATAACTAGGTCCAGGAAAAAAGAAAAACAGGGAGGAAAACCACACGAACACACACACAAAAGAAAAAGCAATAACCCCACAACTGAAATGTTGCCAACAGCAACGTTCCTGGAACAGGCCTGTCCTGAAACTCAAAAACTAAAAGATAAAGTTAGAGTCACCTACGGGGCACAAGACAAAGCGGAGCAAAAAAATAAAATGAATTCCACACAAAAGGTTGGAGGGATGCGGGCGCGTACTAAACTGGAAGCTGAGGAATGAAAACAAAAGGAATTAGGTGACCAAGTAAGGAGCAGTGGGAGGGGTCATAGTCTTTGGATAAGGTCTATGCAAGACAATGCCTAATGCTGTATTCCCTGTGAATATCGCAAAAATTCCAAGTTGCCCCTAGACGCATTAATTCCAGCAGGTTCCATGGAGTTGAATTTGTGAATTAAATAGGATTTTCAGTATTTTCTGTCCCTAGGAGACATAAAGTTTGACTGAAGTATATACAACTTAAGGTCCTCAAAATTGTGGCCTGGTTGGTTGAAATGCTGCGCTACAGCTATGGAGGATTTGCTAAGAGTATCTGCCCGGTGACCGTTAAGACGCAGGCTCATAGGTTCACTCGTTTCGCCTATAACTATACTGTTTGTGGCACATTGAGCATTCCAACATATACACAATGTTGGATGAAGTGCACGTAAAACTTGAATTAATCTTGTGGACATAACTACTGGCTGTGCTTTTTACAATGCAGTCTGTCTGCAGGTTCCTGCAAGTCTTGCATCTGGAACGGGAGCAGCAGGCTGAGTGGTTGCATTGAAGGCCGTGTTTTAGCATGCACTAAAATATCTTTTAGATTCCTGTTTCTCCGGTAGGTAACCCTTGGTGCTTCCGGGAACGTCTTTTTAAGTCGGTCGTTACTGGCTAAAATGGGGTAGTATTTCCGCAGTATATTGTTTACGTTTGGGAGGGCGTTTGAAAATTTAGTTATTAGGGCAGGCGGCCTGGCGCTTTCGTTTTGTCGCTGTTTGTTGAGCACGTCATCCCTTTTGAGATTAGATGCACGTTGGTACGCCTGATCGAGCGAGCTTTTGGGGTGGTTCCTGTTCATAAGGGTGGACTTGAGTTCGTCTAGATGCTTTACGTAGTCCCTGTCACCACTGCATACTCTTCTAAGCCTGGTGGCTTGTCCTACAAAAATCCCTTGCTTGCAGTGTCTTGGGTGATGGCTTTTATAATCTAGGTACTGCTGCCTGTCTGTTGGTTTTCAAAAAAGCTTCGTTTTAAGTTTACCGTTGTCTAGAATGACGGTAGTATCCAGGGAGTTCACTTCTTTTTCAGAATACTGGCAGGAGAATTTAATAGTCGGATGCGAAGAATTGAGATGAGATACTAGAGACGTTTCTAGAGTCGCGCGGCCGTGTTCCCAAATCATGAAGATGTCGTCTATGTAGCGGAGGTAAACCTGAGGTTTATGCGGAAAAGAGCTTAATAGGGTGGCTTCGAGTTGCTCCATGAAAATATTGGCATAAGTCGGCGCGAATAGAGTACCCATGCTGGTTCCAAAAACTTGCAAAAAGTAAGACGAGTCAAATTCAAAATAATTGAGAGTTAAAACAAGTTTTAACAAAGTTATGTACACTTCTGGTGCATGTTGGTGCGGGTTCTCTGATAAAGCTTTTGAAATAGCTTCGATTCCTTCGACGAAAGGGATGTTTGTATACAATGCGGCAACGTCAAGAGTAACAAGGAGGGTTCCACTGGGTAGGCGCCCACCCTTATTTATCTCTTCTATTATGCGGAGGACCCGCCGCGGTGGCTCAGTGGCTAAGGCGTTGCGCTGCTGAGCACGAGGTCGCGGGTTCGATTCCCGGCCGCGGCGGCCGCTTTTCTGATGGAGGCGAAAAGCAAAAACGCCCGTGTGTACGAGATTTCGGCGCACGTTAAAGATCCCCAGGTGGTCAAAATTAATCCGGAGCCCTCCACTACGGCGCGCCTCATCGCCTGCGTTGCGTCGGCGCGTTAAACCCTACAATCAATCAATCAATATTATGCGGAGGAAGTGGGGGGTGTCCTGAACGAATGAAGGAAGAAGAGCCGGAATGTCGGATAGGTAATGATTCAGAAACAGAGATAATGCTTCGGTTGGGGTATTGTTATTCGAAACTATGTTTTTGCCAGGAATGTCGGCAGTCAACAATAATTCTACGGGGACTTTGTGGACTTTTGGGAGAAGGTAAAAACGTCCTGCATGCTTATTATTCGGTTTCAAGAAATTTAAATCAGTGGTCGTTATTAATTCTCTAGATCGCGATGCTCCAGATGGTCCAGAGTGCTGTGGGGGGCTGCCAGCTTTCGAATCGCTGAGAGCATTGCAGTCCACTCGACATTATGCTCTGGGCAACACATTACGTAGTGGTGTACATCCCCTATCACTGCACATGACGAACACAGAGGTGATCGCACGAGGCCCACCTTGAATGGCCATGCTGTTGTCTTCGCTGAGTCCGTTGGGATGCGGTATAGCAATGTTGCCTCCGATCTAGTAAGTTCCTTTGTGACGCAAGCCTGGTGATAGAGATTTTCCAAGGACTTGAAATGTTCGACGACTGCTCGCCTGTTTCGACGACTGTTCGACGACTGTTTCAAGTGATTTGCGGAAACTTTAACAGTCAGTGCGAATTGCAGCGCATTCCGTGCCATCTAATCAGCGGGCTCATTTCCTTTGACGCCAACATGGGATAGAATCCATTGAAACCACACATGAAAACCCTTGATGCTGAGTTCTTGAACAAGCCGTAAGGAACACTGGCAGTCCCTTTTCGTTGGGATCCCACGCTGCAAATGTTGTAGTGCTGCTTTTGAGTCAGTCAGAATCACAAAGTCCTGCGGCTTAATGACTTAAATGGGCCCTGAGATGGATTTTAAAGTGTTTTTGTTTGTGTCAGAAAACTACTCTATAGTTCTTGTAGAAAGAAGTCCAAAAATAGTAAGCATATTCGCTCACGCTAACAAAAGTTATTACCCCGACGAGACAGAACTATTTGCTGGCTCGACGGCTTGCGATGACGTCATAGTCCGACCTCGTCCGAGGCGAAGCACTCATTTCATGGTTGGCCGCCGGAATGTCCACGATTTTTGACGGCGGCGGTCGTTGGTTGACAGCATCGTCGTTACCATGGTTACTTCAGCGAGTGGGTCGCACATGAGACGACGACGCCCCCCCTTTTTTTTTTAAGCTACCTTTTCAGTCCTTACGGGCTTTGAGCAGGAGATACTGGTGATTGCGGAAGTCGACCTTGCATGCGCGAGAGTTTCCGTGAACGGTAACTTATTTTTACCGTCGCTACATAGCGATACAGAGGCTAGAATTCCTAGCGACTGTAGTAGCGAGCCCCCTGCGCCGGCGAAATGTACGCTCGCGTCTTGATTAGATTACCGGAAAGTTCCGAGTGAACGCCCTCCCCCGAAACATCGCCCACCCCCTTTTACGGGTGAAATATTCAATTTACTGAAAGACGCGCCCACTCCATAAATCCATGGCTTTAGCGCCACTGAGTGAACAAAACAAACCCGAATCATCTCTTCATGTGTAGATGCGGTCACTTATTCGTCCTTTCCGCGCTTGACCCGAAAGTTCGCCCATCTCGTATTTTTCAAATTTAAGTACAGTGATATATCACTGTACTTAAATTTGGGTGGGCGTGCTTCCGGAACTTTACGGCACAGCAAATGCGCTGCGCTCGGCGCTTCATGCAAGCAATCTTAGTTGATGTTGTTTACTACATTCTTGCTAAATGATGCATGAGTACGATAAATGACAATTTTTTTCAGAATGAGCGAGCAAAATCTCCGCCCCTACTCCAGCCCAGAGTAACTCTGCTCCAGCCTCCCACGCTTCCAATGGTTCAGATGCCTTTATGAACTAGCATAGCTCTTTTATGCTCTTAAAATCGTGTTGGGCAAGGTAATATAGGTAACTGCGGAATCATTACAATATATCTTACTCATTTTATATCGAAATATTTAGCGGTGGCGTGAATTCTGGTTAATGCAATACTTGGTCCTAATTGTTCCCACTAGATGGCGGCGTCAACGTCATGCTTTCTATTTTTTAAGCTCTACAGCAGAAGTATACGGCTCTTTTAAAAGAAAATTATTCTACTGTGAGAGTTCAATCTAAAACGTCCAAGACAAGCTATTTCAAGCGTAAGCGAACAGTTCTGGGCAACAAACTTTTGTGTCATTTGCTTTGAGACAAATTCGCCAGATGTCCCTATACTTGGCAGAGCCGGTAAGCCGGAATGCAGAAACCGCAGAGTGCAATCCTTCCATTTTCAGCGGCAAACTGCTACTCTTGCGTCATTTAACCTTTAACACGGTATACGGTAAAGCGCGCTAAGGACACAAGGCAACAGGTTCATTCAGAAAGCCGGTGCAGCAAACCACACTTTCCTGCGATCATGACTTGATGGGAAGCAATGAAATGACTCTTTGGCAGGAGTGTCGTTACGGGATGCGCATTGCGCATGCTCTTGCCCTCGTCGCGACCGCCGGAGAGAATCAGCTGCGACAGTGTTTGGCCTTGAACTGATTTATTCAGCCCGCGTGAGCGCAATTGAGTGTGCGCCTCGTGATCACGAGCAGTGCCCGGCATCGTCCAAGCGGTGCGTGCGGAGCTCCGCCTTCGTCGTCGGCGCGGCGCTCCCTTGGCGCGCCGTTCGTTACCACCTCATAACTGAAACAACGTAGAGGCTACGCTCGAAACACAGAGGGTGCAAAGAATCATTTCGGGTACAGCGTCCAAGAAAGCAAATGCAAAGAAAACTGATGATACTCTAACACCAGACACGGAGCGCTGAGCGATCACGCTCGCTGCAAGCGTCGTTGCTCCTGCGCTCACTGTATCCTTTCGCTGAGAACGTAGGAGCGTCAAGCCCGGTTTGGCCCAGTGTGTAAGTGCTTTACACTCCGGTATAAAACAAATATGTGCGACTGTGTAAACGCACACACACACACACAAAAGATGTTTTTTGTAGCTTTCTGATGTTTTTACGCTCGTAAAAAATTGAATAAATCAAGAGCGCACTATTAGGTCACGATTAGTTCAAGAAATAGCCGTTGCGCTCCGATACCATCGACCCCCCAAAAACCCCCATCTCAGGGCCGCGATGGCAATGCACTCGGATTCGGTGGAGGACACCACATGATCCAGGCATGCTGCCCAGGAAACCGGGGCATCAGGAATGACATACGCCGCTGCACTAACCCCTCTGTGCGGATTGACTGAGCCATCCGTAAAAATTTGAAGGTGATTGGGATAAGAGTTCTCTAAATGTTCAAGAACCAAAAATCTGGCTTCCACTGGCGTGTTTCGCTTGACTCTCATGTGAGGAACATGTAGCTGACACTGAAGGCTCTAAGACCATGGCGGCATTGAGATGGGAAGTTTTCCCGGCCACTGATGGCACGATATTCTCAGAGTGTTAAGAGCAGTGTGTGCATGAGAGGCCGTCCTTGTTCGAAGCCGTTATTATTGCTCGTCCAGCACTGGTTTTCCCTAGACGCATTACCTGCGTCAGTAACCTCTGTGACGCCATCAAGCGGAGTGTAGCAGACTGGCTCTCCCGTATGACCTTCTCGTTTGCCGCTCCCTGAAGAACTCCGATTGCTATCCTCAGCCCTTTCCTATGCAACGCTTCGAGGCACTCATACTGGGATTCTGAAGGGGAGATCAGAGGCAAGTGGTAAAGAATGCGACTCACAATCGGAGCTGAGTGCAGCTTAATCATGGACGCCGGGTGATTCCCCAACTTAGCTCCAGCAATCCTCTTCAAAATGTTCACACGGGGAAGCAGAGCCGAAACAGTCATGTCGACTGCCCGTCGCCAATAAAATCTGCTGTCCAGGGTGACAGCAAGGAACCGCACGTGAGTGGCTTGACGAATAGACAGGCTGCCCAATGTTAAATTAACACGGGTGGACCGTCGCCGGATCCCAAGGAAAAGAACAAAACAGGTCTTCTCGGCCGAGAGCGTCAGTCCGACGGAGGAAAAATATTTCTGCATGGTGTGAACACTTCGTTCAGCCATCACTGCCAGTCGCTTATGTTGATATCCGGACAACCAGATGCAAACGACGTCAGCGTACAGCGTACACGCACACTTGAGCTCGTTGTCGAACTTCTTTTAGTGCTGCAGGTAGCCCAGCCATAGCCACATTGAAAAGAATAGGGGACAAATCACTACCCTGGGGAACCCCCCTCGAGACGCTTCTTTTTTCGCTTAGCACACTCCCCCAACAGTACTTGCATGTACCGGTCTGTGAGAAAGCCGTGAACGAAGCGAAGAAGTTTTCGTGACACCCCCATTGCATGAAGTCTGTCTACTATTGCTTGTCTCAGGACAGTCATAAGCCTTCGAAACGTAAAAAAACAGAGCTATAGTTGAAAGTTCATGCCCTCGGTTATGTTCGACATGGCTAATAAAGTATGGGCGCTTAAGGGTCGTCGAAACCCAGTAATGCAGTATGGTAGTTTTTTATAACGATCTAGCCACCAGGGCAGTCTCGCACAAACCAATTTCTGCATCAACTTCGCCACCCAAGATATGAGGGAAACACACCGGTATGAAGACACCGCCGTTCGGTCCTTTCCAGGTTTAAGAACCGGCACCACCCAGGCGAGTTTCCGCGAAGAAGGAATGGCACCAGTCTCCCAAATGTGGTTGAAGTACCGGAGTAGATCGTTTTTGCGTTCTGCAGGCAAATTAAGCAGCATTTGATTGGTGATTTCGTCAGGCCCTGGTGAAAATCGCCTGCGTAAGGAACGTAGCGCGCTCTCGAACTCCCGAAGCGTGAATGGGGCATCCAACGCTGAGGAGGACATGGAGGCTAACGGGGAAGGGAGTCCCGCATATACATGGTATAAGTGTACGCGTCCGGAAATTCCTCAGCCAATTGGGAGATCGTCACATTCTTCCGTAATGCCAAGGCCGCAAATGGCCTTATCGAACGTGACTGTCCAGACAACGAGTTCACGATGCTCCAAATTCGAGGCACTGGTGTGAATACGCTTAAGGAAGAGCAAAATGCAGCCCACTGGGAGTGCCTTAATCTGATTGTATAGCACCGGATAGCCGAGTTTAGTCTGTTGAAGGTGGTCTTCAGTGTTGGATCACCCTTTCTTCGCTTAAGCTGCTGGTCGTCTCTTCGCCTGGCGGCACACAGGTTCTTCAACTTCAAATCTGGCGCTGGGAAGTAGCATGGGAGCTTACAGACTTTTGTTGTCTTCTCTTTACTCGCTGAAATATCCTTGAACAGGTCATCTGATACGGCACTCAGCTCCCCTCTATACCGGTCCCAATTGACCACACGGGCAGTTTTCACTTCGCTGTGGTGAAACCCAGCAGCGTTAATGAAGATGGGAAAGTGGTCGCTGCCCATACGTCGGGCGCTGTGCAACATTGGATCTGGATATCACTGGTATGGAGAGTGAGATCAATTGTGCTTGTGGATGCAGGTGTTCGGAAAAATGTGGGAGCCCCATCATTCGCAACACACAGGTTCAAGTGGTCGATTACGTCGACAAGATGTTTGCCCCTCGCATCCGTCTTTGTGTCGCCCCACAGACAATGATGGGCATTGAAATCCCCACAGATAATCATAGGGGCAGGGCAGCGATTACACAGCTGTTCCAAGAGGACTCGGATTTTTGTGAGCCACATAGCCAGGTATTGATCTTCTGCCCGGTAATCCAGCTTCCGACAAAGCCAGAATAAGAATCGGAGTGTCCTTAACAAATACATTAATTTCGGCCAGACGACATGCTATACCAGCACAGTTCCATTGCATGATTAGGGGCACTTTTTATCGTAGTTGTGTAAAGCTACGGCCTAAGGACGCCATATTATTGTTGCAGGAATGGAACCAAAGATCCTACAATGACTGGCTCTAAGCCGAGCACTGTCTCAAGGATGATCTTGGTCGTGCCAGGGGCCATTGAGGCGAGGTACGACCGCAAGGCTGCAAAGAGAGAGCGTACAATTTCCACGACGTTTCCGCTATTTGGCTCTTGCTCCCGTCACGATATGGTTCTGTCCCTTTAAATGAGGGAGTCATAAATAATGTCTCGTATTGAACGGATTGGGCTGAGGTGGTGCCAGGGCAATAAACAGGCGCAGTGGAGGTCAGTGTGGAAACGGTGGCGCCTTTCCCACGGTGAATGCAAAAACGGTGTTCCGTGCCGCTGCCCTCCCGTCTCTCGCATTGGTACAGTAGCATTAGTGCTCAATGCTGAAAATTCACTTGAAATCATTCAAGAAAGCATTTCGAATTCATGTACATGTAAGCAAGCTCCGCGCGACATGCCTGTGAGTTATGCAGAGCATAATAATTACGCTGGTATGATGGTACGCAAAGTAGATGGCAAGTTAGCACGCCACGGACTGTGCAACAAAACGGAAAAAGCAGACACCAACGTAATAGCTGCTTCATCTTGCGTCGCGCAGAACAAACCGCTAAGTCTGGCACACTTGCAAATACTATAATAAGTAGTGTGATCCCGCTACTTACTATGCAAATAGGGGTAGTGCGGCGCTGCCGCTTTTTAAAGCGAAAGCTTTTTTAGTGAGACCAATCGCATTCTGTAAAAAAACTAATATATTACCCCTTAAACCGGTTGCTCGACCGAAAAACTCGAAGGTCTCTACACACACGGCGCGTGCGTGAAAGCGGGTACCGGAAATTAACTCTCTCTCTCTATCTATCTCCCCCCTTTCACTCTCTCTCTGAAACTGGGCTTCCATTGTGTCAAATTCTTACTTGAAAATCGTAAAAAACGAACGGTTCTAAATAAGACAACACACGCGGCTATCATGAACAAGGAGTAAAAGAGTACACCTTTATCTCATAAACCGCGTAACGGCGCACATTTCGATTGTTCGTAGTTGCGTTTACACGCAAAAAATCGTCGCATGGGTTCGTTCTTCGTTTGCGGTTTGGGTTTGTTTGAAGGTTTGACGGTCGATTGGAGGCACTTTCAGCGAAAGTTGGGCGCATTTTTAGCTTTCGCGCTTCTCTCTACTTTCATTGGAAGGGACCGTGATTTTTTGCATTGAGTAGTTGTTCTGCACGAAATACGTAACCAACCTGCTAACACCTCCCAACTTCGGGGGCAAGTGACACATTTTGCATACTTTTGCAGTTTTCAACCCGTATGATAACGTCAGATTCATGTTGCGTTCCTCGGTAACTCGATAGAGCACCTGAGGCAGTTTTTACGTTGAGGAATTAAAGGAATGGAATTGAACCTCCCGTCCACTCCAGGAGTGGGAATGGGCCAACTTCTGTCATTCCGAGGAATTCAAAGGAATGGAATCATGACAAGTTGTAATTCCTCAGCATGGAATTGGAATAGAATTGAGGTGCCCGTGCGAATTCCTCTGGCGTCGTGGCCCTAACCACCAGCGCTTACTATATATATTTCACCATATATATTTCACCATTTTTTCACCACTTTCTGTCTTACTCAAAAAATTCTTCATCTGTTTCTATTACCTACCGCATTCCCCCCTTTGCTTCCCCAGGTTTTCTTGACTGCCAACCCTTATTCTGTCTTAATTCAACGAGCCCCTCATTTCCCATTTCTGATTCGCTATATATATATATAAATGTATGTATATATATATAAATGTGTGTGTGTGTGTGTGTGTGTGTGTGTGTGTGTGTGTGTGTGTGTGTGTGTGTGTGTGTGTGTG